>NC_092563.1:1949500-2301000 GCF_037975245.1 Apostichopus japonicus | reverse complement strand
AACGGTGCACTCTCTTGTCCTAGAACTCTAAGGGAAATTTCTTCTACCCCAAAATGGTGCAATGAGCTGGATATTACCCTCACCAATTGATGTCAAAGGCAATTTTATCTATCACAAGCCCCTGAAGACTCCATAAGATCTGCTGTGAAAGTGTTGTAGGCCAAACACAAATATTAATATAACCATATATAATCTAGCAATGTTGACAGGACAGACCTTCTATTTTACCTCTTATACCGACTCTAGTTTTTAAAAATTCATCTATTTGTTATCAAAGAATTGTTTACATTGCAGAGCCACATGTTTGTAACATTGCATAAATCATGTGCATTGTATTTTCATGCCCTGAGGTTTCACGTGGTAAGAAATCACAAACAACCTGCAAAATTTAAATAAAATAAAACTTTCAACTGATCTGATGATGCCTATTTGTAATTTTACTCACAGGGTACTAGATTGACAGATTTCCTCTTGCTGACATTAGGAGTAGCTGGAGAGGACGGCCTGGTGCTCGATGGAGAAGCAGACTCAACCTGTAGGGGAAATAACAGTAATTAAAACAATAGCACCGACCGACTGACATAGCTAATGTGTGTGTGTGTGAGTAAACAACAATGTTTTTTTTGGTCATCAGTTTTACCAAACCTACAGAAACTATTCAAAATAAACTATTATTTTCTTCACATATATGTTTTTCCCCCCAGATGAAAAGACTTATCCGGGAAACACAAACATTTAGGATTTGCTTGCAAGTCTTCTTGAGTCTCAATCAGTGTGCCAAACGATAAAAGAACGTCACGGATGATCAGAAACGTTTGTGTGTCATCATTTTGAGACGAGACCAACCAAGCTCCAGGAACTAATCCAAAATCAAAATATCAAAATAAGTATGAATTTCTTCACATACATCTTTTTCAGATGAAAAGTTTCTATAAACTGCTATGTCGGTGGGCTATGTTACAAATTGCCTGAAGAAGTAATCAATATTCTGTGGCTTTTCTGCCTTTCAATGTAAAACATGCAATGACCTTTTGCAATGCATTTTCTCCCAATAACATTTGATTAATTTATGAACCAGTAGTAAATGCACATCACAGGATGATTTTAACATAGCATAACAGAAGGGACTTCTTTAAGGACAATCTTCAACTTTGGCTAGCTCCATCAATGGTACGTCACTCTTGATTCTTTCTGACATTGTTGTTAGGTGTTTGATGCTTTCCATAAACACAGAGATATGTTACTTAGGTGTTTGATGCCTTCCATAAACACAGAGATAATGTAACTTAGGTGTTTGATGCTTTCCATAAACACAGACATAATGTTACTTAGGTGTTTGATGCTTTCCATAAACACAGACATAATGTTACTTAGGTGTTTGATGCTTTCCATAAACACAGAGATAATGTAACTTAGGTGTTTGATGCTTTCCATAAACACAGACATAATGTTACTTAGGTGTTTGATGCTTTCCATAAACACAGACATAATGTTACTGACCTCCATCTCATCCTTGATATGTTTTGGCAACACTGATGGTTCCTGCTCCATCGCCTCCACGTCAAGTTGACTGCAAACAAAATACAACGATAAGAATGTGATCAGCGAGAGCGCTGTCAAATTGTTTCTCTAATGTGCAGAAAAACATGCAACCGAACCTAACCAACAAAACATGACCCATAGTAGTTTTATCCTATCAAGAATTTACAGACCACAAAAGATATTTCTATTCCTGACAAACTGAGACAAAACCATAGAGTTACTGCCTCTGGCGGTTATCCGTCAAATTAGTGAAATAGTACCCAAAATGAATCGCTGAGACATTAAGATATGTGATACTGATAATAGTCGCTGTTGGGCTGCTGGGGTTGAGGGAGACCAAGGTCAAGAGAAGAAGAAGAAGATGGAGAACTAAAGTTGGTAGTTATGATCAGTTCTCAGAGACTGCACACCAGCCTTGAGGTAGAATAAAAGTCTTACTCATCAAGTTCTGGAAGGAACTTTCAATATTAGCATGACTAAACATCATTTCATAACTACCAATCTTCCCCCACCAACTCAAATCAATCAATTATTTACACCTTCCTAGCGGAGGACAAGAAGGCATATTTTTACTCTCGACTAGAAACATACGACTGCGAGTCTGGTAATAGCCTAAGCATATAGGAAGCAGATATCAAAGTAACTGGGGTATCACAATTTAGGCTGAGACTAGTAACTGCCCTACATCATATTGATCTGGCTGACAGTAAATATTTTCTTTCCAGAGAACGGACCAATCGGTTCTGTTAAATTCCGGAAAGGTCGTCTTGTTGTGGACAAGCTCACCTATCATTCATGCCGTCAGCATCCTGTGCGTGCTGTAACATTTCATCCTGTCTTGGCTTTCCACATCGTTCCAAGTAACATAGACAAGGATCGAGTCTCATCTGGTGGTACTTCTCGTAACCTGAGAGGATAACAGGACAGAATCAGAGTAGTCAGGACTCAGTATCACCTAGGGGGGCATCAGGGTCCATACACATATTACATTCCTCAACAACAGGTTCAGTTACTTGGGTAATGGTAACTTGGGTAATGGTTATTGTATAATGGTTACTTGGGTAATGGTTACTTTGTAATGGTGACTTGGGTAATGGTGACTTAGGGGAATGGTTACTTGGCAATGGTGACTTGGGTAATGGTTATTGTATAATGATTACTTGGGTTAAGGTGACTTGGGTAATGGTTACTTGGGTAATGGTTACTTGGTAATGCTGACTTGGGTAATGGCGACTTGGGTAATGGTTACTTTAGGGGGGCGGGTATAATTATGTGATATGCTACGTACCGTGTTTGAAAACCCCGACTAGGAGAGATTTATCAGCCAATGTATCCCACCATGCAATGGGCTTCTCTCCTTCCGGAGGTGGAATGCTTAAGTTAAGCTCTCTGAGAAAGAAAGAAAAAATATGTGGAAATCAGCTTGTGAGAAGATGTATATATATACTCACCAGTACCACCCTCCCATAAACCAATATAAGTCACTATGGCAACATACTACAAATCTCGTCTTAATAACGACTGCAAGCGCCTCTTATTTACGGCACCTGCGTAATTACACCCACAACGTATCAAGATGCGTTAAAATATTACAATTGATCTGAATATCAAAATCAGTTACGTCATTAAAGCAGCAACATTGTCAACCATAACCAGTATGAGTCAGTGTAAAACTAAGACAACCCACCAAGCTTTTCTTACTCAAAAGATCACTAATTAGAAACTTTGAACGATTCCTTGCCATTCTGTCAGCTTTATATTAAATACATGCAAGCCCACAGAACACATTTTTAAAACATTAATCAGTGAAGGTAATGAACTGTACTGCAAAGGTATTTTGATTGTAGTAAACTTCCAAATTCAATGCAAAATCTTTGGAAGTCACAGTTTAAACTTCTATAAAGCAGCAGTCACTTTGTAGACAGTTGCAAAACTTCAATATTTTATCTGTCCCTCCCATCCTACAAGTATGAATGTCTTAAAATAAGTAACAACTGTTAAATAGCCTTGTATACAGGTCGGGAAAGACTGAATGGCTTGTAACTTACACTTCACATAAACTCATTATTAAAAATTACAACCTCTCAAAAACCTCCAACCTTTTAGTTTTCTCAATCTGACAAAGTACAAAATGGTAAGATGACTGCAGAATGACTTACGTTGCAGGAGCTCCTTCAGATATCTGCCTGGCCATTGGTCCAATAATTTCATGCCTCAGGTAGTACAGAAGTCGGACCCTGAGTAAAACCCTGCAGAGAGAATAAATCCAAATGACGTGCTCTACACCATTATAGACACCACACAAGATACATAGCAGAATATATACAATACAATACATGTTAGTATATACAAAATACCATACATGGCAGCATATATACAATACAATACATGGCAGTATATATACAATACAGTACATGGCAGTATATATACAATACAGTACATGGCAGTATATATACAATACCATACATGACAGTATATACACAATACCATACATGGCAGTATATATACAATACCATACATGTCAGTATATATACAATACCATACATGGCAGTATATATACAATACCATACATGGCAGTATATATACAATACAATACATGGCAGTATATATACAATACCATACATGGCAGTATATATACAATACCATACATGGCAGTATATATACAATACCATACATGGCAGTGTATATACAATACCATACATGACAGTGTATATACAATACAATACATGGCAGTATATACACAATACAATTCATGGCAGTATATATACAATACAATTCATGGCAGTATATATACAATACCATACATGGCAGTATATATACAATACCATACATGGCAGTATATATACAATACCATACATGGCAGTATATATACAATACCATACATGGCAGTATATATACAATACCATACATGGCAGTATATATACAATACCATACATGGCAGTATATATACAATACCATACATGGCAGTATATATACAATACCATACATGTCAGTATATATACAATACCATACATGGCAGTATATATACAATACCATACATGGCAGTATATATAACATACATGGCAGTATATATGCAATACCATACATGTCAGTATATATACAATACCATACATGGCAGTATATATACAATACAATACATGGAAGTATATATACAATACCATACATGGCAGTATATATACAATACTATACATGGCAGTATATATACAATACATGGAAGTATATATACACTACCATACATGGCAGTATATATACAATACATGTCAGTATATATACAATGCCATACATGGCAGTATATATACAATACCATACATGTCAGTATATATACAATACAATTCATGGCAGTATATATACAATACATGTCAGTATATATACAATACCATACATGGAAGTATATATACAATACAATACATGGCAGTATATATACAATACATGGTAGTATATATACATTACATGTCAGTATATATACAATACCATACATGGCAGTATATATACAATACATGGTAGTATATATACAATACCATACATGGTAGTATATATACAATACCATACATGGCAGTATATATACAATACATGGCAGTATATACACAATACATGGCAGTATATATACAATACAATACAATACATGGCAGTATATACACAATACATGGTAGTATATATACAATACCATACATGGTAGTATATACACAATACCATACATGGCAGTATATATACAATACCATACATGGCAGTATATATACATACCATACATGGCAGTATATATACAATACCATACATGGCAGTATATATACAATACATGGCAGTATATATACAATACAATACATGGCAGTATATACACAATACATGGCAGTATATATACAATACATGGCAGTATATATACAATACAATACATGGCAGTATATATACAATACATGGCAGTATATACACAATACATGGCAGTATATATACAATACAATACATGGCAGTATATACACAATACATGGTAGTATATATACAATACCATACATGGTAGTATATACACAATACCATACATGGCAGTATATATACATACCATACATGGCAGTATATATACAATACCATACATGGCAGTATATATACAATACATGGCAGTATATACACAATACATGGCAGTATATATACAATACAATACATGGCAGTATATACACAATACATGGCAGTATATATACAATACAATACATGGCAGTATATATACAATACCATACATGGTAGTATATATACAATACCATACATGGCAGTATATATACAATACTATACATGGCGGTATATATACAATACTCAGGTTCAATCCACCACACATTGTGATGAAGTTTTCCATATTTTCACCAATGCCCAGTTTTAATGTTATAGATTATAGATCGTTCAAGTGGTCACTTGCAAGGAAGAAACTATTTAATAGAAATAATAGAAAGTATTAATATTGTCCAGTGAATCCATTTTGAGACAAGTGGTGCCATTAGCTTTCCATATCTTCGAAATTAGAAATCTCGCAATCCAATTTGCATTTCTGAGAAACTCGCATATTGAATGTTTCCATAAGCATTCGCTCCAGTAAATAAGAATTCAATACATTTGTCTCCAAAAGATTTATATTCATTCACATTCATTCATCTACATTTGCAACAAGAAATATCTATTTGATGATACATTTTATTTACATTGACTCCTAAGAAACAGACTGTGTTCGATTAAGAATAAAACAAACGAATCTTACTTATTGCAGTGTCTTTTGAGATGGTTCTTGTAGCCGTCATCGTTCAGCAGTTGTTCAGCGTTCTTATCCTTATTATTGAAATCAAACTCTAAGATGCAGGGTACCACTGGCTCCTCCTTCTTTGGTTTCTTGCTCTTCCTCCCACCACGAGGAACCAACACCGATAAACCTACATCAGTGAAAACGGGAAGGAGGGAAGGGTCAGATAATTTAAAACCAAAACCAAAAATAAAATAGAAAGATTTGGTGGGTATCTAAAGACATCTAAACAAAACCTTCACAGAGAGGTTCTGCAATATTTCTTTACCTTTAGTGAAAATGAAACAACAGGTGAAAAGAAGTAGAATTACTTTTCATTGTAGTAAGGACTAGAAGAAGCGTTAGGGGGTGTGGACAAAGGAAATGTGTTATCTTCATGGTTCCCACACTTTTCAACAAATCAAATTCCAGACCTTTTCAAGACAAAAAAACTGTTTCTTTATAACTGTACAACAAACAGCAACTGTAACTACACACTAATGATGACATGTGTTAGGATACCTACTGTAGGCCTAACAATTGTAGCCCTTGCAAAATGTCAGCTACCACCTTTACAGGCAGTTATCACATGACAAGATCCATTTACCTTTGTGCTGTTTGAAATCCTTTGGGGCTCCATCTTGTGCCGGAGTGACCAAGTCCCAAATGAAACTCTTAATATTTTCATCGCCTTTGTAATGCTGCAGGCAGTAAATAAGCTACGATGGAGCACAAAAATTCGAAAAAAGAAAATTATAATGCATGACAGAAATATCACATTTGCAAAGAAAATACATATATTAAATTAATACATATCTAGAACAAAATTATTTCTAAAATGTCTTCAAAACTATTACATCAGATTCACATTCAGGATGCCTCTAAACACAACCATGTTTGATAATCAAGCCTATCATTTCGCTATGAGAAGCAATACTTTGCTTTTCGGGGAGTAACCTTTGAAACAAAATACCACTTGTAATAAATCTCTCTTAAAGTGTGTCATTACTATTACTATACATATCATCCAGTACTCTCTTATAAACACACGTGTACAATAATATTCAAACCCACCAGATAATGGTTACAAGTTATATTCAATAGGTATTATTTCCAACACTATTCCAAGACTTATCCGGGAAACACAGACATTTAGAATTTGCTTGCAAGTCTTTCTGAGTCTCAATCAGTGTGCCAAACGATAAAAGAACGTCACGGATGATCAGAAACGTTTGTGTGTCATCATTTTGAGACGAGACCAACCAAGCTCCAGGAACTAATCCATCATCTTATCTATTAGGATCCATGGATATTTCCCCGTCCCTTCCGTAACATACCACATTCAATTCCTGCTTAAATTAACTACTTCACCCATTCCTTGGAGACTATATGCTTCAATCACAACAACTTCTTTTCAGCTGTTCTTACAAATGGATCTCTCAGCATGAGCAGTCTATTTTAATGTTTGTTTCATTGCTATTCCCATTCACAGGGTTAATCCAGCCTTTCTGGACAAAATATAGGATTAAATTAGCAAGCACTACTGATACCACTTCTGATAAACTTCAACAGTATCAATCTTCTCCCCTTGTTAAGTTGATAAAAGCAGTGAGTTTGTGACTGCAGAGGAGTAGAAGTCTCCATACCATTGTTCTGGAGATGGCCTCAATGTCCTTTTCTCCAAGCCTCCTCCTGAATCTAGTGGTAGCAATGATCTCTTCCCAACAGCCCCATCTGAAAGAATCATATGATTTGATAGGTGAGAAGGTTTTCTCCCCTTACATAGAGGAACTTTCCTTACCAAAACAAGACAAACACACACCAATTTGACAAACTCTATCAAAACTTGTACTGCAATACACAAGGATGAATAGAAGGTGAGGGTACTACGGGTTGAACTCATCAGAAGAAGGTCGTACTCTTTAATTATATCTTTATCATTTCGGGCCTCGAAATTCAGGCTATGAATTCAGTTAAATGCCAGTGGACTTCACTGTTGGACCGTAGAAACAAAGAGGTTTCTTCGAATGCAAGAGTAATGTTGACTTTAGATTAATTCCAGGAAAATTGCAAATTGATTTTAACCAGTCCTTTTTAATGCATATAGGCATTTGGTAGCAAAGTGACCAAAATTGTGAATATGTCTGAAAAGCCCTGAGAGAATTCAACCTATAAACAAAGAACATAACTATGCATATCATTACTGTAAACAACAACAACACCAGCAACAACAACTGATGAAATACATTCCTTCGTCTTTGAGAATGTTTTTGTATCAATGCTGTACACATGACTGGAACACTGAAGACACCCAACTGGTGAGACATTTCTGATCAGACACATAAACGTGATTTCACTGAAAATCAAACTTCAAAAGTCTTTAGGTTTAGTTGTATCATCACATCAGAAACCTCTCACTGAAGCTCACTTGACAAGACAAACAGATCTTTCACTGATGACATATGACCCTGCAGAAGGCAATACTGATCTTGCAGCCTTTTGCAAAACTTTTATCCAACCTACTTTACTTTGCTACAAGAGCAAACTTAAAAAAAAAAAAATATTAGATTAAACAAACTATTGTACTATAGACTTTATATCTACGAACATACATTCAACCTTGACCCCTTAAAAAGGTTAACAATCCTTTTAATTGTTACGTTTTAGCTATTCTTTCTATTTCTGTAAGGTTACATTCAACTTTTCTTTCCCATCTTATTTATGTGCATGTTTTTGCTGACATTTCTTGTTGAAAGTATTTACGTCCTGTTTTTATTTCCAGATTTCCTTTCGAGCAGTTTTAATTATATTTTTTCCATGTACACAATTAATATATCAATTATCACTGCAAGCATGTATTGACCCGCTCTATTATGTCATGATCATCAGACTGGCACAACAATTCAAGCCAGGCAGTGTGCTGTGGGTATGACATGTGTACAGTACCCATGTCAAACCATTAAACAGGTACCAGAGTGGTAACACCACCGAGTAATCGTTCTAAACATTTTGTTCTCACCCAAACGTTAAGAGTCCCTTCTCGACCCGGAAGCACTCCAGTCTGGTCCAGCCGCTCTGCAGTTGTTTCTTGCTGGGTTTCTCCTCCTTGGGAGCTACTTCATCCTCTTCACTGCTGCTCAGCTCCATCATGTCGTTACCCCCGTACCTCCTCGTCTGTTTCCTCTGTCTTGGAGCCATTATGATTTTTTCCTCCTGGGTATCAAATAAAAAATAAATAGTTTGCACACTTCGAGGTGGTCTTCTGCTGGCTTCCACACTTTTTCTTTCAGAGGAATTAAATATCAATTTAGTATTATTTAGTAATGTTATGGCAACAAATATTCATCTAAGGAATGGTAAGGACACTTCAATTTTAACAAACATTTAAGAAAGAACTGAGCATTTGCCAAAAAATGTTTCTGTACAAACAGTTACAAATATGATTTATTAAAGAGGTTCACACTTGGTTAATAGTATCTGTGAAGGACAAAACAATTCAGATGTAAGACGTTCATTTGTACATCTGTAGAAAAACATCTAGCTAACTTCTGAATACATGAATGGTTACAAAAGTGGGTACAAATCTGAAGAGAGGCCCAAAACAGATAGTTGACAAGAAACTAAAGGATTCCTAAAACAGACGAGAGATCCAACACAGCAGGAAAGGTAGCCTTCGACAGGACTAAACCAATCTCTATCAGGTTGCCAAACGCAGATTCATTCACCGTTGAACATCAGTGAAGCAATCATCATCTAGAGATTTCAGACCCCTCATTCAACAATTCTGGTCATTCTCAAATATAGACACTTTTCCTTTTTGTCTTTTTAAAGTTGTTTTTGTCAAAGTTGGTCAAGCAGATCTATCTAACAAAACAGAATGTTAAAACTTCCTTATTGGTTTCACAAGTATTTCCTCAAAGACTCTTAACCGGTACACGTGTATCTTTCATGCTAGTTATGAAAGGTTCATACTTATGAGCTGTCTGGGACAAGGTCACATATTATTGGATAAGTAGTAGGAGAAATGAGAAGGATAAACCAATTTGTTACCTTCTCCTGTGTTTGATGGTAAGACTGATAACTTACAAAGTTAGAATGAATTTTACTCCAGGAGGTATCCAAGTAGGAGCACAATGTGTGCAACATGGCTTGCATAAACTCTCCTTCCCCCTCCCTCCTCCCCATATCATATCATAAACAGCCTTACAGTTGCAGAGCTACTTCGTTGTCAAGTATATCTTACCCTCCCCGTCCCCCCCACCCCCCCAAGAAATATCAGTTTTGGTCACAGATTTTGCAGGTGTATGCACGAAAACCTTTTGACTACACACAACTCACCATGTCAGAACTTTCATTAAGTTTGAAAAAAAAAATAATGTTTTAAATGTTTACCCTTGAATCCCTAATTTGAATGTCTGCCTTCTTAGCCCATTTCTGCCAAAAGTCTGGATCGTCAATCTTGATATCGGCATGATCTGAAGCGACAGTGAAACTGGCCTGATTGAAGGGAAAGATCAGAGTCAAAGTATGAACACACTGGGAAAGTTATCAAGATAGCGGGACACACATCACTTGGAATCACAAAAGTAATAACCTCATCGAGCTGATCTTGATGTTATATACAGATTTTTGGTTATGATCAGATTGAACATTTATTTCACAGACATTCAAACTTCAAAAGTCTGTTATATTTTAAGTTCTATCATCACTTCAACAACCATTATTATTATTATCTACACAGATATGATCCTTTCACTGTCTCTTGTGGAACCCTCCATCTTATTTGACCTTCCTCTACCCCCCCCCCCCCATCTTTCCAATATTTATGGCAAAACTTATCATACATGAAAGACAAAAAGGTTCACATTTAACCATTCCAATATTATCAAATAAACATCTCCCTCCTCCCCCCCCCTCACCCCAACCCCTACTATCTTACTCTTCAGAGGACTCTACCTTCAAATGTATAATATATTTAGTACCTAAACAGCATAACTCTACAGCACTCTAGCTTACACTTTATACCAACACCAAAACATCACAAGCATGACCAAGAAAAGGTTTAGACTTGAAACCCTTCACTCCCTTTTAGAGCAAGCTTGACAGCTTTGGTTATTGTAGAATGGGATATCCTCACCTCCACCCACCCACCACCCCTTTCTATTGTGAACCACTCTCCCAAACCTACCAACCTACCCCTTTCAGTACTGGTATGGTCTGCCTCCCCTGAATTAATACATCATATTCACACAGAAATTTGGAAGAGGATGAAACAATCTCCCAAACAACAAGTCTTTCAACAGCCCCAACAATGAACCCAATAATAAAACTTATGAATACTTGGTGTAATAATCTGCTACCCATTACATTTTATCTGGGTCACTCTCCTGGTATACACATCACAGGGAATACTTCAGCACTTGACTTTTGTGTAGCAAATTTTCAGAGCTCTGAACTTTTGTTGCCTTACGATGTCTGACAAATTGTTCCCTGCATGAGGTATACGCAAATGTTACATGCAAATGACGAACTGCCCATCAGTGAAACAAGTAACAGCACCCCCTGTCTTTACCTTAGCGAAAGTGGAACCCTTGACTCCGGATTCAATTTGGACGATCTTGGTTCGCCTCTGAAGGATTATCTCGATGTCTTCCTCACAGAATTTGGATGAGGATTCATCGTCCTCCATGATGGCGCCGTAAGCCCCTTTCCTCAGCAGATCTTCAATCTCTGTCTTTGTCAATGGTTGTGGCTAAAAAATCAAAGCAGTAGTCAGATATTTTGATCCAATTTCATTCCTTCTACCTACTAAGGGATCATACAGGTCCTACAAGCCCTATCCTGTTTGTGTTTGAATTTATATCCTTTTCTATGATAGAAGTGTAGTGTTGTAAAGTGTTGTGAAAGTGTTGCACAAATATGCTAATTTGAGCCACTCAATCTTACTAACACAACAGCCCCCTTGTCAATCTTAACACTACTAAACTTAATATCCCACTTGGCTTCCCTAATCCTATTATCACAAAGGCAACTGCTGCTCAGTATCACAATAATTTAATTTCTTGTCCAACTCTAAAATGAACTTCACAAACACAAAATGGAAGCGAAAGCTAACAGTGAAAGAGCTACAACACCTTTCTTAGTATTTTTCAGGAAGCTTTGAAAAAGCACATGACACTTTGGGATCAACACTGTAAGCAGGCACACAGTGTGAGGGACACACAGACCGCTGACATTGTACTTAGTCCACATCCTGGTTTTATCTTGATCAGCATTGCAGAAATTCCTACACAATGTATTGGATATCATGAAAATAGTCATCATTTCAAAACAAAACCAGGATTGCCGACTACGGTAACATCTTCAAAACGAAAGTGATGATAAACCACGTATATGAACTTAGAGAGCAAAAGCAGTGGGATTAACGCCCTCTATAATATCTAGTGTCTACGTCACCTAACAACTTTTGAAAGGGTCACATGACCTGAACAGATGGACATCTCTAAGATAGCAGGGAAGCCTTCACTATTTCTATTCTTTTGGAAACTGACTGTTGTCTGTGGTATGTCAACAGTAAATATCAAATGGTTCTAAATGAATTTCAAAGGGCTCATAAATCTGTACTTTAGTTTTAACCAGGTTTTTAATAACTTACCGCAGTGAGTGAGTCTTTGTCTGCTCGCATTGACTGGAGTACGGCTTTGTCCAACCCCAGTTTCATGCTGGCCTTGTCGAACATTTCTCGTTCGTAGGAGTTCCTGGTGATCAGTCGATACACCTTCACTGCCTTTTCTTGACCGATTCGGTGGCACCTTGCTTGAGCCTGCCACAGAAGAGAAACACCACCATGATGGCAATTTGGGCGTACTGTAGGTATTTGGGTATTTTTGTAAAGTGCAGAGGACTCTCTTTCAACAACAAATTTAAAATAACAGACTACCGGCGACTGTAAACAAATCATTTCTAGGTCAAACTGGTTTTGGTTTCTAATCAGATCAGAAGGGTGATTTCACCGACAATCAAACTTCAAAAGTCTGTTAGTTTAATTCGTATCATCACTTCAGAAACCATAAATCAGTATTTCCGAGCACTTTCCATGCGGCTTAACCGGACTCTGCCTCATATTTAGAAAGACAAATCTAACATAGCAGCTGATAGAGGTAGATAACTCTGCCATTAAAACTGATCACCAAAGACAATTTCAAATCGTGTTCTGAACAGCTCATAAACTTATCCAGACCGACCATCTCTGAAGACTACAATCTGTTTTTACCTGAAGATCATTCTGAGGATTCCAGTCGGAATCGAAGATAATGCAAGTATCTGCCGCGGTCAGATTGATACCGAGACCTCCGGCTCTCGTGCATAGCAGAAAGATGAAGCGGTCTGAATCTAGGGAAACAAAGAATAGCGAAGGAGAGGGAGATTAAAAAGACTGACTTCATCTAAATCCCTGATATACAAAGTGAGGGTGCAACCCACTCTTTGGGTGACAGAATAATTTTGGAGGGTCTGCCATAAAAAAAAAAACACTGGAAGAAAACAGAAATTGCCAAATATTTGTGAAGGTAAAAAAGGCAGAAAAACATTAAACTTTATATAAAAATATTAAACTTTTTCCAAAGGTTGCAAAATACAACACCATTATGCAACTAAGCAAATATTCAAAATTTCTCTAAGGTAAGGGTACCTCCCCCCCTTAGACCCCTTCCCTAGGAAGGTGAAAATTTGGGCCACCATGCCAACAAGTTTGAATACCAGGGATCTAAATGACTATCAGTACCTTTCTTCCTTGGATAGTGTGTGCTTTTAAAACCTAATTTCAAGAACACAATGTACAATGAAATGTAAAAAGCTACCAAGAATGTAACCCCTCTGTAAAAGGAAGGTGTAATTTTTCTCCCCTCTGAAGAGAGCTGCGTTCTATTGAATGTAATCTTACGAGCATACCACACAAATATTCAGCTTTCCATAACAACCGGCATCTCCCTACCTGGTTTACTGAATCTGTCTATTGCAGCTTGCCTCATGTTGCCTCTAACTCTCCCATCTATCCTCTCAAATAAATAGCTGCAGAGGAGTAAGAAAGAGTCAAATTGTCACAACTAGAAAACTTCCTGGCATATTACCAAAAGACAAGTATTGAGCACTCAGTGGTTATAAGAGGGGTAAGGAGGGTAACATTTCCAGTTCAGGGATGAAAAGAAGTAGACTTCTGCAGTCAATTACTGGAAAGAGTTTTAACGTCTGACCTCTTCTGAATGAGATAATCCTCTAAGATGTCCAGACATCGGATCATCTGTGAGAAGACAAGGACCTTGTGTCCTCCTTCCTTCAGCCTTGGCAAGAGTTTATCCAGGAGGACCATCTTTCCCGAGGACTGGATCAAGGCCGTTACGTGGATCAGCTCACTGAAGAACTGTCCTGGAGCGTTCATCTCCAACATGATCTGATCCTCTGCACCTGTATGAAGAAAGAAGAGGACCAGATTGATTTGAGAGACCTCCAGACGGCCAGAAATTAAATGTTCCAAGTCCAGCAATTAGCAGAATTTGTGTAGCGAGTGTGTATTTTATTCATATTTCAAGCATAGTTACCTGTACTCATCCTCCTGGATTTGTACTGGAATTCAGGTATTTTGGAAATGTTTTATATAGATACTAGTGCAATGTCTAGTACTGGTGCTAACAGCAAAACAAATCCTAATTAAAATGCTACACACAAAAATGTAATGTTGAACGCTAGGACACCACGTGTGGTGATGTCATAGTATACGACCATTCATGAACAGTCAATCAAGTCTAATCTACGGGAGAACGGTACGGGAGTCTCTCGGCTTACCGTTGATGAGAAACGGGTGGTTACAGCACTTCCGTAGTTCCATCATGGTATTCATAAGGTTTGGCAAGTTGGTGGTGGATTGAGCACCTTTTTGAAGGAAAGAAAAATTCCTCTCCAAGATTGCTCTGTAGTACCTCTTCTGGATGCTAGTAAGTTCAACCTACAAAGAAAAGAAACCATTAACAAAACATGAAGAAAAATTACGGCCCCATAGCTTACGATGATCCCTGTCAGCCTACTTGGAAAGTAACAGCCACTCGCTCTCTCCTCTTTTACTTGGTCCTTTCTTTACTGCAGGGGTTCCCTAACTAGGGTGCATGAGACATTTCTGAAAGTCATAACTAGTGTACTTTTTGTTGAACTAAAATCTGATATATCATATAATTTAGGAATGTACAAAAGTCATACCTATAGAAAAATAGAAGCATCTGTCTCATCGTGTGTGATTGGTGATTGATGCGTGATACAATTCGTGATCTGCTCTTGAAGTTTCCAAATAAATATTTATTCATCTCGTTTTTTATTTATTACAATATTACAATATGAACTTGATCTTTTACGAAGCACTGTTATGCGAATAATAGTATAATAATGACTCAGATTGTGTCTCAAAAAGTTGGGGGTTCGTGGACAACTCTGACTTCCACAGAGGGTTCGTGGGGGATAATGTTAGGGAAACCCTGCTTAACTGCAATCTCTTCAACCTCTCCTCCCCAAGAAGTTTGAAGGGAAAGTATCTTAATATAACATAATCCTACCAACAAGACATGGCAAAGGTACACTAATCACCAAAGCCTACATAATAAGTGCAAAAAATGACAAAATGATTACAAAACAGTCAAAACACATGTTTTCAGTTTCCTCAAACTCCGTAAACTGTTTTAAGGAAGTGATCTGGGCTAATGAATGTTCATACCTCTATAATAGTCTCTTCTTTAGGAGCGAGAGATTTCTCCACATCTTCCTTCAAGCGTCTCAACATCATAGGCTTCAGGAGCTTCAAAACATAAAGCAGAAAAGACAAATTCACAATCTGGATGTCATCCATCAAAGATACCCAAGCAAAACACGACTCGAGTTTAGTCGTAATGACTAGGTCTTTACTTTACCTCCAATGGAGCAAATTTAAATTAGAAAGTTAGTGGAAACAATCGTAACGCCTTTTGAGTGGATTCCTGTGTGTGGTAGATTGTAACGTACCTGTTGTAGTCGCTCTACTTGACTCTCGGTCTTCAGATCGCCAAAGTCATCTAAGAACTGGGGCAGAGACCGAAATCGTCCCGGTTCGAGGAAGTTCAACAGGCTGAAAAGCTCTTCTACATTATTCTGGAGAGGGGTACCTGTAAGGAGTACTCTGTGTTCCTATAGACAAAAGAGTAAACAAGTTTAGGATTAATTTATACTGGAACCTTTGTAATTCGACACTTGACCATTTCCAATTTCATCGACTAAAAAACACCAACTAAAAGAAAAGTTCTAGGTCATGGAAAAAAGAAGAAAATTTCAAGGGCCAGTTTAACTGTGCGCACTGGCACAGCTTATATCACTGACTTGCAAACAAACACTGTTAACTTGGAAGACATCACATTCAATTGAAAAAAAAAAAAATCTGGAGGAATTTTTTTGAAGGCAACTCCATAAAATGTGTGACTAGGTGACTAAGAAGTAACTTACCACATCGAGAATCTTGAGACCCTCTAGTAATTTGCAGTTTCTATTCTTGAGCCGGTGAGCTTCGTCTATGATGACCACCCGCCACTCAATCTCACTCAGCTCCTGGCAGTCTGCCAACAATATCTCGTAAGTGGTAATTAAAACTTGAAACTTGTAAATGTTTGGAACCTTCGAACCCTGTCAAGAAATTCAAGATAATAAACGATGCATTCAAAAAATGTTTCCCTGTGCAATCAAATATGGAAAATAGTGTACTAATAAAAAGATCATTTCTACAAAGAAATTGCCAGATATTATAAAGTGTTTGATGAGCCAGGTCTATTAAAAGGCTAATAGTCAATTAATGCATGCTATTGCTCTACCAGTAATACAGATGTTCTTGTGTTTAGCCCATTTCCTTGGGGTGGGGGGGAATGTGGGGGAGTAGGGGGCTCAAGTTTGCAGGAAGAAAAATCTCTGCTGATACAACTGTAGGTTACCCATATAAGAAGAGATGACTGGACATCAGATAATAAATACCTGGTCAGGCTGTGTCTCATAATGGAACACATAGTTGGTGACCTGCAGAGTACTTCAACTCGGACTAGTTTATACTTCCTCGATCAAACCCATTCCACGCCTAAAACACTTTCGACAGTGGACAACAGATATACATGGACGTTGCTTCACTTGCAAATCAAATTTGTGTAATGGACTTGTTACTTCCATCAAGGGATCTGGGGCTATTTTGCTTGTTGATGACAAACTTTGGCCGAGTAAAAGGACACAACGTTTCATGTTATTATTAATGAGATGAGTTTCTTGCTGTAACTCACATCTGCGTCTTTGTAGAACATTTCAAACTCTGCTATCATGTGCCTGCTCTGAGCGCTGCCGTGGTAAACCACGGCGTTCATGTCCGTCCACGTCTCAAACTCCCTCTGCCAGTTGGCGATTGTGGAGAGGGGCGCGATGACCAGGAAGGGACCAATGATACCATACTTGACCACCTCCGTCAGGAAACCGATGCTCTGAATGGTCTTGCCGAGGCCCATCTCATCTGCCAGGATACAGTTTTGTCTGAAAAAGAGAGAAGGAAAGAAAGACATGACGTGGAAACCATTATTGCAATATATTAGGACAACAGCACTGTAGCGACAGCACTGTAGCCATAGCATTGTAGCAACAGCATTGTAGCAATGACTGAACAGGGGGAGTAAGATCACATCTTGGAAGAGCTTTCTTCTTTCTCCTGAAACAAGATATTCTGTCGATTCATCTTATGTCCCATCCCTAAATAATGTGACAAATGCCATAATTCAAACTCCCGATAACTCTGAAATAACATGTTAGGCAATATTATTAATGGGAGTTTCTTACCAAAATACAACTGTGTTTCAAAGTATGATAGAAATTGGTCAATGATCAGAAGGCATTCAAATTTTATGAACCCTTTTGACAAAATCTATTTAGTATCCTTATGGGTTCTCAAGTACTTTGCTCATTCTCTGTGGAACAAATGAACTATATTTTCCCTAAAGTACAAACAACTGTGTACTGATGTAAACTCACCTTACACATAAACATTATAGAACATGTATCATCTGAGAAGTAAGTGGACTTAATTGTCCCTCACACAGGTCTCCAAGAATAAATCAAGACTAACGCTGTATTTTCTTTTACCACTTTATGTATAAATGCATTAATCAAATGGACACAAATGTATCAGAGATAGGATTAAAAAGAAAATACAGCACAAAACATTTTGGAATCATCTCTGTTACTAAAGAAAAATAATAAATCCTATGAAGGGATTGGTGAAAAAACTATAAAAAAATAAATATAAAAAAATAAAAATAGATAAATAAATTACCCATTACACCAGCTGAACATGAGCCAGTTGACTCCCTCTAGTTGATAATCTCGTAAACAATTTCCATCCTTGTACTCGGGACTATCCTCTATCTTCTCCCAGTCTATAGATTTGGCCTTGGTCTTTCGCTGAAAATCGAACAAATGATTAATGCTTTCAGTTTCATTTATTAATTTCGGTTTCCAAATATTTCCAGGCAGAGGGATGTTTGAATGATACTATTGGTTGCAAACTTAACTTGCACTGCAAGTATTGGTTTTGCCTGCATGGACGTATCCATACTATACTTAAAACACTAACGACTCCACCAAAACCGTCAGACTTAAAATAATTTCAACCACAATGTCCCGATCGAAGAGTCACTGACAAAGAGATTACAGACTGCAGAGGAATAATAATCACCAAACCTTACCACTCGAACTTCATCCGGACGCAGTTCCCCTATTTTATGGAAAAAGTCAATTTTGGCTTGAAGAACATCGGAGGACAGTTCCCAGGTGCTATCTTCGTAGGGCAAGCTCGCCCATTTTACCAGATAATGGGTCACTTCTTCCCCAGAGACTTCATCCTTTGTAACAGCCTCGTCCAAAATTCTATCCACTTGCATGTAGTCTGGATTGAATGGCTCTTCCTCCATCTGTTGGTGTATCATTAAAAACATCAAAAGGGGTTTGCTTCCTTCAACAAGCACTCTGCATTCGATGTGACATATGCCTGACAGTGTAATACAAGGACGTCACAGGAAATGTAAGCTACGTGGAATGGTAGTGTTCACATTCCAGTCCACGAAACTGGCAGATTGGCTGGTGCCACCACTGTACCTAGGGGATGGGTGACCAAATGTGTACCTACCAAAATACCTTCAGAGAAGACTTTCAAATGTTCAACTGACATCAGTATTGTTCTTGAACAGGTGATAGATAAGCTATTAATCTGGTGATTTTAACTTTGAAGTTTGATTTTGTATTTCACTTAAAAACAAGGACTAGACTTATACTAAAAACCATCTCTCTATCAGGTTGCCAAACGCAGATTCATTCACCGTTGAACATCAGTGAAGCAATCATCATCTAGAGATTCATGACCTCATTAAAATAATCAATTATGTAATACTTTACATGTTGACATTGCAAAATTAGGTATTCCTTGGTTTCCTTCCATAAGAAGACCATTAGGAGTAGCCCATAAGAACCACACGATCACATTCCCAAATGTATGTTTCACAAACATTTTTAACCATGTGAACTATAATTGCTAACATTTGTATTGCCAAAGTATTGTTTGGCATTTCCTAATGTTGGATGTCACAGTGAACAAATGCTCGGCGGGAAGCAGGAAAAGGCATACAATACGAACGTTTGGAAATTAAGACATCCATTATTCACCTCTCTATCTCTATGTTTTACAAAAACATTGTACCACTCAGCAAGAGTTGCAAGTATTATATCCAATGCATTTGCAGTTCATGGATAATTCAAACCCCAACAAATTCAGCAGAGTATCTTTTAACCATAACATGAAGAATAAGGGGTGGGGAAGGGGGAAGGGGAAGTTCCAGTACGATACCTGTTGAATGGCGATAGGTGTCATATTCCTGAGTTTTTGCTTAAATCTTTTCACTTTCTGGTGAATTCTTGGATCCTTGATTTTGTCAGTTGTCTGCCATTCACTATGCAGATAGGAACTACAGAAGAATGAAAAGAAAGCATAAGATAGTTGAAGGGAGTAAACACATTTTTACATCTTATCATCTGAGAACCAAGTGATGTAACCACTACCTCTAATAAAACATCATGTGTCAAACATCATAACAATATAAAAACTCTTTGAGCTTGGATGATGGCAACAACTTGATTCTAAAGACTAATTACGACAAAGACATGTTGCGACGTACAGATACATCGACAAGCTATAATATAGCATAGTCTTTGATGTTTTACCATATATGCAAATATGACCAACGTATCTGCATCTTTTTAAGACAAAGTAAGTCGTCTACCCAAGTTCATCTCCTTTTGGCCCAAAATTTTATTTTGTATTAAGGATTTACTCAAAAACCCAGAATTGTTGCAAATGAAATGGTCGACTACAGTACAGCAGGACTCACAAGTTTCTGTACTTCACAAAGAATTCTTCCACCTCTCCAACCTGAGCTTCTCCTGGATGTGGGGGTTTCTTTGTCTTTCTGAAAGCTAGGATCTTCTCTATGATGTTAGCTTCATCTTCATCAGGGTTTTCCTAAAGATACAAAAACAGAGGAAAACATGAGCAATACAGATACACAATGTATAACATCCCCCTCCCCCTCTTTAGATTCACACAATATAATTGTCCCATTATTGAGACCATCAATCCTCCATTTGTCCACGGACAAAGTTGGTAAGGTCCAAATACTTAGGGCAGAATGAAGGATACATTTTCTTACATTTCTCCACACTGACTTAACAAACAGTGCAACTAAAACATGAATGCAAAAAATAAAAATAAATGGAAGTTGACAAAGGAATATGACTCGTTGATGATGATGAATGCATTGAATTGGACTGATGCATGGAATGGATAGGAGGGATGGAGTCAAAGGTTCAAAGGAACACGCCCGCAAATCTTACCACAAAAAACTGTGTCCCCTGTGTTACGGCGGAGGGCTCTACGGATTCTACGTCCACATCTGCGGCCGAGTCTGCTTCTACTTCCTGTTTGACGACTTTAATGCTTCTCACCACTGGCTGAGGAGGACGAGGCGGGCCAACTGTGCTACTCTTCTTCTTCTGGTGCTTGCTGCTCTGTTTCTTCCCGTCGTTGTTGTCCGAGGAGGATGAGCTCTCGTCATCGGTGATCTTGAAGTCGTAATCCTCCGTGTATTTCTTCCGGGTTGTGTTTCTCCCTGACCGTCTCTGTGAAGAGTGAACCGGTAAAGAAGGTGCAAGGATAGAACACATGAAAAGAGAAAGAAAGTTGGGTCAATGACCCGGACTTAATGCTTCTTAGGACTAGCCCAATCAATATTCTTGCCATCCAGCCACCAATCAAGCAACAGAAGGCTAAGTCACCTTGCTTCTCTATTTTGTTTGATGAAAAATGATCTTTTCTCCAAAGTTCTTTACACATCTAAAGCTCGCAAGGTTCATTACCCACTAAAATAACACCCTTTACTAATCCAATTATATGTAAAACAACATACACAATGTCCAGTAGACCTTCTGCAGGGACAAAGATATTCTTTAGATGGTGTACCTAAAGTCCTTTCACATGGAGGGGAGGGGACAAAGATCACAGTTTTGAAGGGTGAGGAAAATCTTCTATTACCAACCTGCATCACCTCCCCTTCCTCATCTACCAGCATTGTCACAGGTGACCGAGGTGGAGTTTCATCAAAATCTGACGAATCGGAATTATCTTCTCCATGCTTCCTCTTCTGTCTCTTAAACTTCAAAATGGCTGCAGCGGGAAGTTTCCTAACGTTGATGAAGTCAACAGTGGTTGTGTTTAAACACCAGTTTTCAACTTACTGAAAATTCTTAATGAACAAGTCCTGAATATTCATTTGAGGATTTCAAGATTATGAATATGCATGTCAACTTTGCATAAAGGTGAAGCGGATTCATTCATGTGTGATTGATAGTCCCAATGAGTGCAATACCTCTATAACTATTTGCGCCACAATGATTTCACAGAGCAAAGGTTTCCAGCAGAAAACATCTTGAGTATGTTGGCACCACTACCCTATTTAGCAGCTAACATATATTGCATTGCCTGTGTACCATTTATAGGCTGCCATAGTATGTAAAGAATTAAAAGAGATACAGTACATCCAATGAAATAAACAACTTCCACAAATTACCAGCCATTGCAGATTTCTCAACTTTGACATAACTTTTTGTTTCACAAGTGTCAGTAGAGTTTACTAAATGGCAACTGATGTATGTAAAGTCATCACATCAAAATTCCAATATGATAACATTTCATTTCAGGGAGTTGATCACATCATATTTAGATAGTAGTAAGTATTAAGCTGGTAGGACACAGTTGAAGCAGCTGGTTGTCTTTGTTAGTTTACATGAATATACATGAATATCATGAATATACATGAATATCATATAGTCTCAGTTCATTTATGAATAACACCTTCACTACGACAGACCCATTAGTTTTAATACACGCATCAACATATGGCTTACGCCATCTCAAAATTTTATGACAAATGGACTAAGGCCTACTCTATCTTAAATTCAAACCCACTGGCAAAAGTTGTAAACGTAAACAAGTCGTTGGGCTAACTTTTTCAACCGATTTCATCACTGTGCCAAAAAAAGAGAAATACTTTTAGACTTCCCTAAAACAGGACAAACAGAAGTTTGGACTTGATGGAAAAATGCGCCAGATTAATATTTGTAAACAAAACTCGGCAGCAATGTCACAAAGTATAAAAATGTATATATCACAAACTCACTTTGATGGAGGGTGTTTTTTCTTAGGAGGGTGTCTTGTCCTTTCTCTGTCTCTCTTCTTATCTTTTGAATCCTTTTTCTTGCTGTCCTTCTTCTTAGATTTACGACTGGACTTGTCCTTCTTTTTCTTTTTCTTCTCCTCTTCTTCTTCCTCCTCTGCCCCCGAAGGGATGGGCGGAAGATCTAAAGAGTTCACGTTGGGAATGTCCACCTTGCCGGCGGCCTTTGCTTTCAGGACAGCTTCGGCCACGATGCGATTAGCTTTCTCCTGTAGTTTGTGCTGTTTGATTATCTTCTTCCTCTCCTTGTTCTCACCTGGTGTTACCACCAGACCCGTTGAACTGCCAGCCTGTTGGTTCATCTTGTAAAATTAAGACAAATACAATACCATAGCTGTAAGCAAACAGCAGGTAATAAAGTGTTTACACTTTGAATTTAGCAATATTTACAGTTTATGAATACTGTTTCCCTTTACTGTTAATTATACTTCAACTTCTGGGTGCTAAAACTGCTACATATATTTTGCATCTGTTTGTAAATTTGGTCACTCTGCTTACCGGTACTAGATTAAACCATTCCCCGAGTAGTACGCAGATCTACCTGAATCTGTTAACTTGACAATCAATAAGTTAGTGACCATATGTGTTTAGTTAATTTGAGATGTTCATACAAACTGAAAAAGCTGTAATGCATATATAGAAGTATGAAAATTGCTGAGACTTGGTTAGCGGTTCGCCGTTTTTGCTATATGTGTGAAACCAAATAAATTATTCCTTGCTTGTGCATACCCACAATCAATGCAAACAATCACGACAAAACAGCAAGGACCCACCTGCCCCCTCCCCCCGCCCAAGATTTTTAGCAATTTTTGAAATTGGAACCATGGCAATTTTAAAAGAGCAAAACAACTGCTACACAAAATTTGAATTCTAAATTATTCACTGCATTTCAAACTGCTCATTCAAACTTAAAAAGAAACTTGTCCTGCTTACCTTTGCCTTCTTGAGCAGTTGTGTGACAACCTGTAACTGCTGTAGTCTGGTCTGAAGGTCTTGCAACTTCTTCAGAGTGTCATGGGTCTTGGGCTGTCCTTGTAACTGAGCAAGTTCTTTACTTATTTCTTTGACCTCACCATTGACGTCTGTATTTGGATTGACACTGATCACCATTTGGGTCTGTTTCTGGCCTGGCTTTGGAGGAAGGATTCGAATAAACTTGCTGACAAAGTTCTGCCCCCCGACTGATACCGTAGTGGCTGGTTTGGCTGTGATGCTAGAGACAGATGAACTGATGGAAGAAGCAAGTGACACAGTCGCATCTGTACTCTTGATAACAACTGTGTTTTGCGCCTTAACGGGACTTGTCGTCTTAGCTGTCACAGTTGACCCTATAACTGTATTGGAAAGAACACCAGAGGATAGTGTGTTGGCAGTTGATTGGGATACACTTTTCAACTCACTACAAACAGCAGATAACTCTGAAGATGCTGTCTCTTGTTTAGGAGCTACCGAGAGCTTGGAGACTTCCTGCTGACCGCTCGTGGTCTGAACTACATTCGCAGAGGTGGGGTCGTGGACAGCCAGAGAGTTCTTTGCACCCAATGAGCTTGGACTCAAGGTGATACGTTTCTGTACAGGATTAACACTAGTGGATGCTGCTCCTGTGGCCTGTATTGTTACTTGTGGCTGTTGGACTATGCTTGAAATCTGTCTGTTACCAATCACAAAACTGGCTCCCAATCCACCTGGTATGGAATTTGTCACCTTTTGTGCTCCCTGCAGGAGAACTCGTTGAGTTCCTGCTTGAGGGCTCCCCATGACTGACAATGTTTGTGGGGATTGCGAAGATGACACTATCGGCTGTTTGAGCATAACAATTTGCTGTTGCCCTTTCTGGCTCGAGAATACAGTGATAGGCTGTTGTGTGGCCATAGTACTGACGACCGTCGAAACTGATGCGACCGTAGTGACCGGTTGTGTACTGACAGTTTTCAAGATCACACTTGAGCTCGTCTGTGGTAGTCCCACATTTGTAGCGACCGATTGCAAATTTTTATTACCGCCTGCTTGCGTAACTGTTGAAATGCTGCTGGGTATCTTCACAGTCTGACCTGCTAGTGTCTGCAAAGTCGTCCCAGTAGATGACTTGCCTACAAGCTGGACTTTCTGGTTAGCTAAGAGGTTACTGAGATTCATTCCACTCAGATTCAAGACATGCCCCTTGCCTTGTTGCAGACCAAGCTTCTGTAATAATGCAGGATCTGTGATTTTCAACTGAAGGGTGACTGGTTGTGACCCTGTCTGAGTTTGACCAGAGAGCAAACTGCCTCCCACTTTAGGAATAACCTTAATGCTAGTTGCCTTCTGAGAGACTGAACCCTGAGTGGTGAGAACTGGTGATTGCGAGACAACTGTTGGTAGACCTCCCACAGACTGGGCCGTAGACAACCCGAGCAAAGCATTTTGAGAACTGTTCGCCACCAGTGTTCCTGCACTAGGGCTCTGTTGCAATATCTGTGTTACTGTTGAACTTGGAGCTGGACTACTAACCAATGTTTGTTGCGCCTGGATGGCATTAGGTACTGAACTAACAGAGCCAAGCTGGCTTACAATATCCTGTGATTGGTTTGATGTTAATCTCTGAGTAGCTGAAGTCGGTATTATAACCTTATTCCCTGAGACGACTGCTTGAGGCTTGGAGCTTGTAACAGTCCTTGTAGGTGAGACTATATAAAACATCTGCGAGCCAGTCGACTGCCCCTGAGAAACCACGGTGACTGGACCAGTTGGCTGATTTACAACTTGCAGAGGTGTGTGACCCAGGAGCTGGACATTGTTCTGTGCTGGCTGTCTTATTGTAATCTGCGACAATTGGGTTTGTGGAATTGTGGTAGCACCAGGAGGTAAAATGAGGACTTGCTGTTGAGGACTTTGTACCACCAGTTGAGGCTTAGAAGCAGAAGCTAGCTGTATATTGGTAGCTGGTACTGAAGCCACAATTTGGGTGGTTCCTGGGGTAGTAATGGTTGTGGACACAACAGTTGCTGAGCTGGTATTGTTTGTAACCTGCTCAGCCATTTCAGGGTTTTAAGCTTCCCACATCAATGATGAATTATACACTGAGGATCCATCTAAATTCCTATGAAAATGAAAAAAATGGAAATTGTTGATAATTTACTCAAAGTCCAGTGACCAGCTGTTGCATCAAGAAAATTAGTTATAGAATTATCACTTATAGTTCAAGCTGAGACTATTTACACAAATTCCATTTACCAGTTGCCTCTGTGCAAGTCCCTACTTTTTATCAGTTCATATCATGAAAATTTACCATACTGTAGCATGGAATAACAATTAAGTACTGATATGATAGCAAATACCCCTCATACTTTAACATTGCAATGGTCTTTGTTAAAGCAATCATATTATACTAGAAGCAGTAATGTTTGAAACTTGTTATATTATGCCTTTCCATTATTTTGAAATTCCCTTCCCTTGTTCATTAAACAATTAACATTACCTAACCCAATGAAATTATAGTACTTTGAAATGCTGTGGCACTAAAAAACACAGACATGACTGTGTAAATAGGTAATAAAGAGAGTTTAAAATGCACAAATTAGCTTCATCAAAGATTTTCAAAAATATTTGCCACAAGATAACATAGCAACATATTGACATTTACAACACAGAATTTAATACATAGTTCTAATCCACTTGGGGCTTGTCACCTGCAGCAACTTGAAGATCAACCAGCATCAACCTATACTGCTACTTTACATAGAGTCCTAATGTTAGGCAAAGAAGTGCCCCAATCAATTTTCCAGCTTGTAAGAAATTCTTAAAATAACAAAATAAAATAAATACATAGAAATGCGAGACAACTCTAAGGGTACAGTATGTGTATGCTAAATGGAAAGAGAAAAGGAATCTTTAACATATTTTTATTTAAAAAAAATTGGTTCCACAAAACAGTTTGTTGCTGCTGATCTGTACTGCTCACATTTAACAACAAATAACAGTACTTCCTACAGTAGCATACTGCAAGGTAGACGGTTTCAAGGTGTCATGAAACTGAACTGCGTCTTGTAACCGAACAAAGATACAGCTCGTAGAATGTTACTGAAGTTTTCATCCATTTGTATTAGATTACTGCTGGCTAGACTGCGTCGGTACTTAGTACTTCACTGGCAGTGACACAACGGGCATAGCACATTAATTACTAGTAGTAGTACTAGTGCAACTATAAAGTTATGGTTGTACTTAAGCTACAGTACTTAGTTAACTAGGTCTAGGTTATGTATCCAAAATTTTGCTAGGATAGTAAAGTAGAATTCAACACAAGTATTGGTGATAACAAGCATTGTTGGGACTGAGATGACAGTCTGCTCTAGCTGTTTGTCCAGTAGGCCTAACTGATTTTTAAGTTGCTAAGAAGTTTAACATGCATCACAACAGAATCCTTGTTTACAGTATGTCAATCATTGTTAAGCAACATATTAAAAAAAAGAGCTTATAACCGTTTTATATGAGGTGTGGGGGGAGGGGGGAGAGTTGGAAACTTGGATATTTTAGGTTATCTATTCCTTTTTCCATCTTGACTTTTATTTTGCAAGTATGTATACCTGTTTCCACTTCGATGATCTGATAAGTCCATTGAAAATACAGCTTGAAGTATATTTTGGGAAGATCTATCCAAAATCGTTTTGCAGATGTTATGTGAGTGGGATTTGACCTATTTTCCAAAAACCTGCATCATCAACTTATACACAGCATCTTGGTTGTTTCATGACTGTGAGTCACCTTTCAGAATAAAGATGCTGCAATTTTCTTTAGATCCTTCACTGAACTTCCATTTTTGGTAGACCTAAATTGCCATAAAAATGTTCAAGAAAATGTTTTACCTCAACATGGCTTTGCAGTGTATTTCAGTCTTTATCATTTACTATAAGCATTGTTTAAGGTGGCTACATGGTTCCATTTGAATATTAACCCCTTTCCGAGCAATCCAGTAGCCAGGCCAAGGGAGCATGCCCCAATTCAAACTGATGTTCTCCCACATCCATCCCCATAATTTCTCCCACAATCATGTGAACAAACCTTTAAAAGTAAGTAAAGCTTTCTCCCCTACATTTCGGTCTCATAAATATTAGCATGGTGAACGATAAAGACAGCTGGGCTTTGTGCCCTATGTATCTAATTAAGGGCCTAACGTTAGATTGTATTACATTTAGGAAATTGCTTTTTTACAAAAGTTTTTACAAAATATAAGATCTGTCTTAGCTGCAGCTAATTTCCCCACAAAACTGGAGCTAATCTGGTGCATGGAGTGTTTCTCTGTGTGAATATGAAGTTATTATGACGAAAAAATCAGGATTTCGTCAAAACCTTGTTACTACATCCTGGGCAGCCTTTGCGGAAGTAATTGTTTTGGAACTTTTGGGTGTACCAAGTTGGGTACAATTATAGAATACAGGGCCATTCATTAACTCTTCCCAGCATCCGGATGCGCGGTGTGTCTGTACATGTCCGTACACGTATGACGCCCTCTAAAATTCCATCACATATTTCATTTTGACTCCGCATCCGCGCATCCACCCCGGGAGTACTAGGAATGGACTTTTTTCGAAATAATTAACTAATTTAACTAAATTAACTAATTTTCGAAAGTTTCTCCATATACCATCACATATTTCATTTTGACTCCCTCTAATTTCCATCACGTATTTCATTTTGACTCCGCATCTGCGCATCCGCGCATCCACCCCGGGAGTACTAGTTTCGACATATACCATCACGTATTTCCAATACTGAAAGTCCTGTATGTACGAAGATATTCAACATCAATAGTGTGTCGTTCTTAAAAGGCATCTGTACATGTGTGACGCCCTCTAAAATTCCACTACAGAAGTACTAGCAAAGGACTTAGGAAATATTTGACTCGGCTTCCACGCATCCGCGCATCGACTCAAAAAAAAAGAACTGGGACTTTGACATTTTTTACTCACATACGTACTGGGGTGAGACTGAGCATCCGCGCATCCGGATGCTCAGATAGTATCATTGTGTGGCCCTGTATTCTATAATTACTCCCCAAGTTGGCGCCTAGTGACCTTCAAACAGCTGCAACACATTTTGTTGTCAGCTGGTGCCATATGGCTTCTATGTGTATTAATTTCTATGATTTTTAACCTCACTTCTGCAATGACAATGGCTATGTGAAATATTTCACACTAACATTAGCGCTACAGAACACACTAATGGCAGTTCTAAAATTGCGTGAGAATAGCACATAAATTTGGACAAGTGTTAGATTGCCTTAGATTAGAAAAGAACAAGACATGCAGTTCACCTGGAGAGTTGCAGGTCTGGATTCAGGCTGATGGTGTTGTTAAGAGATAGCACTAGGACAAGGTTTTAGTGACCCCAATCATAATCTCTAGGCCTAAACATAATTCTAATCCTAACACAAACAGCAGTATAAAATAGCAATAGCCTAAGTAGGCCTAGGCCTAATGCTATTGCCACCATGTGAATTCATTTTATTTTTGTCTTGAACTTACACAGAGAAAATGGGACAACAGAAAAAATTGACTAGCCTAACATCATATTCTGTGATTCTTTGACGTCAGATAGATACTTCAAGTCATATTTAATTTCCGCTTGATATTGCTAGCCTAGGCATACATGTTACTTACTGGCCTAGGCCTATGCAACATCAGTTGTTTAACATTGTAGCCTAAACTAACCATTATCACTTTAGGCTATATTTCAGTCTCCAACGGGCCTAACATTAGGCTATGCCAATAGTTTATCGAGAATCGATTAATTGAGTTATGTTTATTTGGTGGCAAACATGGACCAACAACACATATATACGATTACGAAAAACAAACTGTTGCACTGCGTAAGTAACATTCGTACGTAATGGTGGCTGAAACTACCCACATACATGCATAGGCCTAGTGTATGCTTTGCATATACTGGAAGTACACATTTACAGTCATCAGCCTAGGCTATACTAGTGTTATTCATATCACCGGTCCGGTGCTTTTGCAACTTGGGGTCCCATGCCGACCATGTGCAACATATTTACAACACACACCAATTCTAAGCAGTTGTTAATACGGAAAACTTGTTCTAAAAACTTTAAAAGTTATCAAAAAGTGATATAAAATAATAGCACACGCCTTAAAACATGGCGCCAAGCGCGTGGAATTATTCCTCAAAACCAACGTGACGAACAAAGACTGACGCCAATTCCGTGTCGTAAGCGTGCCGTTGAAAGGAAATTTTAGGTCCAACTTGTAAGAACACAAAAAAGGCCACTATCCACAAAATAAGGGTCAGTTATGACACACAATGTGACAAAAAACCTCTCCCATCGTAAAAATAAATCAGTCAAACAGACGAACCAAAGTTACTTACCAGTAGAAGGAGACTATCAGTGAACAAATTTTTGCTTTCGAAAAGCTGGCTTATGAACCTTGTGGAACGTCGGCGTATGCATGCATTTCTATCTTCTGTGTGTGATCCTCACTGTCTGTTCTTTTGCCCTATTCCGAGAAGGTCAAATCCCACGGTCTTTCTCATTGGCTTATTGCGATATGCAAAGAATGACATTTGCATGCAAAATTTTATATTAATGTTTACGCTATTCTATTGAATCGCCTTAAAATATCTTATTATATATTTAACGCTAATATTGGCAAATTGAGTGCAAGTAAATATTAGAAAAAGAAGTAAAAGAGAGATGTTCTTACCCGAAAAGGAGTAATCTATTAGACCAATCAGAATATGCGTTAGTTGACTCCATTTCAAATCTGTTCAATATTCATTACGAATAATTTTATAAAGTGACGTATGGCGCTATTATTCAATCCGGATTTATGAGATTTTACTTCTAAGCAACAGTGCTTGCTGCAAGGAAAATTCTTTCCTCCGATTCCAACCAGTAGTGTCGTCAGACATTTCAGTCTTGGGGGGCACAGGGAGGGCACAGCACTTAAATTGGGGGAACAATGTTACTTTTGAATGCCGTCCTGGAGCAGGGGTCTAAGGGAATTCCCTTAAGGGGGTGATTTTTGATTAAATAAGGGTCCTTATTTTGGGTGCCATATCGGGTGCCAAATCGGGTGCCAAATCGGGTGCCATATTTTGCAACTTGAAGTAACTATATGTTCAAGAATGTTCGGGCTTAGTCTGCCCGATATTTATGTTTTTAATTGAGGCGGATAAAAAAGTTATACAAGAAATGGAAATTAACTATTTTGCTTTGATAATGTTTTTAAATAATTAAGGAATTTGCCAAATGAGGGGCGAAGCTTGTAGGCAAACTTTCTAAGCGTAGCACCACTTTGAGTTGGCGCAAAGCCAAAAATTTTTGGACGAAAATGCCTCCCAGATCGCTGGAAATGGCACTTCCCATGCCTGTAAATTGCATCTAAGCATTTTCTATTTTGAAATTACTGGAGATATCACAAAAACAATATGCTCAGGGGGGGGGGGGGGGAGGCCGCCCCTACGCGCCTGTCTGGTGGTTATCCATTATGAGAGAACGAAAAATATGTTTTCCGCTTGAATAGTTGGGCGGAAGGAAGTCTTACTGATGAACATAATACGTTTTGTCCTTTGTTTGAGTATTTTTGAACATTACAAATGGCATCTAGAGGGGAGGGCACCCGGGGCACGATTTATTTGGGAGAGCACGTGCACCCCCCCCCCAGGCCACCCATTGGCGACGCCCCTGTTTCCAACATGCCAATGTATAAGCTTGCAGGTATGTAATTGGGATCTGTTATAATCGTTCATAAGTTGCAATTGAATTCAATTTACGTTCAGCATGTCAAAGAAGAGTACGTTAGCTACTCTCCCAGGGAAACATGCCACTTTCTTGCCTTTATGCCTTTTAGTTGTAACGTTGTTTATGCCAAATGTACTACACCCAACATTAGCCTGATAGAGCCTGAGCAAGATAGAGCATGAGCACGAAACCAAGACGACATTACTGATCCACTCTCAACCCCAGTACCAATTGCATCGAGACTGTATGCCAAAAGTGACTCGCAGCAAACAACTAACAATGTTTCTTCATTTACTTTTATTTTTTCAACGTGTGCATACATGTTCTCCAAATTCGAAGTATCAGTATATCACTAACCCCTGCTCCCACCTTAAGCTAAGGTTTCCACCATACCTAATACATGATAATAAAAAATATATATATATAGGCTATATATGTGAACATTATGAAAAAGAGTTTTGTCAATGAGCATTTATGACGTCACAGTAACGCTTATTTGCATATAGGGAGTGGGTGGGGTGGTTGGGTCCTCATTTTGTGACCCACGATGGGAAGTAGAACTACTTTCCAGACTGTATGTTGAGAAACCAATCTCAATTTCATTTCGCTAACTCAAGATTTGGTTTATTGAATGTATAACACGTTTCTTCTCAGGGCTAAACCTCTCCCTTCCCCAGGGATCGGAGTCGTTGATCACAAAAATTGGTATGATAGGACAGGAAAACGTTTAAAGAACATTTACCATGCCATGCTTATATCATGTGAAATTAGCATGTGATGGTAAATGTTCTTTTAACGTTTACCTGTCCTATTATAATGTGATTGTTGATTTATCCTTAATCCTTTATCCTCGGTGAAATACATATGTGTGATACAGTTGGATCAGGGTTTGCTTTCATAGCTGCCTTAGTTTGCTTCTGATGTGGATTTATCACACTCATGTCGTTTTGACCTAAAGATGCCGAACTTTTTCAACATTTTCTTAAGTGATCAACTTGAAGCACTGGAAGATCCCTTTAAAGCAGGGGTGGGCAACCTACGGCCCGCGCCGGGGCCAGATACGGCCCGTCAGTGACTTTTTGCGGCCCGTGAGATGTCTCAACAAAAAGATAAAAAATCAATCTATTTTACATCATCACAAAAAACAAGCTAGCTGCTTAGAATTTATCGGCACTAATGATGCTGTCAGGTAGGCCTATTATCCCCATTAACTGTACTGTATTGAAATTATGTTTTTGTGAATACAAATTAAGAACACACACCTATTGCTTGAAAGTCCGCGGAATCAAAGGTTTGAAATCAACAGCAGGTCGTTGGTTAGGTGCGGCCCAGTCAATTTTTCACCTCTTACGGTATATCTGGCCCATGCATTCAAAAAGGTTGCCCACCCCTGCTTTAAAGTAACTAACAGTTGAAGTGACTTTAAAAGAAGCATTTAACTCTTGATGATATCGATAGTAAGTCGACCGTGCGTTGCCCAGTTTATGTCATCATGAAGAGCATAATGGAAGTAACATGTCACATATCATGTTATGAAAACGGCCATGAATGCAAATATAGACTGTTGTCAAAATATGCTTAAATTTTGTTTAAGTTTTTTGGAAAATGCATCTGGCAACAAAATGGATAATATGAAGATTTCAAGATAGAAAGCTCCCGAATCAGGGGTGGCGGAATGATGGTATAATCTGAGGACACTTGGGGCAGTGGGACATGTGACTCTGATTTGAGGAAGAAAAGATTAGATGAAACTTTCCGCAAAATGTACCTTCTCTTCATTCTGTACCACAGTATTTGTATGAATATTCAACGAAAATGCACTTTTTATCATCACAAACATGGTACTTATTATTATAATATTTACAAAGAAGGGCATTTTTCAAAAGGCAAGTAGGTACGTTTGAGATATTTTGCAAACTGAGGTGGTGGGGAGGTAGCTGGGCACGTTACCGTACGCACTTAGACGTTCCAAAGACATCTAAGAATTCAATCTGCCCATGAGGCTCATCCCCTCTTGATTTTTTTTCTGGGTTTCTTAGCCTCACACCCCGATCGTATAGGTTACGCGGTTGTACCCCTGCCTTGGGCGATGATGCACTCGCACGCAAAACATGTTCAAATGACATATTTTATATTTATTTATGTGTTCTGTTTGTTATATTTTGTATGTTTTATATGTGCAGGGATCCTGGGAAGAACACTGGTTCACCAGTGACAGGATCCCTGGTTACGAATAAAGTTAATAAAAAATAATAAAAAAACAAACAGGGAAGGTGAAACAAGCTTTTATTACCACACACTTGCCACCAGCTGCCATACAGATACGCAATGATCATTTGTATTGCTTCCGGGGAAGCTATCAGAAAGTGAGGGAGTGGAGGAAGGAAAACGATGGGGTCTTCATCTGAAGAATTTTAGTTTTTTGAATACTAGGGTGGCCCAGATGAGACAAGGATTTTTTTAAATCACGTCCAAGCTTCTACATTTTTAAACTGTAGGAATTTCAGTCTTTCATAGATATTTTGACAACATTGATCACTGATAATTGGCTGACACCTCCTTTCGCTAATAGAAAGGATCCAGCTGAATAATTTAGAACTGCATTGGAGTACATCCGTACTTGAAACAGAGGGGAAAAAGACATAACTATATTCCCCACTGGGGTAGGGGTTGGGGCAAGAGTTGGTGGTGATTTAGACTGTGCTTTACTGATTTACTAAGTTACTTTCACAATGAGTTTGGGAGATTGAAGTTGAACTGTCAGGAAATAAATGTTGCTCAGTACAGTTGTTGCAACTTCCACTTTTTCTTGATGGTTAAAACCAAAGGCAGTTGGCAGGTTGCATTGATTTCGAAGGAAAAATAGTCTGATTGCCAGTCACGGGGCTAATTGTAGCAGTATAGTAACTTAAAACGTATGGACGATGTACGCATGCCCATTGGACTAATTACGTCAACATCACAACCATTGCTAGTACTTGTAATGATAATTCCCGACCTAGGTGCCTATGTTCATCATAAGACTTCGTACGTGTGCCTACGTAGTAATTTAGTACAGGTTCGAACTGCGCTCGATATGATACTACACTATATATACGTACTCATATTCAACGTGTAATTTATACATAGACGATACAAAAGACCTCTATTTTGCTGAAGAAACGTTGCACAAATTACGATGTCTTACGCCTATCTTTTCAAGTATATTATTATAGGAGACACGGGTACGTAGATATATGCTCCATTGATTTACAGAGGATTGTACTATCACGCATTTTATCTTAGCTGTAAATGTAATTTATAGGACTAAGTTAGGCCTAGCCTATGGCTAACCAGGCTGTACTGTAGTGTGACTTAGGTTTAGCCCTAGACAAAAGATAGGTCTAATTAAGATATGCCAAAACAGTAAGTTACAGGTTGAACGTTAATAATATTACAAAACATTCTACGTGCGTTACGATGCTACTTGCTAGAGTTAGTATTGGAACCTAATGCATAGCCTAGTAGTACTTAGTGGATGTGGTTCAAGTGCCATTCTGCCATACCATTCCGCCATACCATTCCGCCATAGGTTTCGAGCCTTTCCGCCATGGTGGTGCAACCACAATAATGTGCTCTTTCCACCATACAAAACTGCTTTACCATCAGAGTAACATGGCGAAAGGGCACTTTTTCTATGGCGGAAAGTACCGATAGCGGAATGACACGGCCCCCAGTGGATGTCACTAAGCAATACACTGTGTGTATCACTAGCCTTATGTAGAAGAGAAATTAGCATGCCATAGTCTGGGCCTACCAAAAGAATTTAAGTCTGTGTAAGTTGTGTAACATGTGTGCGATTATCATCTGAATAGCTTCAATGTAACTTTAACCTTACACTTACAGACTATACAGTTAATTAAGTCAGACTCCTATCGTTAGGCCTAGCCGCACTATTAACTTCTATCGGCTAACTGGATTGATTTCAAAACCCAATATTGCTAACAACAAGGCAAAGGCTTTGTGGAGCGATTAGATTGTCCACCTCACAATCATTCGGTTCCAGGATCAAAATTCCGCCAGGAGTCAGATTCTCTTGACCTTTTCAAAATCGCAGTAGTGATGTGCGGAGTCTTCCATGGATTTGGTATTTTTGGTTTGTGAACTTGGGAAAAGAGGTTTGTTTCTGTTCTTCACTTGGCTTCGAAACAACTTTGTGTGTGATGGCTGCACTGCAGTGATGTCGAATGGGGTGCCTTTGCCTACCTAAGTTTTTGAAAAGTGGTCAGATGCTTGGGCAACACTCCTGTCCCTCGGATGGGGACGTTACATGGCAGTCTCGGGAGCAGGAATGGAAGCGAATTCCCACACCTGCCTCTGAACACTTTTCAAAAAGAGAAGGCTTTAAATAAGCCATTGTTCATCCACGATCTAACACGGATTGGGTCTCAAATAAGCTACTGTAAGGCTTCATGATCCTTGGGTCGCTCAACTAAACTAAACAAAACAAAACTAAACTAAACTAAACTAATGTGTCATGTGTCATGTACTTAGTTGTGTTTTACAGTGCATTTGAATGTTCAGAAGTGGTTGCTTCAATGGGTTCACCCGGGGGGGGGGGGGGTTGATTTTGTTGGAATAATACAACTGTAACTACCTAGGCTAAGGTGAAGTTCATCTCGCAGATGAATGATTACTTTATTAAAACACAGTAACTTATTCCGTATATGTAGCGTGGTCTTTGTCAAACTTTGTAGGCCCTGTTAGGGTTAGTAACTATACAAAATCATACATTCAGGTCTATACTGAGTGCACTTCACAGAAATGATCACCAGAAAGAATGTGTTGATCTTTGACCTCATTGCAAGCCCCCATATTGAAGACAAAAGGAGTTCACTTACTGTACAAGCATATCCAAATTAAACTCATCGTCGTTTTGCTAAGGAAAATTACTGTAAAAATGTGATTTTCACACTGGTACAGAAGTTCTTTTGTCAACATTCTTCAATAGTAAAGCGATATATTTTCATTGGGGGAGGGAGGGGGTGGGGATAGGCAGTGACGCGGTGTGTGCAGGTTGGGTGATTATGTTAAAACAAAAGTTTTGAGGAATTTTTAGTGAGTGGGATATGGTCTTCACATAATGTCAAGTAAAAGACATACTAGTATTGAGAGTGTGGAAAATCTCTGGAAAGAAAAGAGAAGTAGGTTAGAGTTGTTAATTTATGGGGGTAATAGGGGTTTATTGGACAGTAACATATCTCCTTTTCATTTGACAAATGTGTAAAATGCTGATTGCAGTCATGACTGTGGGCTATTTTTCCTCTTTTCTAACGTTTCACACAGTTAGCATTCTGATCAAATGAACTGAAACTTATTAATTATCTTTCAAATTTGTGTAGATAGCAGCTTTGGAGGATCTGATTTCTGTCTCCCTATAAACTAATATGGTTCCTGTGTACAAAAGTTGCTCGACAGCTTTTGTACATGTATGTAATATATGTAGTGAATTGCCCATTTTCCATAGTATTTTGCGATATACTATGTGATATTACCAGATTTCATTTTGTTTCATTTATTTATTTGTTTTAAATCATTCCCTGATTTATCATTCTCTGATACTTCAAAGAACTGAGTTGGATAGGGGTGTCTGTGCAATCATGGTTTATTTGTAGGCAATCAACTAGTTTCATTTAGTGTACTATATAAAAATAGGTTCACATTGTGATTTTATGTAACTTTATACCTTAACATTCACACATATTATAATCTGATATGTACAAGCTGAAGCGTTGATGTTGAATTATTTCCTTGCACAAATGTCATGGTTTCGTTGACCTTCTCTGAATTTATCCCATTATGTAATTTTAGCGTATAAAGGGGTCCCAGAAATTAATATCATAACTTCTCTACAATATGTCGGAGAGAAGAGGAAGTACATGTAGGAAAATAGAGGAGACAGATGTAGAATATCTATCTATTTAATCTGAACTTTGGAACATCCTTCCCACTGACATTTAAAACACCTAATGTCAACACTTTTAAAAGAAAACTTAAGACTTACCTGTTCTCAAGATCATATTTTTTTAACTTGACTTTGGTTGTTAGGTGCTATATAATTTTTTGGATTGATTGATTGATCTATGTTTTCAGAATTGTTTCATGTTTGAAACTATACTGATTGCATGCATAAATTACAATTAAGTGCATACCCCATGAGGTCATACAGTATCCTTGTGTGTTGTAGAATAGTTGCGTCATTACAGTTTTAAATGGGAATATACAGTACTGTACTGATCTATTGATTATAAATAAAGGAAACAAACATAACACGTAAGAGTCTGTATGTGTGTACTGTGATCACTTTTGCTAAATACAAATTTGTGCAATTTCACCAATCCATTGTAATAATATAAATAATATACATAATGGTCATCAGCGTTTTCATTAAATTTTACTAGCAGTCAAGAAAAGGGTCATTCTAGCTCAAAACTTCATGCTCCGTCCACTATCAGAATGTTTACCATCATTTGGTCAATTACTGAAGCTATTTAACAACGGCTAAAAGAGAGTCTTTTGATATTTAAAGTATACAACAATTTTTAGCCTGCTAAGGATGAGGCCAATCGTTTTGAACCTCTAGGCTGTCCAGTTGAATTACTGCTGAGTATCATGGTTTGGGGAGCTTACAGTGTTAATTCAACACTGATTTCAGTTGTTAGCAAATAGCATACATAACAAATGAAGAAAAAAAAAAAAAAAAGGGAAGCATTTGTCCTTAGAGTGACCGCACAGATTATGGCAAGAATGAAAGAACTGTTTTAACGAAACTGAGAATGTGAAGGAAACTTTGGCGGTCTTGCTTTGGGACTTGCTTGGAGAACTTCCTTGATCTTTGCTTAAAAGATAACCCAGGCTGTTATAACTAATGATGTTACAGTGTAACTGTCTGCTACAGTACTTGTCTGTGAGTTGAAGTTTTTACTAAAATCAAAGATTTAACATTGTCCAGTTTAATCTGAGATCAGTTCAGACCTTGATGATAGATCCGTGAAGCATGATGATATGACTGTAATTCTCCCAAGCTTTGTGAACAGTGGCTAGTTGGACTGGGATATGAGCCTTTGTCTAGATTGTTTCTGCATGGATTCATCCAGATTGAATTTGTGCTCCCAAAGTCGGTAATTAGTCTCAATTACTATAAAGTGTCTGAAAGTTGTTGTTGTACAGTAGTACAGTATGTATTGGGTTGAACTCAGAAACTGGTTCCTAATATGATATCGATTAAGAGTGCTGCCAAGTGTGTCGTCGTCATCGTGGTACAGTATGTTAACTGTTATCCATATTAAACCAAAGCTGCCACAGTACCTCACAGTGCCACAGCTGCCACAGTGCTTCACCTTATCATAATCGGGTCTAATTCTTTTCTATTGTCAAAGTCATCGATAAATTTAACCTTAAATTTTTCGCCCAAAAAAAATGCTAATAAATGTTGACATTGCAAGAATGAAAGTGAAAGCAAGTTTCTTTCCCTTTGTGGTTTCTGCTGTAAAGTGCTCAGGAAAAAAAATATGAAATAGGGACCCTAGAAGAGAGATTTTCTTTCATTTGCATATAACTTTCCAGTCAATTTTTCCCTTGGTTGATTATACACAGATATCTTAACTGCATAGAAGTGTGAACTTTTGACATGTTTTGTATATTCAATTGTATGAATTTACACTATTATAATGCAGTGTGTGTACTCGTGCTCACATAACCTTTATAAGGAAGATGCACTATTCTGCTACATGTGTTTCAAAGGTTGTACTTAGTGACTCTAACAGCTCACTGATAATTTGTGTACACATTCAATCAGTGTTTCTTATTAAGGGTGAATGAACCTCTCCCCCCCTCCCCTTGGGGGTGCAAGGCAGGTCTCCAACTCTCCATGGGGGTTCAAAGCTGTCCATAAAGGCACAAACAGCAAAGCAATCAAGGGCTGCGAGTAGGGAAAAAGGGTTAGCAAGCATTGAAATAGATGAAGATCATTATTTTCATGCTCTACATTATTATGCTGTTACGTGATGGTTTGAGATCATGAAATGATGCAGCACAGGTGAGGGTATGTAGGATTGTAGTGCAGCACATGTTTCAGCCACATAACAAACAGCAGGAGAATAACAAACTAATTGCATTCTGCCTGGATATAAAAAAAACTCTCACTAACAAGTACAGTTTTGTAAACATTAATTATCACGTTCCTGTTGAAAGCAACATGGCTTCATGTATATATACATTACCATTTAAAGCTCAGAATATTTCCTTGCTTATGAATTTGAATGGAACTGAGTGAAGGTGTTGTAGGATGTCTTATCATGGAACACACAGTAAGCCCACATAGATGTTATGTTGAATGATTACAGTTTATAAACCAACCCTCTGTTGTGCTGTTCTATTTATATTTTATAAAATACATAAATGTTCAATGAAAGCTTGATTGACTCAATCAATCAGTGCACATATATATATTATTTGTTCAGGTGAGGTTTGAACATTTGCAGCTCTAGCCATTTTGTTCCTCATTACATTTCAAAATGTTTACTGCTCATTCTCATGTTTGTATTTAAGAATCTGGCACATACTGTGACTTTATAATTTTTGTACAGAGTTGTAAAGATTATAAGATCTAAAATTAACAAGTCTTTGGAGATGATTTATAAGTTACCATCTTTCTTTCAATGTTTTTACACATTTTTTTACATATATTTTTTATATATGAAGTTTTTACATATTTGAAGCCAGTAACTATAGCATAGTAGCTTGGAGTGGAATCAAGTTGATAAATTAAGCATGTGTAGCAAATTTAGGTCAATAGCTTGACTTATATGTGTAGTTTCTTGTGGCAGAAGGAAGACTTAAACTTAGCAGCACATTAATCAGCATTAATTGTGATTTGCTTTTTGTTTTCCATGGAATTTAATGCACTCTTATATTTAAAAAAATATATATAATTATTATTTTTTTTTTCTTTCTATTCAGGTGTTGGGAAATCATGTCTACTCTTGCAGTTCACAGACAAAAGATTTCAACCTGTCCATGATCTTACAATAGGTACGGTAAATGTAAATCACCCATTAGGTTCATTTTTACCCTATTTTCACTCAGACACATGCATTTTGTTGTCTGTAGGTTGTCTACCCAAATTTGGAACTAAAAAAGCACTTTGGGAATTTCCACTGACCCAATTATTTAGGGTCACCGCTCACTGCATATTCCTTTTAAACCTAAAACTCCTGAGGTATATAGCTTCGTTGATGCTTCCTGGGGCAGGAAGGTATGGGGGAATGATATAGTGTGTAAATTTTGCATAGCAGTTTTGAAAGCCCTGAATTTAGTCTCTCATAAATACTATAGTTAATACTGTGTAACAAAACTGCTATGCATCTTTGCACTTGTCTAGCAGTTTTCCCCAATTTGCAGATCTATAGCATTTTGCCATCTGATACCAAGTAAAAATTAATCCCTGACTACCGCCCTGAGGTTATTTGTAAATATACTCAAACCAGCAAGTTTGAGTGTATATTTTCTCTCACAAAGTGGTTGAAAAATCACAGCCCTCCTCCATTCTCCTCAAATACAATTTTTCCATTCCAAAACTTAAAATGTATTCAGTATGAAGTACATGACAATGACTCACCCCGAAACATGAAATGTGATAATATTCTCTCTTCTCCAATGCTTAAAGCATTGAAATTGATCAATTTTACCATGCTAGTCCATTATTAAATCCCATTTAACAAAGTAACCCACAATAGTTGAAATGTCATTTTCAGGTAGTGTTCAAGCAAAATTTCAAAAAAGTGGAAAAAATACATACATGTGTATCGTAATAAATTATGAAAAGTGTCTGGCTGACAAAATAATGAGGATTGAGTTAAACTCACTGATAACTCACTTTAACATTCATTGGGTGAAAAAAAATATTCTGGAAGGAAGTCTTACAGATAGTTAATTAACTTTATAATTGCAATTTTGATTTTAAGAAATCCTCATGTGTGTGGAAAAATTTCCGTCCAAATTCAAAACGCCGCCTTATGGCGGGTTCCCATTTAATTGATCCTCGAAGTGATCTCTTTTTCCATTTTCATTTTAGGACTTTTCCTGTGGCTTGATAAAGGCTTGTCTAAAGATTGTAATCTGTCATTTTGTCTGTCTTCATGGCTGTCTGTTCTTCCCACAGTATTGACATACAGTATATCAAAAAGTCTAATTGTTCTGACATCTGTCAGTCGCCAGTCTGTTATAGCTCACTGTATCATGAAATAGTGTTTTTTCATCTCTATTCATTCTTGGTTAAATATAAACTCTACATTCAGCCATCTTTGAATATTTGATGGATGTATCCAAGTTACAATTTAGTGTGAGGTGATACCTACTCTTAGATCTGTATCTGCTTTTTCCTTTCCTTATTTTATTTTTTATTATGATTTATTTTTAATTTTTACAGGAGTTGAATTTGGTGCAAGAATGATTAATATCGACGGCAAACAAATAAAGCTACAGATATGGGATACAGTAAGTGGAAATTAAAACAATCAGTAGTAAACAAACTAATTAGTGAAATTGAAGGTGTCTTGCCTATTTCGTTAGTTTTTTCGTAACAGATCTCTCTGATGATATGTCGGTTTGGGTTACTTATTTTAAAAAGGTTAAAACTATTCAGAAGTTAACCATACCTTAAAATGGCGTTTGTTTTTATCTTTATAGTAAAAATTGTTATTCTGCCAAGTTGTTGGAAGATAAACTTCTATCCTCTTTCAACGTATGATTTCTTCCTTAAGTAAAAGTGGTTCACATGTTCACACTTGCAATACTGGTGGATGTTAGTCAGAATCCCCCTCCTCCCATTCTCCCCAGAAAAAAAATCCTATGGAAGAGTTATTAGGATTTATAAACAAAGGATCAATTGTAACAATGTAAGTCAGGAATGAAGAGCTGCTGTCATGATGACATAAAGGACTTAGTCTTAATTATAAGAATCATTCCAGACATTCAGGTATTGTAGAACTTCCTGTCTGTTGATCTACCTGTACTATATAACATATAGACACTGATATTCTGCCTAAAGCAATCCTTCAATATCAAGCCAGGTATTTACTATATAATGGATGGTGTTGACTGTATACATAACTATGTATTAAGGAATGGTGTTGACTGTTTATCACTATAGTAATGGACCAGTGTTTACTATAACTATATATATTAAGGGATTGTGTTTGACTGTATATAACCATATATTAATGAATGGTGTTTGACTGTATATAACCATATATTAAGGGAATGTCTTAACTGCACATAACGAAACCAATGGATGGTGTTTGTCTTTATCTTAGGCCGGTCAAGAATCATTCCGTTCAATTACAAGATCATACTACAGAGGTGCTGCTGGTGCCCTGTTGGTGTATGACATCACAAGGTAGGAATTCTTTACCCATTTCCTCGATCTTTCGGTTTTACATATTTCTTTGTGTGTTGATGTGTGTTTGTGTGTGTTGATGTGTGTTGAAGTGTCCTTGTGTGTTTTGGTTGCAGTCTGCGTACTAATAAGATCCTGCTTTGATCAAATATTTTCTGGGTCCTAACTTTTATAATTGTTTATTTAAAGTAAAGATCAGACAGAATTTGCATACTGTAGCAATATTTGTGTTAACCAACTATGCTGAATCATTTTTGGTAATTTCAAAAGTTGTTTAGAATATCTAGTCTAGTTTGCTATTTATTGCTTCTTCTTTTTTTGTATATGTTATATATTGCTGCTTTGGATTATTTTTGCTTTCTATCTTTTCACAGGCGAGACACATTCAATCACCTTACCACCTGGCTAGAAGATGCTCGTCAACACTCTAGCTCAAACATGGTTATTATGTTGATTGGGAACAAAAGGTAAATATCATACTTAGGGATGGGAATTGGACCCGTGGGGGGGGGGACAAAAATAAGATACCAAAGTTTTACATTCATAAACTTCACTCACTTCATTCTTCCGTTTTCAATATCATTTTTGTTAGAACGAATGAAAATGTTACATTTATACTGCTCTAAATCTCCAACAGATGTTAAACATTCCAGAAATACTGTTTTCCTAACAAATGTAAAAACAAAGCTTTTTCAATAGATGGAGTGATCAGACCATACATTGTTTAGTATAAGAATGTTGATGTTTCTTGTTAATGTCATTATCTGGTACAGCTAATTACTGCCTGTGTTTGCCTCCTGAGTGAGAGAAGTTCTTCCACAAATGCAATTATTCTTTGTGAAGAAAGTATTGGACTGCAATCTAATTGTTTGTAATACTAAAAGTCTAGTAATATTACCACAGGTTGGTAACTAAAACTTAAGAAGTTTGCTTGAAAACTCATTAGTTTAATTAGTTAGTTAGTTAGTAAGTTAGTTAGTTAGTAAGTTAGTTAGTCAGTTAGTCAGTTAGTTAGTTAGCATAATTAGGATTGCATGTGATTTGGTGAGTGTTGTCCGACACTTTGTCCCTGTGTGAAACCTGTTTCATTCTGTTTTGTGTTTGTCACCAGTGACCTGGAGGCAAGAAGGGACGTACAGAAGGAGGAAGGAGAAGCGTTCGCCAGGGAACACGGTCTGATATTTATGGAGACTTCTGCCAAGACTGCAGCAAATGTGGAAGAAGCTTTTATCAACACTGCCAAGGAAATCTACCAGAAAATACAAGAAGGTGTTTTTGATATCAACAATGAGGTAAGTCAATATAGATGATTATATCATTTTAAGAAAAACAACAACAAAGATTGAAGGTAGTCAGTATAGACCCCAAAACTATAGCATGCTATAATAGCTGGAAGTTTAAAAAAAGTACTTTCCTGGAGGTCTTTACTCTCCAAATTGTTCTCAGACATTGTTAAGGAACACACAAGATGACTGAATGTCCCAGTGAGGAAAATTTCCTCAAAGGTTGTAATATAAACAGTTTAAGGATTTTGACCAAAGGTGACCATATTTAGATTTCTAGAATATTTGGGGCCAATACAGCATAGCATACCTTTAATAACATATCCCCTTGGGTTGCCTGATGAGCAAAAGTAGGTGTTGTAAAAATTTATATCCATGAGAGACACTTGCCACATGACGTCACAACTTGACATTACAACTCTGTGGCGGTAAATGTGGCAGCAATGTGGCGAATTTCGTCTCAGGTTTTTCTCATGTTACAGATTCTCACTTAGGTGTTTTTATTGGTAAGATCAATTTAAAAGTAATTCTAGCTACATAATTTCCAAATGATGTCTCATCTTAGAACTTCCTGTAAATTGCATTGTTAATTGGGATCTTTCTTTGCAAACTCGAAAGAACTTGTAATTATTATGTAATTATTATGATAGTTCTCATTTTCATCCTTTTTTCAATGCACAAATCGCAAAACTTTAAATTTACTTCTGTTTCAGTCTAATGGAATCAAAATAGGACCACAGCATTCACCGAACAACCCCTCGGGCCCAGCGCCAGGAGGTGACCGCAGTCAAGGGGGTGGATGTTGCTAGATAGGCTGCTCACTGTACACCAATCATTCTAAGGCAACACCATCGCCAGCAGTCCCTTCTTCCATACAAAGCTTTGTGTAGGTTGGATCATATGACCTTTAACCCCTGGCAGGGTTACGCTATCAAAGAGTAGGAGAAAAGAGAAAAATAGAAAAAAGAACAGAACAGAACAGAAAGCAAATGTTTATCTCACCAGATCATCAAATTTGGACATTTAATGAGAACCAGTAACGACTGCTGTTTGTGAAAGGTTTGTAGCAAAGACAACCTCATGTGTTGTCTAGTACAGTCCCTTTGCCTTAAGAGTTTTTTTTTTCCGCTTGTAAATTAAGTGTCCTCCTTATCTTGTGTTTTAGAAGGTAGTCTTATAGAGGGAAAAACGTATAACATGTAGATGTAAGTAGCATGGGTGTTACAGACCTGTGAACATTACAAACTTATCTTACGCTCTATCTTTCTGCTAATAGACTGTATCGAAAGGAGAATAATTATTGGTAATTGTTTGATAGATTGATTAATAGATTCTGTTGTTTGAGTAATATCTTCCATCTCTTCCATGGTTAACAGTAAAATAAAGAAAAGGATATATATTTCCAAAAAACAGGAGAATGTTTTACTTTAATTACCAAGCACCATGTTACATATCAACCACTGAACCATTGCAAAAATATTGTATTGTGATGAATACAAGATAGCATAAGTTATAGTGATGCACTGTTACTTTGCTTCAGTGTCTTGTACAAAATGCGCTGTCTCTAAAGCATTGTGAAGCATACAGGATAGCATACTAACCTACACTTCAGTGTCTTGTACAGAAATATGCACAAGGCCCTTGCATACATGCTCCTGTGCTTCAGTTTCCAAATGCATTAATGCTAAAGCATTGTGAGAAATGCAAGACAGCCTAAGCTACTTGTTGCACAGAGCCCTTACATGCTTTAGCATCTGATACAAAAAATGAATTTTATGTAGATCATTCTCATTGGGAAGCATACAAGACAGCAAATACTGTTCAGATGCATAGAGCCCATGAATACTCTGCTATATATTCTTTACATGTTAGAGTCTTGTACGAACATACAGTACATTCAAAGCATTTTCAGGCATTAGACAGCATAAGTAGTTAAGATGTATAAAACCCTTGCATGCTTTACTATGCCTTAGAGCCTTGCACACAAATGTATCAAATCCAGTGCATTATGGGTCAGAAGAGACAGCATGTTTAAGACATGTAGAGCTTGTTGCATACTTTCCTATGTCAGCACAATACCAATATGAAATGCAGTCCTTTTATGTAGCAGATTTTTGATGTCAGTGCATGTTATCAATGCACTGCTGGGTTGAATTATGCCTCTTATATTATTGAGCTTGAAAAGAGCTACATGCTCCATGAATATGCATAAAGAATTGCATGATTTTGCAAATTTTCAGCTTCCAATGGTTGAATCCACCTAACTATTTGGTGTTCTTGGTTTCTCCATTTTTATTTTTATTGAGATTATAGGATCAGATTCTTGTGAAAATGGTTAAGATGATTTCTATGTATTCAAACTAATCTCTGAAGTATTTGATCATTTTTCTTGCATCAAAACTATTATAAGCAAAAAAAAGTCAGTCTTAATTTAATTAAGCTGAACTGTTTGGTTCTGTTGTTTTGTTTTGAGAGGTTTAGGGAGCAGATTAAATTTTAATTGATGAACTCACACTATTTGTTAATTGATCAAATATTGGTCTAATCGGTGATGGAACCTAGGTTGATGGTGACTGTTAACATGGAGATGAAGTACTAAATATGATTGGAATGTTTCAATGAAAGTCACAGGAAAAGCATGAACTATAGAAAGTAATAATGATAGTAGCGCTATTTTTTTTTCACTTTTTTTTTCTTCTCTCGATGTATGTGCAATGGTTAATGTTCAAATTAATTTCGTAGATAACAAATCTGGTTGACCATCGGTATCTGGTCAGCAGAGATAAAAGAACTGAATAAATATGAAACTAGAGGGTAAGCAGTATATAATTATTATTTGTATTATTAAATTTCATAAGGCATGATGTAGTAGACAGCTGATTTGGCATCTGTGATAACCTGCATCCAAAGTGGAGAGAGAAATCGATCTTCAAGCAAACTGAACTTTGCGACTCCACTCTCCATGTAAGAGATGGTTCCAGTTCAGTCGAAATAGTTCATTATCTCTAGTTGTCCTGGGTCAAATGGATTCTTTTAAAACATTTAAAAGCTTCAATGCTTCAACATCATAATGGTAAATAAATATAGCGGTGAAAAAAGCCTATCCAAACTTTTTGGTAAAAGTGAACCAAAAGCAATGTACCTTTACTCATGCGATGTCAATTACTCGATCAAGTGTACCATTCTTAAAGGAAAAACTCACCCAAAGATAGTTTAATGCATCAACATTTTTATTGGTAGGTAGAGAGTGGTGGAGAGCTCCAATGTTTTAGGTTCTAACCAAATCGGAGCAATTTACGAATATTGTGCCCATCATCAGTGAGTTGCTTCCCTGTGTCATCTATATTGGAGAGTCCTTTTCATTTCAGAGAAGATACAATCAACGTCAATTAGTGGTTTACTAACTATTTTTTTAAACCTGTCGTTACTTTTCTGTCTGTCGCAGACTTTTGACACAGGATTTTTCAGCATTATGTTTTTTTCTTCAATGCATTCCATTCTCATGTATTAGTTAGTCCTTACAAAGGAAGCTGATTCCTGCCAGGGAACATATCGACAGCCATTACCCCCAAACATCAGCGGTAATGATTGTGTATCGCAGACGTTTTGATCTTTGTAATATCTTATATCGAAGTCAGTAACACCATGTATGGACTCTAAATTACAAATATTTTCCTGAATTATTTTATAAAAGTTAAGTGCGTTGACATTTTGCATAGTCTGCTTACCAAGCTGGTCATTTTTGCTGAAGTAGAAAAACTTGATTTTAACGGTAACAAGCATTGCATTGAAGTAAGTCTGTCATGATAATATCTATGACATCGTTTGATAATTCTGACCGACACATATTTTGTGTGTGAGACACTCCGTAAATCACAGAGATCTATGAGACTAGTAGCAGTCAACGACTTTTTCAAATTTTGATGATGATTTTTTGATGATGAAATTTTGATGATGATTCAAATTTTGATGATAATAATTATTACATATTATTTATAAATCCAACTTGCAGAGTCTTAATCATCTGGAATGAAAGACACGTAACTTTGTGGTTGAGAACCATTTCTTGCCGTTACCAAAATGAAAGCTTTGTCACAAACAGCTTGTCATGCTAGGAACAATGTAAGAATGTGAAAATGTTTTCCTCACATTTCCTTGCCCATCCCTGTTCCGTCTTCTGTGACATGTATGAGGAATGAATTATTAGATGTGAGTACTATTGTAAACGGTCATGATCTACATTGTGGAAGGATGTTCTTACTTTCTGCAAAACCTAAGATATGTATGTCAAAGTTAGTTATAGTCTATTTACAGCAGTTCTCTGCAATGAAAGACCGAATCTCGTAAAAGACACGAAAAAGCACCCTTCTTACGTCTCGTCCGTTAAGTTGTTAAAATTGAAGGAGAAACAATTTACTTCATCACGATGTTATATGGAGGCTTGTGACAAATGACATGCCCTAGATAACTAAAATAAGATGTTGTATTCCATGTGAGAAATATCAGTTTGAAAGTTATGTGACTGGCTAACAGTTTGTGAGTATATGTCATAGTGCTACCAAGGCGGAGAAAATATCACAATCCTTGGTAAGAAAGCAGTATTGCTACTGAAGACAAGGCCAATGTAAACTTTAGTAACAAACATTGGAAATACCACTTTTCTTGAAGAAAAACAGAGTTACAGATATAGCCACACTAGTGGCTCTGTGATGTCATAGTTAGACTTGCTCAAGTCTTTCAAATGAAAGAACATCTGGAACATGTTTGAGCTCTATTCATCTGTTTAACCTCAAAACTGTCCACTCAATAGTGTAAAAATCAAACCTAAAAGCGATTTCAGCAGTCGCCCTCTTTAACATTACTTCGAACAGAAGAAAACTGGAGATGAATTTGTACATTGTCGTAATAGTTCCCTTTGGATGTGCCGTGGAGTGGATGTTGCTCTTTGATGTAGAGACCCTTGTTGACATGGTGATGTACAAAAAAAACAAAGTTGGAATGGTCATAGGTTTTACCTATTTCGATGTAAATTATTCGCCTTACTTCTTCTGGTACTAAATGTCTCTTTCTTTGTATTTATCCTTTTCAATATCGTCTCTTCATTTATCATTTTTTCTTCTACTTTCAGCGGTTGTAAACTTTTGTGATTGTTCATTTTCCGTTTAGCTTGTAATGAATGTAAGTGATATATCTGAAAGTTTTTGTCATAAATGTGTAAAAAACTTGATTTGCAATCGTAGATGCTACAAAAAAAAAAGGGAAGAAAAGTAATGAGATAATATTAGTAAAGCTGAGATTGAGGTCTTTTCTTTGTATCTTCTGATTTTCCTAGTATGTATCTTCCACAGCTTTTTATTCTTAGTTGGGTTGCTCATATAAACACTGTTTAAAAAATGAACAGGTAAATTGGGATAAGTTGTAAAAATATTTAAATTTCCTCATGAATTTACTAAGTCACTTTTTTTTTAATTTTCTTTAAAGTTGCTTAACTGCTACAGAGAAGTGATATAAAGAAAGGCTCTTTGCAAAACAAGTTTGAATCCAAATTCCCAATTATTTGTATCAATAACAGATAATAATGGAGCAATTGATTTTGTGACATCAGGGTTAAGCCTTATCCCGATGACGTTCTTCACAGACTACAGCACAAGAACTGGTCCAGGATGGTATTTATCTGGAACCTTCAAGCAAACTTACAATTTGAATTTGAAGAGTTGCATGTAAATGACATTCGTTCCGAAAGGAAGCAAGCAAAATATGCCTAGCAAGTGCTCTGCAAACTACAGCATTTTATTCCCTGTAGGATAATGGCTTCACCTAATTAAGGGTTGTTAGGTTTTTTTTCAGAAATAGGTCTAAGAAAGGTCGAAGAGCCTATTGACTCCGAGGAGCCCTATAAGACATGTTGGAAGAGTTGATATAATATTTGGACATTTTAAGTGACCATTTATCAATGTAGGTGTATATCTGAAGGTGTGCTGTAGTCAGAAACTTGTTGAACTATACCGAACTATGTCTGCAATTATATTGTCGATATGGTTACTCCCCATTACAACGGCACATCTCAAATACATGAGTGCACGGAATTAATTTTGTAAAGAGAAACTGCTGCAACTGACAGATGAGATAATTTGGCTTTCAAGGTTGTTCTGATCTAATTTGTCAGTAATGCACAGGATTTTGCTTAAACAATTAATTCAATACCTCTTTGTAAACAACGGCATCTTATTTTTGCTGCATTGTAAAACTTTTCAGCACATGTCCAATAGCAATCTTTGAATTTTGAGGGAGGTTTATTTGTGCAGCACATGACACATAGTAATGTAATGTGGAGTGAATGTTAAACTTGTTTGGAAGCTTAGAATTTAATTAAGTGCCACAGAGTCAGTGTATAATGTCACATAGCTCAGTGAAATGATATGTGTTTATCTCAACATGTTAGCCAGAGATCTTGTTGTTAACAAAACTTTAAATATAAAAAGTCAGTTCACAATCATATTTTATTCATGTTTTTCATCACTTTTGTGGTTTGCTTCATTGTAGTGTAATCAAATCACTAGCTAGCCGCACAATCATAATAAAATTGAAACACTACTATAACACATACACAAAAATGATACAACCATTACCAAAATTGGCTTGGTACAGTCATTTATTTCTAGAGTAGAAAAGCAAATTAAATATTGCACAATTGATAAATGATGGTTTAGTATTTTCTACAAAAATAACCTTAACAAAATAAACTGTTTTGTAATGGCATGCAAGAAACTGAAATTTGTTATTGACAAGTTTAGGCCCTGTCTGTCTGGGGCCTCTGTGGCAATCATTAACTGCACAACTTAATACAAAAATTTGTCTGTTGAAAATGGATTTGGATGAACAAATCTGTCGACCTTGGAACTCTCAGAATTCTGTTAAATTTCAGAATATATTACTTACAATTTGACGTATGACATATCTCTGAGATCATCAAAGGCTTTGAAAATATTTGGCAAGATATGATATTATTTTCCTATGCCATATCCTTACCAGCTAGGAGTTACTATGAATCTTACAACTTTCAACAGATGGAAAAAAAAAAAAAATTGAACAGTTATTTTTAAATTGTCTAAATTTTACTATGCTTGAGTGAGTACACCCAGATATTATAACTGCAGATTATAATTGCAATGTAACCTGTTAGAAAGGAAACCAAACTCTTGCAAACGTACAATAAAACTCTGGTATTCAAATTAAGCTCTGAACTTTTTGGGTACCCACCAAAGAATTTTGGCAACCTTAAAAAGGGTACGCGTCCCCCCTCCCCACAACTTTGGATACCAGGATTGTAATAGAAGGGCAAGTCACATGATCGGTCACACTCCCGATGAAGTGCAGCTGTGATCCATGGCACTATGGTAGGTCCAGCAGGGAGAGGGCAAGTCGTGATCAGTCACACTCCTGATGAAGTGCAGCTGTGATCCATGGCACTACTCTGGTAGGTCCAGCAGGGAGAGGGCAAGTCATGTGATCGGTCACACTCCCGATGAAGTGCAGCTGCGATCAGTGGCACTACTCTGGTAGGTCCAGCAGTAAGGGGGCAAGTGATGTGATCGGTCACACTCCCGATGAAGTGAAGCTGTGATCGGTGGCACTACTCTGGTAGGTCCAGCAGTAAGGGGGCAAGTGATGTGATCGGTCACACTCCCGATGAAGTGAAGCTGTGATCGGTGGCACTACTCTGGTAGGTCCAGCAGGGAGAGAGCAAGTCACGTGATCGGTCACACTCCCAATGAAGTGCAGCTGTGATCGGTGGCACTACTTTGGTAGGTCCAGCAGGAAGGGGGCAAGCCATGTGATCGGCCCCCCTTTAATGGACTTGAAAAGTGAAGCAGCTGTGATCGGTCACAGCGACATTGGATCGGAAGTGAAACACTGTCGCACGAAACCACACTCGTCTTGAAACTTTTGTAGCAACTTTTGCAGTAACCTGCAAAAATGAAGTAAAAAATGAAGAGGAAGTTGTTTCTTTGACTACGTCCAGACATAAAACCCTGGTCGTGTGTTTTACCCCTCCCCCCCCCCCCCGTACTGATGCCACACAGGCTGCTTCGAGGTAATCTGTACCCCACCCAGGGCTGTGGTCGAGTGGAGTCTCTACCACTAACTCTCAGTGACTCAAGTCACTGTACCATCATCCCTATGGAAACTATATGGAACAATACCTTTGCGAGTATTCTGCTCATGTTCGAGGAAGGATTACAGACACTGATTGCCGTTCTCAGTCATATCGAGGTATTTCTGGTGAGATTTTCTTTGAATAAAACTCAAGATTTACTTGCTTTTGGATGATCTCAAAACAAAAGATCAAACATTTTGTGCTTACTTTTGATCGTTCTGGTGGGTCAGCTTAGGGATACTGTTCAGAGCTTCTTGGAAATTTGAGCTGAAAATGAAGGAAAAATTGCATAGAGAGTAATAAAGAAAATGATGTAAACAATGGATAGCTTAAATCAGATCAAATATAGGGAAATCTTAATGCAATTAAGTATCAAAAGTTAAAACAGTCACTTACCATTACAGTTCTTTTCATTTAGCACTCCAACCCCCCCCCCCTTACATTTTTTTTTAAATTTCATAAATTATGCACAGTTTTGGAACCTATTACGATGACTTTACCACAAACCAACTAAAAACAGTTTATTTCAAATTTCTTTGTGGCAAATACTTCCTTAGATTGTTGTAAGTAGGGTCTAACATGGGGTGTACTGGGGCTTAATTACTACCTGCGCAGAAAAAGAAACAAAAAAAAAAACGAGAAAGCTTTTGCAACCAAAAGGAATTGGGACCTTCTGCACCTGAAGTTGGCAGTGCCTTGGAACCTCTAACACATCAGTTCTGAGCCAGTAAACCAGTACCTTCAAACCAATTTTCAAAAATGATGAAAAATTCTTAATTTACCTACTTGAACACTACGGAGTTTATCACCCCTCTCATTAAGGAGAGTAACAACATGATCAAAATTCAAATCCTTCTCAAGTGATATTGAAGATACTTACCTGGTCCCGGCATTGCGGTACGGTGACAGGGCTTCCTCCAGGGCAGCTAGGTCCAGTCTGGCCTGGAGAGCTCCGGTCTGACTGAACCCTTCCATGGCACAGCTGATGAGTCGAGACATCTCCTCGCTGACACTCTCCAGTACCTGGGTCATGACCCGTAACATGAAGGCGGGCGCGATGGCGTTGATCTCTGCGTGGATGGTGACGGCATTCATCAGGGCTGTCTTGATGTAGGGACGCACTCCTGTCATAAAACATTAACAAAGACAATTGAGAATATAGGGTTGCTTTATATAGGAAACATTCATAAACACAACAAAGGCAATTAAAAATATAGGGTTGCTTTATATAGGAAACTTTAACCTCAAGGGAAGAGAGAGTGTGAGAGATAGAAAGCTCTAGCTTCCTCAGGCAAAGGAATCGAACAAAATTTGCAAAATTGCACTTTTGTCAAAAAGTTAAAGTTTGTTTGATAAACTTTTATTTGTAATACATTATGACCACCTCTCCTCCCTCCAACAAAATATCACAACTTGTATGCTCCCCACAAGGAACCTCCACATGAAACATGTAGCACGGACCCAACAAAATTATTTTCTTGTCCACCCACATATGAAGCATTACAATGGTCTTTAATACACAAAAGGCTTCTGAGAATCTTAAAATGGATATTAATGCTTCATACCACAGATTAAAAAAGATTTTTTTTTAAAGACCATCACTTGTATGCACAGATAATTTCATCACTTATAAAGGGGAAAATTTTCAATCATTTTAACACTTAATTGTATTCTTGAAAGGGGGTTCCTATCACCCTTCTCACTTTATCCATGGAAAGTTTTTGTTCCTCCCACAGAAGTATCTGGGCGTTAGGTATCGGCTGTTCCACTTACCGGTTGGAATGGGGCAATTATGCCACTCGAAATGCCCGATGTACATTCCCGGTTCCAGAGCTCCGACCAACGGCTCCGTCTTCTGCTCACAGTATGCTTCGAAGATTTTCTCGTCGAGTTCGACATAAGCTTCCAGAGCATTCTGAAATGAATGATAACATGAAAATTGCAAATACCTCAAAGTTTTGATATATAACTCCAATGAGCTACACGTTTCTACCACTAAACAATGAAAACAGGTTTCAAAGATACTACCAACTCTCATTATTCCATATGATTATTTGATATCAAGGAAGAAAGTACACCAAGACAGGGTACATTAAAAGAACATTACCAAAAACAAAACCTTTGTCAAAGAAAAGTAACCCCCAATCCTCCTCCCACACTCCACCCAAAACTTAGATCTGTTTTTCCTGTTCATATTTGTAGAGCAAATTAAACATTATTACTCATGAAGTCATCAACAGTATCAGCCTAAGTCAAAAGTCTTTCCCTCTTTCTGTAACAGCATTCCGCAAACGGACCTTCTAAAAACGAAATATACTGGTTCTGTGATGTCACTTTTTAGACTTGTTTGAGTTTAATCTCACAAATCAAATAAAGGTTTCGTCACTGATCAATATTGTCATTAACATCACGGGTGCTAATGACGGTCTTGCGAATGCCGTTGCCTTCCCTGAAGTTGCGACGATACTTACGTTCTCAATTTCTTGCACATTTGGATATCCGTGTTTCTTAAACTCCTTCATTAAATTTGGAATGACATGCTGAGAGACATGGCTATTGTTACTGAGAACAATCACCAGACATTGTTCCTGTGTAACAAAACAAAAATGGAAAGCATGTCAAGGCTGTTTTAACAACAATGCATTTCTCAATCTGCTCAAAATAACAAATCTTTATGCCTATAATTTTACTCAGATTGTCAAGTCAGTAAATCTTCATAAGTCACGTGGAGAATGTTGGCATACGGCTGTTAGTTGGTGTGACATAGAGAGATAAGACATAGCCATGGTTTAGAAACAAGAGATGCCACAGTGTTTTTTTCTTCCAATGAAGACTGACAGTTTTGTCTTTGGTATTTCAAGATAAATTATATAATCTAACAATAGGTAAGTTTACTACAAAAGAATACCTGTCTAGAGTCTAGTGGGATTCTCAATACATGACGTACGAGCCAAATCTGGCCGATGGCAGATTCCAATCCAGCTTTCACAAATCCCCACCCCCCCCCAAAAAAAATATTGTTCTATAATCTTGTGCTAATCTGGTTTCCAAGCCCTGAAGGCCTTCGGCTTGAGCACCCTACCTGCCTACCCTTCACATTGCCTTAATATGAAGATATCTCTGTGGCCCTCATAGAAAATTATTCGACAACCCGTTGATTTAAGAATGTGCTTTATTATATAAAAAGACTCCTTAATATATTATCAGCTCAGTATTTCATCTTTGGACAAAAATATTCTCCAACAAATAACAATAAACATCAACATGTCATTTGGGCCTAAAATACTTTCATAGCAGGTTAACCTTGGCCTAGCCTACTTTACATATAAGCATTGGTGCAGAAGTTGTTACATCATAGTGAAGCTAAAGTTAAGTTAGTTGAACCTTCCTGTGCGGGAGAAAAACTTCCAGGATAATTGCAGCAAACATTGTTTTGATTTACTTACAGTTGAAGGTAGGCTATCCTCTGGTTGGAAGAGAGAGACAGGAATTTGTACTTCCGATAATCTGGTTTGAAAAGACAAACATCAGACAGTGTTACATTGGTTTATTTAAAACTACAAAATCAAGACACATTTATGTCCTTATGTATGGAAAGCACAGGTGGGCAAAGCATGAACCCTCTCCACACACCCCCACCCCCATGACGTAAGATTCTGAGGTAGATTTTTCTGTGACCTGTGAAGTTTTGGAGGACCGTTTTACTTATTGCAGACCATGTAAATTTATCCCAAGGAAAAAAAACATGGATTATGTGTACTATGCATATTCATGAGGGATAAATGGTTACCTTGGTTTTTGGCAGTCTGCTTCTGCTTCTCCTCTAAAAGCCAGCTGCTCCAAACAAACAGCGAAAGCCTGAGGAAAGAACATTAAATGTACTAACAAATATCATACATTTAACTAGAAAGTCAGTGATGAACTTAACAGCTAACTTCAACATTCAATGAAACCATAGGCTATAACAACATGAAATGAATGATAAATGAGAACATATTATTGATTTACGATGTTGGTAAGCCGCTAATAAAACAATGCAAATTACCTTGATCATTTCAGATGCGAGGTTCACTGTCAGTCTCTGGATATCGTAATCAGCAAAGATCTGTAAGGAAAGAAATACCATTGTTCAAAGCAAAACATTGACAGCTGACAAGAATAGAAAGCAAATATCACTTTACATTAGACAAGGCAAATATCTCATATACATACAATTAAAATATAGGATTGTTATGTACAATATACAACGAAAAATGGAGGAAGCAGCGAGTAAAAAAAGTGCCTGTGAAAAAATAACAGTCAATCCTGCAATTTCATCAATTGTTGATCAAGAGGGCTAGTAATATCTCAGTGGTCATGCTGAGGGAGAAGTCAATGGAATGAAACAGAAACACAGGATTGTCAATTTCTCACAAACTTTCAAGAATATTGGCATGAGAGTCTTTCTGAAAATAGCATACATCTCATTCCATTTCACATCACGATGGCATTTAATCCATCAAAACATAACATACATATGAAAAAGATGAAAGGTTTACTCCATGGCAGTATAAAACATGAAAGTTTATCTACAATAAACATATCTGTATTAACAAGGGCAAGATCACATGTGACATAACAATTACTAAAAGTAAAAAGTTGAAAATGTTAAACTTACATTCAGTTCACCTTGTTTGGTCCTAGTTACGGCTTCCTTCAAATGCTGCAGCGTGTCGATGACTAAACTCTCAAATAACGTAGGCTGCAAGAAAGTTGAGACAAGTTTAACCAGGTTTAAGATATAAAGTCAATATGACCACTAAAACTGGTTCATGTACCAGGATTATAAAGAGTGATTGCATATCTTTCCAAGCTCTTTTCATGACGAAATCCTGAAATTTGGTCATCAACTTTTAATCATCTAACTGAGCTTTCTTATAATTAAACTAGCCAAGGTCTTCAACCAGAAGGTTCATCATGTCTATCCTCAACATGGATTGTTTCCTTTTGCCTCAGAGCTGGTAAGACCCTAGGCAATATCCATAGTTGCGAATATGTGACTTTCTCTAATTGAATTTTTTCTCACTTTCTTCAATTGTTAGTATTTTAGTAGCATTTCACGATTTGATCTTGGAAAAAGGGAAATCAAGTGAAATGAAATATTACATATGTGTAATCACAAAATAAAGAAAAAAGTGATGCCAACTGAAGTTTATAGAAAAGTCAACCTTGCACATATTTTCTTTTCTATTAATGAATTTCTTCTTCCTTTCATTCAAAAGGACTAAATGAAAAGTCAAACTCACAGTGGAAACACAAACATTATCGAAGAGTTCATTCATACGTAGTAAAGATTCCTAAATCCTATTGGTCCATTCAGGTCAGCTGACCGTGGTTAATCCTGTGAGTAACGCACGGTAAAATTACGGGGCATCACTTTAATAAATCTTTGGTTATATGTAACCAAAAATGTTTTGTTTTATGATTTTCCCCCCACACAAATGGTAGTGTATGAATGAACGAGGTTAATCAACGGTCTAGCGTGCGTTACTCACATGATTAATGCACGATCGGGGGATAATGCAAACGATGCACGAGGGCGGAGCCCGAGTGCATCCAGCGATAGCATTAACCCCCGATAGTGCATTAATCCTGTGAGTAACGCACGCTAGACCGTTGATTAACCCCTTATTTAAGCATTTTGACATCAGAGAAATGTTATCATGACAAGAATAATCTCATCACGACCGAGAATAATCTTACCAATGATGAGATGCCACCGTGCTCGTCCATCTGAAGTACCCAGGTTTCTCGAGTGTACAAGTTCTGGATATCTGTAAAGAGATGAAATCAAGCTTAAAACTAAAAACAAAACAAGGTGATGATATCACTCATGACATCATTGACAATAATCATCAAGCCTTATTCTTCGAAAAACAAAACATCCTCCCATAACCCCCTCTTCTTCCTCCCCCCCCCCACTTCCCCCTGGCCATTCTGGTCTGATCAATTTTGACCAGTTGTTTGCATTGTTTGGTTATTCTTGTCTACTTTTGTCTTTGCACTTTAAAAGTGCAGTTTACAGTTCCCTAGTCAGGGCTAGGCCAAAGAAAGAATAATTCTGTAGATAAATAAGTGAGACCGAGAGAAAGGTTAGCTTCTGATGATGGAAATAAATGTGACAAATTACGACAAACATGTGAACCACTTTCACCGCTTGTAACGCTGTAAATCGGACAGAAGTGATGGTAGTACACGGTAAAGATTACTTGACCAGGTCAAGATGACAAACTGAATCTAAACTTGACAATGAAGCACAGTAATAAATTACAAAAATGCAGTAAAACCAAACACATTATATTCATAATTTACAAGAAAAAACTTACAAAGAAAAAATGCAAGCTGTCAGTGCATATCAACATAGACTTCATTGCTCCTTCAAGACTCTATGAGGACAATATTGATATTAAGTCTAAATTTGAGTTTACCTTCAGTAGCCTCCTGGAACAACGTGTCCATGCAGTGGATCCTGAGGTCGGCTAACAAGGAGTGTAGGACATCTAAACAGTTGGCTGGCACCTCTAGCGTCATAAGAGACCCAAGTATACCCCTGCAATGACACAAGAAACAAGAATCAAATCATTAATAAACAAATATCAAAATATGTTTATAAAATCCATTTGGAGATACATCAGATAACATCACATAAATATTGTTTGTTGTATCAACAGTATGAGATGTTACATAGTTACTGATATGAACAGAAAGTAGGGAGGACAATTTTTTGTTATCAACTTCACCCTCTCACATCTTCAAGAAAACAAACTTAAAAATCTGAACTCTTGTGTGCAGTTTAAATGAAGAGCCCTGTTTTAGATTAAAGTCTTGTTGAAGAAAGTCTTAGAATATAACTGGAAGATTGTTTTCTGTATCTGCCCCATCTCTTGAACTAACAGGACATGATCAGCTCAATGGATGTGACATTTTACATTAAAGGATGATTCTTCAACCAGAAGTTTAGTCTTGATATATCACAATCCTGGTAAAAAAAAAACCTATCAGTACTAGTAATGTTTCTACACAACCAACCAAAATTAATATGGTGTGCCTAAAGTCATCTTTGAAAACCATAATTATCCATAATCAGGTATTCTAAACAAGAAGAGTAGCTTGCATTCTCTTTGACAGAGAGTGTTGGGTAATCTAAAGTATCTATCTAAAGTAGGAGCAGGACTTTGGGTGGGTTTCCAATTATCATACATAGTTACACAATTACATGGTTACAGAGCAACATAGTAACAGAATTACATGGTTACAGAGTTACATAATTACATGGTTACAGAATTATGTTCACATAATAACAGAATTATATGGTTACAGAATTAAATGGGAACAGAATTATATGGCTACAGAATAATACTGTTACATATGCAAATAATTACATGGTTACAGAATTAAATGGTAACAGAATTACATAGTTACAGAGTTACATAATTACATGGTTACAGAATTATGTTCACATAATAACAGAATTATATGGTTACAGAATTAAATGGGAACAGAATTATATGGCTACAGAATAATACTGTTACATATGCAAATAATTACATGGTTACAGAATTAAATGGGAACAGAATTACATAGTTACAGAATTACATGGTTAAAGAATTACATAGTAGTCTGTCTATATTATCTGTAAGTTACATAAACGTAACAACAAAAGAAATGTTTTTTATTGTAATTTACAGGTCATTTTGTGATAGAAATTAAAAGAAAAACCCAATTTTTGGAAATTTTTAAGGATCATAAAAATTGAATACAATAATAAGTCAAATATTCTTATGTTTCATTAAACTCAATTTCATCCCCCCCCCCTCCCCGTACACTTACTTAGCACAATTTCTGGCACTGGAACACAGGATACGTTTGTGCTTGATACTGCCAAAAGGATGTATTCCTGTGCACACCTTAGCCTGAGTACAATCCTGATTTGTGCTATAAATCTATCTACACATCAAAGCAAACGGGAATTATAATTCAAAAGACTAAAACTAACCTGACATTGCGGACACACTGAGGCAGCCACGCCCCAGACCCTTCTCGGTTTGTGTCCTTCCAAAAGCCTAATTTCTGCCTATCTTCTTCATTGGACAAATCTGTCAGAGTATCTGGTAGGAATGCTGCTCTGACCAAATTTGCAAAATGTTGAATTGTATCAGTCACCATGATCTGTGAAATGGAATAGTTTATAATAAGTACGTAAGTAAACAATGAGAGTTTCAGATATTAAAGGATACTTTTGGAAAGACAAGAAGAGAGATATGATTCAGCTGAATACTGCAGCGCTCTCTCAAATACTCTTCATTTATTTATAACTGAAGAGGAGCAGATGATACACACTTGCTTCTCTTCCATGCCAGATGTTCCACCCTCTAGTCCCCTGCCTCCCCCAAACATCTTCCCAAATGACCATGTTGTGATTGCCTCAGGCTAGTTGTGGCCCCAAAATTTTTAAGGTCCAAAATTCACCCAATATATACTTCCTAATGGTTGGTATTTTAAGCTGCACTTAAGCTGAGAGTAAACAACAACACTCACAAGCATACATATATATAAAAATAACAGGGAGGAGGTTATGGTCAGATTCCATCTGAAACATTTTGGTCATTGACTCTTCCAGACAGCTTGGGTGACCTTTTTTTTTGGGGGGGGGGGGAGGGGGGTCATGATGCATAGTTTGAGATGCAAGGCTTAAGTCAATGATACATGCATATAAATCACAAAGTATGCAGATCATTTTGCCTTAGCTGTATCTGTGGGTTATTATCATACATCCCTTTATTGATGCATAATTGTTGTTTCTTCAAACAACATTGTTAATTTTTTATAATCGGCTGATTATGATATTATAAGATCATAACCCATAGCTGTCCGTGCCAATCTTATCTTTGGAATAATACTTTGGGTTTATGTCGCAGTGCTCTTATCACCCTCTCCGTCCAGTAAACAGATTCTTTTTCTTTTCTTTGTAGAAAAGAAAACGGTCAACTTACTCTGAATACTTTCTCTTTCGATTTGTCAATCTTCATTCCTTTTCCACCGGCCTGTTGAAAGTTGAAATAAATAGAAATCTCAGAATATGTAAAGATTCAGGAAAAGGAGGAGAGTATGGCAGGGGTCAAGTGGGGTTGAGATCAGTTAAGCTACAACGGAGCATGAAAAATAGAACAATAAGGAATGAGTCCGCTCCTCTGCAGAAAGAATGAAAAGAGAACTAACCCACACAATGCTTTAAAGCCAAAATTGTCTTGGCACAAAAAAAAAAGGAAATAAAAGGTAAATGAAGTAACTTCTAGGGAAAATAAAGGATGACAGCGTGTGGTAAAAGGACAAACCTCGGATACGATGGATGCATTAAAATACGACTGTCCCAGTTTGCAGAGATCAGGGAAGCTCAGCTCGATGAGTTCCACTAGCTCCTCCAGAAATGCAACGTTCTGAGGAGGATTGTACTTGCCCTCACCTGTAAATCAATCAAGTTTGGTTTTCAGTTATATCATGACCTAAATTACATCATTTTGTTTGAAAATTTTACTGTCATTATTGAACCTAAAGATCAGAGCAAACTATGTGTATCTCATTTAGTTGAACAGAACGTCACCTTTTAACGGGGCATACTGAATTTATCCAAGATCGATATTAAAATAAAATGTTGAGTAAGTTCCCACCTTGATCCCAGTGACTTTGCTCTGTAAAAAAAACCTTTTCATGTAAACAAAGGTCACAGGGTTTGAAATGAATAAAATTTGGGACACTCAAATCTCAACAATGATTATAAGTAAAAAAGGCAGGAATTTCATCGTGTGGTTTACAGTTTTCGAATCTAGAATCCGCTTTACAACATGACAGTCAAGTTTAGTTGAGTACGTTTTCGTTGAGTAATAATTGTCAACACAATTCTTTTCCGAATATTTTAACATATTCACAGAAGCTGATTCATGTTTGAGACTTGGGGATCATTTTGTTATAGATCTAAATATCTAATACATTCACCCCCCAAAAAAACACATGTTAGTCAGCATGCATAGGCTTAATTTAACAGCAGGAAGACATACCTTTACTTACTATTTATTACTACTAGGACCTTGAGAAAAGACAATCACACAGAAGTTCAGTGACCATTTCAGCACATAATCATTGCACCTAGTGTTAAACTTAAGATTGGTGCAATTTGTTGAGACTGTTTTCAGGATACCTAATACTGCAAGTGTTACCAAGTACATTCCTAAATTCCTATTTGCAATTGAGGGGACAACTCAAAAAGCTATGACACATCTTACTTCAGCATTTACCATATTTACACCAGGGTGTCCATACAGACTTCATGGTAATGAGGTGACCATTCTAGCATATTTACCAGCTATCACCCTATAATGTTAGCCTTACCGCTGGGCGTATCAGTCGTCGAGACTTTAATCTGGATCCCTGATCCTGATGGTGCAGGCATGTTCGTGGAAAAAACAAAATACTTGTTAGTGCTTGGTGAAGCAGCCTCATGATAACAAAAAGAACAAAATCATAAACAAAAGGATACAGAATTTTGAACAAAAATAAATGAATAAATAAAAATCAAGAAATGCAAGGATGGATTGTGCTAGCTGCCAAATATTAACTCTCGTTTTCTCTACCCAGGGAATAACCGAGACAATATTTCTGAAAAAAAGAAATTTTTTTGTTGTGATTGACCGTTCAAAGGAAAATTGATCGAAATTCTTGAAATCTTCTAGAAGAGAAAACATCATGAGGGTTGCTACGTTCAAGGAGTAATTTTGGACTTCTTTAAGAGCTGTGCATATTTTGCTGGCAGAATACAGAAATGATATAGTCAAAGAAGCAAACCAAAGGAAAATTGAATTATTTATCTGCATGAGATTAAGACTATAGATTCATTCTTTTATCAAGGTCAGTCTGAAAATAATATAATTTTTTGGGTTTACCTCGCCTGAAAGCTTATTAGATTTAAAAAATGTATAGCAAAGATATCGCAATTAAACTTTATAAACAAGGAAAAAGAAAAGAAAATGCTTGTGTGTCTCCGGGAAAAAACAACGGGTAAAATTTGGGAAGCAACGGAAAGAATGAATTAAATGTATGCAAAGTCCTGACATGAATGATAACGAAAAAACAGAAAAGCGTTTCTCACCGTGTATTAACTCGTAAGGGTTATAATGAACTAAAATGAGGCTACGAGGTTCATGTCAGATGTACTCAGAGCATGACATATTTCTTGGGTCACAAAAATTTTTTTTTTTTTTTTTTTAAAACTGCATAATATTCTCAATTTGTAGTAGCACTCCATCTTTTTTAACAGAAAGCAAGAACAGGTATTGATGTAGCCCCTTTATGACATCATTTGCAAAAACATACTTTTCAAATGAAAAAAAAAAAAAAAAAAAATCAATTTCTCAGCACATGAAGGAAGAGCTGGCAGCTTCCCCTTAACATTCTCAGATTTGCATATTCATGACCTTCAAATCTACAGATCAGCTTTAAGCAATTATTTATCTTGGCAAATGAGGTTTATCAATTTGAACGTGTAACCCATGCAACACACAACAATACCGAGAGATTCTCTTTACAATCTCAGTGTTGCATGTTCTGGAACAGAAACAATTCAGCTCCACTTTAAGCCGTGATGCTTCTCTTTTTTCTTGGGGGGGGGGGAGTGGGGGAGGTGGGTGTCAAATGGCTTAAAACTACTTAGGCAGCTATAAGATTTATCATACCCCATGCAATGTGCAGTCGACATATACAGTATATATACATTTCATAGCTGCAGCGATGTGGTTAGCTACGTGAGATGAAGAATGCGGATACAAACCAGAGTACTGTCGTCTGTGGTGACCTTTGACCTTCAGCATATGCTGATCCTGTTCTATGTTACTCTTATCTGTAATGATACGTGATGCTAATGAGTCTACGACATATGGCCTGTAAAAGTGATGGCTGAGCAAAAAATTGAAAAAAAGGTTGCAGAGATAAGTGGATAAGAAAACAAAGAAGAATACACATTTATAAAAACAGCTGGTTGCGTTATTGTATCTACCATCACGTAATCAACCCTTCCGACTAACACGAGATCGACTCAAGCATAAAACTAGAGCTTCGTTCTGCAGAACGATATCAGCGAATGATTTAATTTGGTATTTAAGATGATATGTAAGATGGGCTAATTGCTATATACAAGTTCAAACATGTATAGCAGTTTTTGTACACAGGAAACATTAGTATTTTTTTTGAGAGAGAGAAATCTCACAGCAGTCAAAGCTGCTACTGTATACAAAACTTTCACAATATTAAATACTCCATGGAATATGTAAAGAATTATTCTCCCTCCCCCCCCCAAAAATGTATTTGGTCATTAAGTTTTAACATTTTAATATGATGATAACAATGCCCCGCTTGTTATATAATAAAAAGTGATATATACCATTGTGGAATCTGCCTGAAATATGTTGTAGGTCAACCCATAGACCAAGCCCTTGACATTTGTAATAAAAAGTGACATTATCCCAATGTTAATCTATTTGATTCATTCGTGCTACCGTAATTGTGTGACAGGAAAGTAAAGTCCTGACATGGCAACCAGCTGCTTTTGAAGCAGTTGTCCAGAGGCAGAAAATGTGTCACTCAATATGGAAGAATTAATTATTCCCTTCTGCTTCCCATTTCAATATCGTAATGCTGATTCTAGACAAGGTTATTGAAATGTTCTGGAAAGCATAATTAAGTCAAATGTTTGCCTGGGTAAAGATCAGACCTATTTCTGATTTGTTTTGATGTTAAAAATTTGGCCCTGAACTGAGATACCATATGTTTGAACTGGTTGTTCTCGGTTCTAGAAGCAAGTGATAGAGATGGGAGTCTTTCAAGTAGAGGGATTTACAGTCTTCCACATGAGTGTCACACTATCCTGCCAACAGAACATCCCTTCCGAAACAACGATAATGTAGAAAATATGAACAGATTATTTTACAAGATACACAAGTGCAAAGAAACAACAAAAGTGCTTTGAAAAACTGTCATCAAAAATGTCAAAACTCAAGAACTGCATCAATGATGTAGAGGTTGCATATGACCAGTGGCATCGCCAGACATGTATACGTGGAGGGGTGGAGGGGGAGCATGGAGTGGAAGCCATGTTGGTGTAGGGTCCAGGGGTCATTCATAGAGCCCCTCCTGAAACTTTGTGGTTTTCCTCGTTTCCAGAACGTTTGGAGATAGACAAGCAAATTATAGTCAGTAGAAGTCAACCTTTGTTTTTTTGGACATGATCAATTTCATTCGGTGTGGCACCAACCATTTGGGTGGGGGGGGACTCTACCCCATCCTTCCTCTCCCTTACTTTGGTGACGCCACTGCATATAATAACTACTTTCACTGCATGAATGGGCAACAGAAAAGTGTGTAATGATACTGTTATTTAATGTTATTACATCAAAGTGAGATATATAATCAACAACATTTATACCTCAACATCAGTAACTTTCTTAACGGAACTAAAGCCGCTTCTTGCAAATTTGAAACATGAAAGTAACAACCAGAGTGAAGACCCTCCCAGTGGTTACTTGCCTTGATAGTATATGCAGAACAAATTTTCCAGTGATATGCTTATTCTGGTAAATTATGTACTATATTTACCATGTATATATGAGCTCCATTGTTGTTCAGGTTCTGGAGATACAGCATTTTTGAGATTTTCACATTTTGCCCTCTGATGACCCCAAATGACTTTTGACCTCCACCCAAATAATAGGGTTATTGTACTTATTATAGGCAAGCTACATGCAAAATATGAGAGCCAATAAAGTTTTCAATCTGGAGATAGCGTATTTACAAAGATTTCACGTTTTGACCTCTCATGACCTTAAATGAACTCTGACCTACACCAAATTGTGCAAACAGGTAAAGGAAAAATTGCAGTTTTGCCATAAAGGATTTACCTTTACAAAGCAGTGAATCTGCGAAGAGAGAAGGTTGTGTTGGGGGGGGGGCGGGGGACCATATTGAGCCTTTCTGGACAGTTTTGATAGGCAAACAACATTCAGTATCAGCTGTTACTGACGTAATCATATCAAAATATCATAGTTTAAGGCTAGAAAAAATTGTTGCCAACTGTTAAGTAACGACCTATGTGCTAGAGAAGATCTGAGAGATCAACTGGCTATGCTAAAAGATTTCAAATTATACTACTCTGATGTTGTTATGTGAAGACGTGGTGATAAATGTACCTGATATTACCCGATAGAGATTACTGGATAAAGGTCTCGTAACTTCATTAACATAATTCCTATCACAATAGAACATTACATTATTGTCTTTTTGAATTGCAACGAAAGCAAGTTTCCCAATACTAAATGTAACTAGTAAGATTCTATGTACCAATCCGCCCACGATACAACTAAACGTTAAATCAGGTGAACTGGGTACTTTTCTCTCAAAATTCTCATCTTTATTTTCGACTGATCTGATTGGTTCTTACCTAACACGATATGTTCTGCCTTGCACGAGTTCAGTAAGTTGATGATCCATTGTTGCTGATTGATGATGCAGTCCCAGGCCGGATCTCCGACGGCGTCTAGCTCTATCAGGTATCTGTGGGAGCAGCAGCAACGACATTACTTTCATTTTTAAATTTTTGATCGCCTGTCATGACCATTTGACTACTCACCACATTCGCTCAAGATGCAAAGACAGTCACTACCAGCGGCACACAAATTCAAAGCTGAGGGGGGGGGGGGGGGAGGGAGTGGGACGGGTCAAAATGTTAATGGTTTGATGGTTCCATGTTTTTGAACATTTGCCATGACTTTTATGACTTGAAGCAACCCTTTATTTTCATTTCAAATAACTAGGCCAATTGTCAAGGTTCCTCTGTTATGATGAGAATGGGGGACAGGGAAGGGGAAGTTGTAGGTTAAGTGGGGGAGGGGAGATAACAGCAACAGACTTACTCATGATTTTAAATCTCTGTTCTCATTTTGTTACAAGTAACTAGTACAATAAGTAATAACAATCACTATCAAGTGTTCCTTCTTGTCCAAAATCAATATAAAAGAGAGATTCTGAGAGTTTTAATATTCTAGGCTTCTCCGATGAAATTGTAATAAAAAATTATTTCATCTACCTGATAAGTCTCTTTTGATCATCCAATGACTTGGGCAGTTGCATCAATTTTTGGGTGAGTTGGTCGCGAAACTTCACTACTCTGTCCTCGACATCTTTGTAAACTATTTGAAGAAAAAGAGAAGAAAAAAAATGAAAATGGAAATTGTGTCACCGAAAAGAGTAGCGGTTAAAAAGCTACATTTAATTAACATCATCACACTAAAGTTTGATTGAAACATGGATGGCCACCTTATATTTATTACCTTATTGCTTCTGTTTTGTTTGATGGCCTCTTCCACTACAGGTATAGTTAACAATCCCAGTCAAGAAACTGGATATGTATATATCCATGTTCCAAGTCCTGAGTCCAGCTATTACAGAAGTTGATAGAGGATGGACTGTTTGTCCAATGAAAAAGGAAAGGTAACCATGGCCTTCTCCAAAATCAAAGATTACTCAATCTGTATTCGCAGTAAGAACATACCTTTGATGAAAGCTGGCACCTGACTTGCAGAAAACAGCTGCGTAGCACGCTCAAAGTCATTGATGACAACTTCATAATCTCCCTTTATAAATAGAAATAAACGAAAATGGTACTTTACCCTCATCAAAACAAAATAACAGAGTGAAAACAGGCATTGCACATATGAACAAACACCACCTTTAGCCACAATTCGTATAGATAACCAAAGTGGGTTAGGCTTGGTTCTTCTGCTTTGACTAGTGTGGTAGGACAAAGGCTAAATATTAAGTTAAAGTTTGAAGGGTAAGAGTCTTTCTCAAATTTGTGTTTAACTAGTGTTTATTCAAGTGACTTGGATGAAAGGAGGTTGGTGGGGGGGGTGGGGGAGAGGAGAGGAGAGGAGAAGTAGAAGAGGGGAGTTAGTCTAATACCACAACCAAGTCCTCAGAATAAAATTTCCAAAACAATGAGCTTGACAACCTCAACAACAAACATTGTCAAAAAGTGGTACTTACCCTTTTAATATTTCTCTCCATAGTTATAGGCAAGTGAAACAGAAACTTGAATCTGTTTAATACATTGAGGGCATTTCTTGTGGAGTCGGCTCTGTCCTTGCGATGCAAGACAGTCTCGAATATGGTTTTGGCATTTTCGTTACTCTCTGAAAAATTAAGTGCAAAATAACCATGCAATATAAAATATGAAATTGTCTCTTACCATTGTGTGGTTGATGTAACCAATATTAAGACCTACGTTTGGTTGGAATAGTTTCCTTCGTATGGTATAGTATTCGTTTCAGTAGATGGCATAAAGAGATGGTTGATAAATAGCAAGAACTTGCTGAATTCAAAGGTCACCAGTAACACTCGCTTCATGTTTTTATCTCCGACAAGCATACTGCTGCCACCGTCAAAGTATGTTCTCTTTGTGAGAGACAACTGTATTCCCTACTGTAAACACGCCATTATGTCTGGAAATTATTTGGAGGTCAGAACCAACAGAAATGTACTTTTGAATTATTTTATCAAGTTTTTTTGTGGTAAAACTATGACTCACAAGTGTCTGGACGTCAAAATGTTCAGGACGGAATCAAGTTCTTTCATTAACTTCTCTTGAACCTTGATTTGGTTGAAAACTGTAGGTAAGCACTTTAGTGTGATCAAATGTAACTCATATCTTGAGTAATACTCGGTTGGTTTGCGAGAATTGCCAAACCAAATTCAAGAAAGCAGCCTAAAATTTTCTTGGCCTTTTGCACAGCGAATATTCAATTACTTTACCAGTAGAGTGCTAGATTTGCAGGACACACAAAGATCAAGTCCAAACACAAAGAGGGCAGGCCTTTACTTTCCTAATTCACCAAATTCATCAACTTAACCAGTCATTTTTGTTTACTTTCATTTGACATCGTCTTCTTGCTACCAATTTTCTTTTTGATGAATATTTCTACATCACACTGGTCCGACCCCATCTTGCGCCCACACCCTCATTTCAAGGGGTTACCGGTTGTATCTGCCTGTTCTCATCAAACTTACTGAGAAGAGTCTCTTCGAGATGTTGGAGAGTTGGGAGCTTCTCTTCCTCTGACTGTTCTTGATCTTCTTCTGCAATTTCTTCCTCCTCGTTGCCCCCATCCTCCATGTCATCGGCGAAGGGGTTTGTTTGGACGTCCTCCGCTGGAACCGTTTCTGCCATCTCGTCATCCTTATGGACAATGTTTTCATGCTTTTCCAAACCTTTATGGATACCTGTTGAATGGTCCAAACAGGTCAATAAGATGTAAAATGAAAAGCACTTTGAACCAAAAGTTTGTCCTTACAGATGGTTTTGATCTACAGGACAGCCAATGTACTTTTGCCTGAAGTACCCATTTGGCCAAAGATGCCGAACAACACAAAATACTTTCACAACTGACGACTGACGTACATACCTAGTTTGCATATAAGATTTGGGATGAGGGCTGATTTAGTCATCAAAGTATATAAGCACCAACTTCATGCATTTATTTTGGAAGAGAAGGATTACTTCAGGGTTTTGGCATTGAACATAGCATTCTAGATCATATTACAACAAAAGATTATTGCAGGCAGTGGATTGGGGGGGAGGGGAAATTCTATGTAACCAATCATACTCTAGTCACTAATAAGAAAGGGGAGCAATTCGAACCAATCTGTGAAGTTTTGCCCAATAGAGTAGTAGTAACATCATCCCTCGAATATAGTGACTACTTGGGGGAGAGGGATGGGGGGTGGGGGGGGGGCAGCTACACTTTGAAATATTTAATACCTGATCATTAGCTAATAATTAATAATTCGTGATAAATGCTTGAAACAAACTCTCCGAGCTACCATATTTCATGTATCAGAATCCTGTAATGTCTAAAACTCGACTGACCAAACTCAATACACTAATTTATGCTAAAATAGCATGGTCTGCTTACTAGCTAGAATGTCCTGGCAGTTCATGAAGGTGCTAAGGTTTGCTTTGATAAATGTTTGAGGTCCTTCTGTCTTGATGCTTGATGACTGCTCCCTCAGATTACTCAACCCTTTCTTCAGTTCAGAGAAACTGAAAAGGTATTAAAAATCATAAAAAATAAAAAAAATTAGAAATTTCAAAACTGAAACATAAATACAATTTTAATATGAAACCCTTCAAGGATACATTAACTTTTCTTTCTCAGGTAATGCAAAGAAAAATCTGACCATTCCTCATTCTTTTGTGGAGATGGAAACTTCCTCGGATGACACCATCTCTCCAGAAGAAAGTTAATAAATTAAACATTAACACTTGCTACTACTTCAATGCATGCATGCTTTCTTATGAATGGTTTCTTCCTTTAATTGTCCAAAAAAGTCCTTAAAAAGCAAAACAAAACAAAAAAGTAACATTAAACAAATCTGGAAAAAATACTTTGTGATACTCAAAACAGTCTCTATCACACATGTTGGGAAAATATGGGCGCGATGTATTCTGAAATATTGATGATTTGCATCAAATTTACAAATTCTGAATCGTTTGCAAGATACTATTATGTTACAAAATTAAATTCACTTGAGTCGTAAGACATATTTATGCATTCAACCTGTGAACTTTACCTTAAAAGATTAGAATCATTGAACCTAGTTACACCAGTACGTAACTTCCTTTTTCTATATCATGATATATAGAATATCTTCGATTTGTGACAGAAGCAATATATTCATTAAATTGTAAGTACTTCTATAGGCTTTCATTAGCATCACCTTCAAGGCTTCTCCAAAAGTCAAACAAGCAGTACGGACAAGACGACATAAAACTTTATTAAACCTTACCTTGTGCTGCTGTGACTTTCAATCAAATACCGTCCGGGGTCAAAGTTCTTCAAAGCTAGATTGCTACTTCCTGTGACAAGATCCAAGAAACAGAGGGAAAAGATTAGTCTGTCTTATTCATTCCACATGAAACTTCAAACGGTTTATTTCACCGTGCAGGAAACATGTACATTTAATGCTGTCGTTCACAAGGCTGGTTGATCACACTTCATTGACAAAACATATGACTTATTTTAATTACCTAGTAAGCAACTCATTTATTGAACAACCAACTGCCAAATCAATTTTCATAACTGTTTTTTCCATTCCAGGTACAGGGCATCATTTATCCGGTATCGCAAACAAAAATGCTTTGCAATATGGGGCAACATGTTAACAACTGCAAGGATGTATAGCATCATATGAACACAGGGACCATAGCATATTAGATGTGACCAACTTCAGAACATTCAAAACTGCTAGACAAAAAATTTGAGCATTAAATTATTCCCTGCAGGTAACATGAGAACAGAGGAGACCCTCAAAGTGAACAGTAGTGGATAACTGTGGATAACAACCTCCCTGGTCATCTGCTCCTAACCTCCCAAGTTATCTGTTCCTACCGGCCAACTAATACCTAAGGTGGAGTGGCCAATTTTCTGACGATGCAACATCAAGTCCTTATGTATACATCTCTACATACATAAATGTTGTAGCTAGTGCATAACAAAATATTTTCAGCAAAACTGTACAGAGTAAAGTCAATGGATCTGTTACTACCTTAGTGATTTGGCCAAAGTTCCAATCTGACAAGACCCTCCCTCACCCCTCCTCCCACCCCCTTTCCATTCTACAGAATACACTTCCAATGTTTGATGTTGCAAAAATCAGCTTTAGGAACAAGTCACATAGCAAATGAAACATCCAAAAAATACATACCTTCTGGAAAAAGGCTCTTCAACTCGTCATCTGATAGAGGGCTAGAATTAAGGTAAAGAGACAAACGGATATAACACACTTGAACCAAATAATGAATGAGCGTTCATTAATAGCGTTGCGAAAAAAATCCAGAAACACACTATCCTGCCTAAATATGTGCAAACATGTTGGAAGATCTCTATCTCATAAATCAATGATGTTAGTTGGGCTTGCCTCTCCTTCTTCATCCGGTCCCGTCCCATCTCGTCCCATCCCATCCCATATCACTTTTTCCCCCACAACATTACATACAAACATATACTTAATTCATGGAAAGTAGTACAACATAGTTGTAAAAGGAAGTGTTCTAGGAATCGTTTGGGCTTGAACACAGTAGAAACCTTCCCATAAAGAAAAGGAAAAAATGGAAACAAGAAAAATATTCAAAGAAAAGAAGAAGATGAGAAAAAAAAGAAAAGAATTGTGTTTACCTCTAAAAACACACACGTAACAAACAGTAACAAAACTAAATTTAAAGACTAACAGACATAACTATAAAGCATACATAGCTTAAATATTAATAAACTGCATATATATATACTTAACATCTTTCTGCAGCCAAAATGTCTGAAAATTTAGGGTTTTGTGTTTAATATGACCCTTTTCTTAAAAAGAGAGGTAGACCCTATGTATTTATTCTATACTGACAGGGAGAGAATTCCAGATATTTATGGCACTGTTATTTTAGTTTGATAAACAGATTTGTTCGTCAAGGATAACAATGGATAAGGGGCATGTCTAGTGTCACACTTGTGCTAGACTGCAAAAGTAATTGAAACCCATTTAGGGGTGTGTGTGCAAAAAAAAACTTGTTAAGACCTGAGCAAGCTCAATGGATAACATTTTGTAGAAATCTATAGTCTTTATATGCAACAGGTTATTTAACTACAAAGTTTGAATGAAAACACAAACTTCTAAACTAATTTACATTACTTCTATTTCACATATTATTTATTGTCAGTATTGTTGGGCTCACTATTATGTTTGAACCTCCAAATCTCTTTGTAATGCTTGATCGTCATGACTGATTGATTGGTTGATTGAAAATACAATTGAATAAAACTGAATACTGAAATTCCACTGACTTGACATGAACTCCCAGAAGAAACATATTCTCCACAAGATAGGCATACATTGTAGAAATGCCATTCACTTATGAAATATTAATATTGAAAACATTGTTTTGAAAATAATAGCTGACTTACACAGCCGTCTCCACTTTCAACCCGAGTGCATCTTCTCTCTGTGACGCCATGGGAGAAGAAGGGCCGGTTCTATTGTTGAGGCGATGACCAAACAGAGAGGACTCATCCATCCATATTGCACACTCCTTCACGGCATCTTCATAAAATAAGATAAAAATAAAGAGTAAATAAGGAGAGGATCATAGTATACGAATGCAGTCAACTTTGAAATGATTGTAACCTAACCTAACCTAATCTAACATACTATAATATACACTGTTAAACACATATGAGTGAAGATTCTACATGGTAGACTGAAGGGACCTCATGACACTCAAGGAGGACATTGGGATAGTAGCCCAGTTGGCAATTGGTAAAGGTCACCAGTATGACCCCAAAATTAGCTAGAAGTCAAAGAATGGTCACCTCCTGGCAGTTTTTTTTTCAATCTGTGTGAAATTTAATATTTACAGGGGCAAATTTATTGCAGACGAAATATACTTACTTATACTTACATTTCTGCATCTGCATCAAGATGATAATAATCATAATCATCATAATCATAATAATAATAATAATCATAATAATATTCATAATAATAATAACAATAACAATAATAATAATCATAATCATAATCATGATAATGATAATGACAATGATAATGATAATAATAATAATATAAGGTTTATGAGTAGATAAATGTTCAAAAGATTTTTAAGCACTAACGAAATTTTATAAATGCACAACAGAGCTAACAACATCACCATAGCAATTGAAATGAACATTCTGCTTGTTTTGTTTCATACTTGATTGACACAAATTATTCATCCAAAGAGAATTTCATTGCATTTTGGTATAAACATAATGAAATCAGAGTACTTAAGCAGCACAGCGAACATTTCAAATGTAGCACGTTTAAAAAGAGTATTCGAAAAATAAGAAAGAAAAGGAAAGCTATGGAAGAATATTTGCCATGATGACATCACATCCTACCCAATGTGATTTTGATCCATTCCTTGATATAACACAGATATTTACCATGCATTAATAACTCAACTTTCAAGGAATCAGATTTTGACTTAGTAGCAAGATCATCAGTGGCAGTTTCTATTTAAAGGGTGTGAAGACTCGCGCAAAAAGAAACGTCTAATGCCGGTAATCTAACCTAGTTTCGAATGAGGTGTAACAGAAGTGTTAGACACCAACATCGATCCCAGAAAATACACACACAGCTTGCTACCATTGGTAATTAGACACTAGTGTACAGTCAGTACATACAGCTGCGGTCAATACCCACAGCACAGTGTACAAGCAATACAGCGATGGACATCTCAGGTCTAGATAAAGATAACAAGGTATCACGTTTCATTACTGTCTGCATTTTGTAGCGACAAGCAGAAAACTTCACTTGCAAGCAACGGTTAAGTTGCTTGCAAAGTTAACTTTTTCAGAGTGCGGCATGCGGTTTGGGGCGAGTCTTCAATACCTTTAAACAGTATTGACTTGTATTCCATAGCTGTCACATTAATAACCACTGGGTATACTTTGAAAGGGAAAAATCTGCTAAAGTTTTCCTTACTTGGAAGAATTTGAAGCCCACGAAAGGACACTGTGCATGTTCCTTCCCCTCCAGACTTTGTGGTCACAATCACTGGTCCATCCGCTTTGCAATTTGTCGTCGTGCAAAATATCTTCTTAGGTGATATCCATTCAGCCAACAATAAGCAGTTAACACCACAAATAGTGAGACCTAGAACAGAGACAGAAATTTGAAGTATATAAGCATAAGGAGTGAGTCCAGTTTGGAAACAAGATGGAAACAAAGCATATTTGATAAACATTTCAAACAATCTTAAAGATTACAACAACAATAAAGAGGTTTGGAAATACTGTCCTCTGTTTCTCTGCTAATGCTTTTGCTAATGCTACTTTCAAGTCATGCTTTTAAACATTTGTATTGACAATACGAAATATTTCAAACCTCGTTCTAATAGAAACAGGATATTAAGTGCTGTGTAAGTGCTATGAAGTAAGATCTGGACAAATGTCTGAATTCTGTGGTTTGAGTTGTCGGTCAGGTACTTGAGATTTTGCAAATGTAAAAATCTCACCAATAAGATCTTTTGAACTAGTCCCAAGATTTTCTCCTCGAATTGTGACTTTGGTTCCAGGTATTCCTTCTTTGGGTGAAAGCCCAGTCACTTTTGGAGGATCTTTTAGCTTTCTCTGCATACTGAGCTGATGTTTGGTACCTTCTGATAAACTAAATGACAGAGGGAAATGGAGAGGAGTGAAAAGCATGACACAACGTTTAGATTTGGGGCAAACAACCACAGCCATTTTCATTGGTGTTAAAATTGATACTGCTCCTCTAGATCCACCCAATCCGTCCCCCATCCCCCCATCCTCAATGTCAGACAGCCTAGTCCTAGCATTGTCAGATTTAGCCTAGGGGCTGACTGGTCATGTCACAATACTAGGCCTGAGTCGGGTAACGGTTACCCGAAACTCCGGACCGAATATTTAAAAAAAATTGTGGAAATAGCCAAACACAATGTACATAAATGGCAGATCACTATGCAACCTTAAATTACACCTCCGAAATAAACCTTTCCAATCCATGCTCCTGTTGTTAAGAACAACTGAATGTCATGTTTTGATGTATTATAAATTATAATGCAAATGCACATGAAAAAGAGAAAAACCTTGCAAAAAAAAGAATTCCGACTGTTTCTTTCACTACGATCCAGGGTTTGCATTAGCCATGGGATGGTGCATTTCCTGCAATTTGATTTCAAATCCTACATGTCAAAAGTTGCCAAGACGGCACTTCCTGTAATAAATTTCAGCTCTCAACTTGAATTAAACAGACATTACGGCTGTGACAGTGTAGAGATTCATCGCTAAACGAACGCATTTGGAATAAATGTTAAGTAAAAAGCCACTTGCGATTATTTTTGTTTTGTTATCCTGTCTATAATCATTTTGAGAATTTCAATATTTACGCATGCACGAACGTATACAGTAGCTACAACTATACTACCAGAGCTAGCTGTTTGTGTAAAATCCTCCGACCACTATGGTAGCCTAAAATCACACAGAATCAACATGGAAATGTAGCCATCTGTTTAAATTGTGTCGCAGTTATAGCTGGCACTAAAATATTCACCGAATACTTTCATTTTTGCTGCTATCTTTGACCACATGGTAGCCTAACACCAGACTAAGTTAATTGGAAGATCTTGCCTAACCATTGGTTTGCATAAAAAACTTGGGTAGCTTTGTCAATTAGCTGCAAATCGGCAATTTTTTGGAAGGTATGTGCTATGTTTTGAAGAGGGAATGTAGTATTTTACGTACACTGTTGCTGTTGCGAAGGATTGAAGGTTTCAATTTGAGTAGTTTTCACCGGTATTATATTTTTATTTTCGGGGTGAGTGATTTTATCCACACGAAAAAGAATTATTAAGAATGGCTAATACTTGAAGCATTAAGTAATTAAAGCAACTATCTACACTTAGTATAAGAGTTAAGACAGTTATTTCATGAAATAAATCTTCCGTATTCGCGTGTCTTGATTAATCAAGCATGCAGACCTACGGAATTATTGAAATCATGAAAGCACTCTCGTAGCAGTTATGCGATTTCTCCCCCCCCCCCCCCTCAGAAAATGGGTCCCTGCACATTGTGCGTCTTCGATTCGGGTACCACTACCACTACCAGAATGTTCGGTAGGGTACCCGGATACCCGACTCAGGCCTACTTGATACAAAAATCAAAAGGCTATGCAACATTTTTTTTATAGCATTATATAACTAGCGCTGAAGTGTTCGTTCCTGGCTGTCTTAAACACCTGGGCTAACGGAATTAGGCCTGACTGAGGTCTAACTGAGTCTAAGTTACACTAGGCCTAGCCTATAAGCCTGGGTGTGTTTGTCCGTAGCTTAACTGTTGCAGTTAAACATTGCAAATATATCAAGCCTAGGTTATGTCTCTATAGAAGCATTCCGAATAACCCTTACCTATAGCTATACCAACTTAATACTGACAAGACTGCTAATTACTAATGATTCAGGGTGTTTAAAGTCACCCGAAAATCGAAAGAGTCAGATTTTGCAGAGCTGTCACAGACCCTTTCCAAGCCTGATCGCTCGACACCGTAAACAGGAAGAAATTTATTTCTACGGCTGTATTACATAATATAGCGACCTTTGACCTTTATTTCCTGTGAGACAGATGCGCTGCCTGCAATATTGAGTGCAGTACGTTTCATACGATCCATACCGTACCGCGGGAGCTCAAAGGCTGGGTGTATAACTGAAGTGAACGAAGACACCGTTAGGAACGTCACCATGGTCTCGAGAAGCTTAATCCACGATCTTTAATTAAGTTGCAAGACAAATATTGTTTGAAGATACACTAAGATATGATAACATGAATTCGGGAAGTTTGCACCCCGTACAGTGATCCAGGTATGATTGACCATATCACTCCTTTTTGCAGACTGGCAACCTCAAAATTGTTGTCATTCTATTTCTTGATAATGATAGTGTTACTTACTCAATGCGGGAATTTTATAAATTCAAGCCTAACGATTGTAGGCTAGTAGTACTCAGTAGATAAGTGTTAGCCTTGCCCAGCACTAGTATTACGACTAAGTAGTATTAACCTAGGCTACCATCAGGCTATTCCAGCTAGTCCTATCCAAAATACGAGGAATCTTAAACAAACTCTGCTAAGTAAGTATCTGTCTGTGTATTCTGTCTTTAACACTAGATGCGATAAAAATATTCAAGTAATACTAGAATAGTTAAGAATATTTTCATAATAATCATAACCCAAAAATACAATAAATACACAACAGCACTTGACCAAAGCATACACATATATCTGTTTTAAAAGTAGAATTGTGACTTGAAGCAGAGCATTACAGAATAATTGAACCAACTGAATTGAAGAGAATTATTGGCGCTAAACACCAGGAAGAGATCAGGAAGGTTAAGAGGCTCACTCACCTTTACCAGGGTATCCAGTCAAAACATCCCCTTACCAGAACGTCCCCGCTTTTTACCAAAACGTCCCCGCAGTCAAAACGTCCCCTTTAGTCAAAACGTCCCCGCTTTTATAATCAGTTGGAATGCAAGTGTGGATGTTTTTAGTTCAAATCAAAGAGTAGGGATAAGTATAGTTTAGGTTAAAAACACAGTTTTTAGGAGTGGGAAGTGCCGATTATGAGGGCGGAAACATTTTTGAGTATAATTTTCTGAGGTAAGATAATATAAATAGAAAAGAGAATGTAACGTTACCACACTAAAGGTAATCGAACGATATATTCTATACTTCAAAATGTCAAATATCAACAGGGGCAAGTACCCGTGACAAAATTTTACTTCGTAAAAATAAACGCAGTGTTGGAAAACCTTGTTCAATTTCCCGCGAACACACTTCCGATTTCCCGCCGGTGTTCGCGTAGCGAACACGCCGAGCATGCGTAGCGTGCAAGTATAAAGGCGTGGGGTCCAGGGGCCCGCCCTAGGGGCCTGGTAGGGTCAAGGGTTGGAACCCCTGTGGGGTTGAGGGGGAAAAGACCCCGGAAAATGTTGGTATTTTTGCGTGTCTGGCGATAAAAAACTCGCAGTTGAGGATGCAAAATACTGACAACTTTTTTAATTTAAATTGTCACGAAGCTGATGAAAATTTGAAAATGACAAGTTAGAGTAGCTATATTATGTTATAAAATGAAAAAAGATTTAATCTGCCTTACAATCTTTAAAAAGTTAACTTACAGAACTTCCGATATTATGAAACAAACAACGTTCGGCAAAGCCCCGCGCACACTATACGTACATCAGTTTACAACTGCAGTACGGTCCCTACTTATATACTGTACTACGGTAGGCTACTTACTGTACATGTGCTGCGAATTTTCCCAGGTACTGTACCTTACCAAACAACTGCGCGCCCATGCCCTGTCTTACACCCGTTTGTTAACATTTTTGGCACGTTTCCAAGAAACGTTTCATGGAGTATTCCCCATGATACACGCAGCACATCGAGGCCCCACTAGCTATGGCCATCTTTATGAAAGTAAAACCTTGTAATAAAATATGTTTTAGACCACTTGGCATGATTAACTAAATGCTTAATATTATTTCCATGTTCTTGTAGAAAATGTCAAGTTCGCAAAATACAATTAGTTGTGTTTTTGTAGTTACGTGAGATCCATAACCGACGAGGTGGTTAGGCTATTTGCTATGCACTTAACTATGGTAGGATATTATTTTTTCCGTATTTTTTGAAATTCTAGAAAATACTTTCTTTTCCCCCCGCTTAACACCAGATGTGGTCTTACGGTTTATTCATAAATGGGTGTACTAGAGCCTTGTATACATGACATTAGTTGCATTTAGCACGATATGCCAGTTTCGCGTGAATTTTTCGAAAGTGTTTTGCTGGATCTTTCGTAAAATTTGAAAGGTGTACCAACTTACTTTTCGTACACAATTGGTAATTTCTCTACTGATTTTCGGAGTTTTTTTACAGTCAAGTGAATACGATGTGCATTGAGTATAAACTTATCGCGAATGCAAGAAAACGATGCGGGGATTTCCAGCAGACAAATGTTTTCTTTGCGGGATTACTGAGTCAGTTGAAGGGAATCCTGCACCTTAGAGGTAACACTGAATTGAAGTCAAATTCATACGAAAGAAAACGTTGACTAACTAACATACAATATAAGTATAACAAATGTGGAATGGCAATATTGTTCAAAACATTTCCCGCAAGGCTGATTTATTACAGCAATCTTCCCGCGCTGGGCCGTGTGTGTCCGTGTGACATTTCCCTTTGTGAGTGGGTTGGGGACACATCATTACTCGTTATAGGCTATTGTGACTAAAATTGCGAGCACGCTCTCTGGACATTTTTCTTTTGTTTCTGAAACTTTTCTTCTGAAATTTTCCTTATTGTTTTTACAGATGTACTTTTTTGCTCCTTCGTGTTTTTTTTTTAAGGTTCGTCCTCTTTTTTTTTTTTTTCGTTTTTTTTCCCCGATTTTTTTTTTTTCTCCAGCCAGGCTGGATTTCCCGCGAGCATCGCGGATTTCCCGCGAACCTGGTTCGGCAGGTTCGCAAGGTTTTCCAGCCCTGAATAAACGATAAGTGATTCCACTCAATTTAAAATAATATATAGAGATATATATATTGTATAGTATACACATCCAAATTCTTTTTTAATTCCTCTTGTATAATATGTTTTGTTTCCTTAATTTGTTAATTCACTGAAAAACATAAAGCGTATACCTATGCTTTTTCATATCAAATATAATTAAACGATATAGTCCTTCATGATTTATTTAGCGCCTGTAATCCAACTTGCATGCCGATAACTTAGCCAAATTATAACCTTCACAACTGTGAATGAATGTGATAGACGGGGACGTTTTGACCAAAAGGGGGACGTTTTGACCAAAAGGGGGGACGTTTTGGTACAGGGATGTTTTGATAAAGGGACGTTTGACTGGTAAGCTTTACCAGGGAGTGACTTCATGTTGTTTCTAATCTGGATCGAAACAATATAACGTTTAATCAGTGCAAGGAATTTGAAATGGCCAAAATCTTCTTTGGAGTCTTAGTTAAAGAGCTATTTAAAGTTTGGTAAATAAGAATGTTTACAGTGTTCTAAGGGTACAGTGGTCCACCAAGATTATTTATAAAGATGGATGCACATGAATTCATGCCATAACAACCATGTTGAAACCGTTTAAAACAAATTTTTGGGGAGGGGAGGGGTTGAGGTAATTTCCTCTTAACCTGCAATTTCATGATTGTCATTTTGCATTTGTTGGGATATTTGCAATAGATACGAAAAACCTCTGGACTAGTCTTTTAATTTACGTAATAAATTGTGGCTTGGACAATCTCAAACAAAGAGTTAGACTTTTAGTTCTGTGATGAAAACTCAGATCACTGGGCAACCCGGTGACCACCTCGCCACTGATTTGATCTCTACTGTAAAAAATGATTGAAAACATCATGTCTGGCAACTCTTCTATGCTTGATGTTTTTGGAAAATTTAAAGTGCGGTAATAATTTTATTAATGACCACCATTTGCTATGCTTTCTCCTCAGCAGTTTTGATAAACAAGGTCAAGTCCTGACAGGCAAGAAGTCCATATACCAATCTCTTTCTGAAATCGTTGAAAGGAACTAAGGTGTAAAAAGATGGCTACCAAGCGTTCCTGGAAGCTTCGTAAGTACTTGAGCTTTCCTGTTTCTTTGTCAGCTGTCCTCAAAAGTTTGTAAAGAGCAGTTATTTATACACATCCTGGAAGGTCTGTCCACACACGTATTTCACCATACAATTCAAAGCCACCCAAGTTTTGAGCCTAATCTTGCTCCCATTGAGCGTCTTGGCATCGGAAGGCCTCTATATAACCACTAGTTGCACACCTAGGTACGCCTACTCTAGCAGTCGCATTTGGAGAATTTGTGGCAACAGCACACTTGCATGACCAAAAAAAAAAAAACATACTTACACACATCCCATTTTTGATAGCCAAAATTAGGGTTTCATTCTCCCTAATGCCGTCTCGGTTCTTCGTTCTTTTCAGAGGAGTTTGTAGCCCATAGCAGTAACGTTAACTGTTTGGCACTTGGACCCAAAAGTGGGCATGTGTTGGTCACTGGAGGTGAAGACAAGAAGGTGAACATGTGGGCTGTAGGAAAACCAAACTGCATAATGGTAAGAAGCTGTTATCGAAAGGAACAAAGTGTGCCTCTCTTTGTAGATTGAATGGCAAACTTGCTGACTCTGGTATGTTTGAAGGCTGTATTTGGCATATATGTTTACACCTTTGAAATAGCTGGTAAAGTAGTTGTTTATTTCTCTGTGAGTCTTGTCATTGCAAAGTAGAATGCTGTGGTCACTTTTACATTGACCTCTTCCGCTGTTTTTCCCTGCTGTTGATATAGAGTTTTTCAGGACAGACGTCGGCCGTGGAATGCGTGAGATTCAATTCTGACGAGGAACTACTGGCTGCTGGTTCTCAGTCAGGAACACTCAAAATCTGGGATTTAGAGGCTGCCAAAAGTAAGTCACAACTTCCCCAAATGAAGGTCAAAGGGTAAAAGAGGGGTGGGGGGGGGGGAGTTGGGGGAAATGTGTGGTATCATTTTCATCATAAAATAAAGTCATGCAGTTAATATTTGCTAGATTGGAGAAATTTCTGTCAAAGTCATCACTCTGGTGCCATTGTTGTAAATGTTAAAAACTGCACTCAAAAATGTCTGAACTTTTTATACTGTGGGCTCATTTACAATGGCTTTAGATCAAACATCCACATAGCCACTGGGAGCATCACACTCATAGGGATCCTATTTTGATTGTAGGGAAATATACGGTCCTGTTTGTTGCCTTTCAACAATTGTCCGTGGTTGTCTGTAGAATACAGAGGAGATAGAAATATACATGTAGGCAAGATGTTATTGTTTTATACGTGGTGTGGTGTGATAGCTGATCACTGATTCAATGGGCACACAGAAAATGATTTAACACAATTATTTTAGCTTGCTTAGATACCACCAGCAAATTTTATATAGTTTTGCTAGTTACCTATTACATAACATATCTGCTACATAACAAATACATGCATTCATATACTTTTTGTAAGGATAAAACAGATGTCACATTGGATTGAGGATTTCCTTGGCTTAAGAGAGCGTTTACCTGATAAAAACTTAGCTTCGAAGCCCTGGGTTTGAACCCTCATCTCATCCCGAGACGGAACAAAATTGCATTTAAATTAGAGCTTGGTGTCGTGTTGAACTGGGAGTTTTGTGTTCCACCTGACTCCATTGTAAACAGGGCGCTACGTGGGTAACTAGTTTTAATGATGGTGAGGCCATGAATCTGAGGTATCCAGCATTCTTTATTCTCTTTGTTTCCTTGTAGTTGTGCGGACACTGACAGGACACAAGAGCAATGTGAAGGGCTTAGATTTCCACCCGTATGGTGACTTTGTTGCATCCAGTTCATCAGATACAAAAGTCAAGGTATGTGTCATGCTTGAGGATCCAAGGGAAGGAATAGAACGCTTCTCCTGCTTAATTAGTTCCTAGTAATAGTAATCATAGACATGTCAAAGAAAGCGACAACAATAAATGGGTGCAGTTTATGCAACTAGTTTAAATATTAATGAGTGAGAGTTAACTGAATTATGATTTCTTTCTTCATGTTTTCTCCCCTTTTTTTTCTAGCTTTGGGATATAAGAAGAAAGGGTTGTATTTACACCTACACTGGTCACTCGGGGCCAGTAGAGTGTATCCAGTTCAGTCCAGATGGACGCTGGTTACTGACAGGTGGAGATGACTGTGTCATAAAGGTATTCAAAGGCACTCAAAACGTATTTCTTCACCAAAGCATATATGTTATAATTGCTATTATATTGTTAAGCACTACGAGAATTATTTCATAGTTTGTTTGGCACTATATAAAAATTATGTATTATTGTGATTATGATTTCTTATTGTTCTGATGTTTTTTGCTGTTCGGTTTGTAAACTTCTTAGATGAAAAGAGAGATTGTAGATTGCATAGAGAGATGATAGAAAGACATGTATTTAGAAAGACAGACAGAGGTATTGAAACAACTTGATGCCAGCATCAATACAAATAGTTGCAACAAGTGAGTCACTGTGTCATTTGTTTTGGTAAATGAAGCCATATTGCCAGATTTGTCAATAATTGATAAACAAAAGGACAATTTGATTATAATCATCAAGTTGTTTGAGTTTTAAGTATCAGAATGAGAGTAATAATATCTGTCTCACTAGAGGAGATGGGAATAAATAATTACTTATGTATTAGTGGTAGATTTCCCACAGCTGATAAAATAAGACAGTCCTCTAGTTTCCTGGTATATTAACTGTTTTGTTTGGTGACCCCAATTTTGCCCCCCCCCCCTCATCATCTTGGAGACCCTCCAGTGGCTGACGTTATCGCCTGGGCATAAGTACTACCGGGAGGAGGTGTTCTCCTTCCCTGTCAGAAATAATTATATGATGAAGGTTTCTTTGTTATATAATGGTTATATTCTGCAATTTTTCCACATTTTTTTCCACAGTGTGGACAATTTTTCACTTCTGAAATTTTTGGCGATCCTTAAAAGGGTGGCGACGCCCAGTTTGAATTCTAGGGCTCTCATTGACAGGCCCCCAGTGCCATGTCCTAATGTTTCTTAAACTTTACACAGCTATCCAATCATCGTATAGTGCTTCAGACAAGACAGTTCATGAGAGTTTATTTATTGATGAATTACCTTTGTTCTAATTCCATCATCAGCTGTGGGATTTGGCGATGGGAAAGTTACTTCACGAATTCAAAGGTCACAATGGGGCAATATCCGGAATAGAGTTTCATCCTGTAGAATTCCTTATGGCGTCAGGTAGCAAAGATAAGTAAGTCACAACTTCTTCACCTTGTTCGGATGGCTTTGCCCTTTGATTTACATTGGTATACATATACCCCATCTTCGGCTTGTAGTAGCTCTTGCCAGAATGCATCAGCATTCTTCACTTGCCATCTCAAAACATTCACGAAGTATTGAGGTATTGTAATGCTGGACGGCAACATGGCTTTGTCCTCTCTGCTTCCAGACCTCTCGGCCAATTCGTTTGAAATTTTGTCACTGAGTACTGTATGGAAATACTTAAGGAAATGTGTACTCTTTATGTTACTTTTTTAGAGTAATATCATATAAGAGACAAATTAAGGATGCATTTTTGCCTTGACTTTGGTGCATGAATTGCTCATTTCTGATCTAAGGTTACACCTAAATGTCAATCACAGTATCGCAGTAATCATCTTACATGGTTAATGATCTTGTAAATTGCCATTAAGCAAAGCTAGTGAAGGAGGTAAAACAAAGGATGATAATCATCCTCAGTATCAGGTAGTAAGATAAGCATTGACCAATCAGCTACTGACACACACATGACTGAAACAATAGATTAATAAGCTAAATGTGACGGTGATACCTGTAGCCTGCAAGACATGATCTGAGACTGCTTAATGCGTTATGTTACTTATACTTACATGTGGTAAAATTATGGCTAACAAGTTATCAGATGCTACTTTAATTCCAAAAAGTCAATGAAACATTCAAAATCTTTCCATGGAATTGCGGCAAAGAGGGAGAGTAAACAAGAAAACTTAGAAACCAAGAAAAGTAAGAAATTAAGACTTAAACAAACTAAGAAAACTAAACCAGGAGCTTTGAAAAGTAGTATTGCTTCTCTTTTTCTTAGGACTGTGAAGTTTTGGGATCTGGAAACTTTCAACATGGTCAGTTCGACAGCACCGGGGGCAAGCCCCATCCGGTAGGTTTACTTAACCCCTAGATCAGTCTTCTCAGTAGGTGGCCCATGGGCCACATCCAGCTGAGACCATTTCAATCTTACCCACAAGAACAATTTGTCTACCACCTGGGACTTATCAAGTATGCCATTGGTCAAGGCTTTAGCACCCTACAGGCCCAGCCTGCACATTATTCCAGTTAAATAAAAGCAAGATGTTTGGTTCTCTATGGCCCTTTGCTCCACCCCAATGTTCCTCTCTGGCCCTAACAAAAATGTGAAAACCCTTGTGTTTATTTAATCTTGACAGTGTATATCTTCCAAAACTTAACTGTGGTACATTCGTGTTTTGTGTGCCACTATGACTGATATTACATGAAGAGATCTAATACGTGCTATCAAATCCTATGTAACTGGTGAATAATCTATTCCATCACCTGGAAGAACCTTTTACGATGTCTGATGCTCCAAAAATTATATATGGTATACAGCAAGCTAAAAAGAAACAAATTTTCCAACGCCAGTCTTTCAAACTTGTACCGTTTTGCCGAGAAACAAAATTCTGAAAATTGTCCAGTCTGGATAAAATTGATTCCTTTCAGCAGTCTCCATAACTTTTCCCATTAAAATTTGATTTCATCTTTTTTTTCTCATTGTAATATTCTGTAAATTTTCTTTTAAAAACTTTCAAGATCTATAACATTCCATCCCGAGGGCAACAACCTTTTCTGTGGTAGCACAGACTACCTCCATGTCTTTGGATGGGAACCGGTCAGGTGCTTCGATGCTTTTCCGATGTCGTGGGGGAAGGTGGAGGACATGGTGGTGTCCAACTCCCAACTCATCGGTGCATCCTGCCACCAGACTAACGTTTCTATATACGTCGTAGATATTAACGTAAGTAACAGTCAGCCTAACAGAACAGGAACCAGGGACAGGTATCATGCTTAGAAAGCTTAGAGTATTAAACAGGAAATGGTTAACCTCTGCTTCAAGAGTACTTCTGAGGAGCAAACAAACTTGTGACAATAACAAAAAAGGAAAATTTAATGTCATAAATTTTGTAAACCCAGTGAAATTTCAGTTCAAAGATTATAGTATGTTACAGTGCCATTATTACTCTTAGTTTATTTGCTCTTTGGGGGGGGGGGGGTGTTGATGGATTTCATAATTGCAATAAATAGACCTATTTTCTATATGAAAGATCCTGATGCTATATTTACTACTGTTACTGTTACGAAAAATGCAGAAAAACTGATCAATGGCAAAAATGGATATTAGACCTCTGAAAATCTTACTCTGAGTATGTCCATCATTGTTGCTAGCAAATTATTCTTCACTAGGAAAGCATATTGTACAAATTTGTACGAATTTGTCTCAACAAAAAAACAGTGTTGCTGTGAACATTTGATAGAGCGATTTCGCTTTCAGACAAACTATGTCTCCATTTAGGAAAACATTTTCGGGATTTAATTCTTCCGTAGCAAATTGTTTTGATAAGTGATCGCATCGACTACCATCAGCATCTCATTGGTAACGTTCGTTTAGTAGGTCTATATTGAATCCCTTTTTACTCCTGACCAATTTCCCAGAAAATAAATACATCTGAAAACAATGTACAGTACATGAGTCCTACCAAGGAAGAGCCGGGATTCAATGAAGTTCCCAGAGCAGCATCAGCAAGGAGAAGCTTCAGAAGGGAGAGACCTCATACAACGTCAACAAAGCCAAAGTAAGTTGTAACGAGTAACTTCATTGTATGCTGGTATCGAGTCATATCCAGTCATTCATCTGACTCAACGCACTGTACTGACTCTATGGGGTTGTAACAAGTAACTTCATTGTATGCTGGTATTGAGTCATATCCAGTCTTTCATCTAACTCGATGCACTGTACTGACTCTATGGGGTTGTAACGAGTATCTCATTGTATGCTGGTATCGAGTCATATCCAGTCATTCATCTGACTCCATGCACTGTACTGACTCTATGGGGTTGTAATGAGTAACTTCATGGTATGCTGGTATTGAGTCATATCCAGTCATTCATCTGACTTGACGCACAGTACTGACTTTATGGGGTCGTAACAATACACTTCACTGTACTTACTCTGTGGGGAAGACAACACAAACCTCTTATAGTAACTTGACTCTTGAAATTTACTTTAAACCTTAGTTTACAGTTCTTCTTTTTGAACGTTCTTATCTTTGTGACCAGATGGCTAATACAGAGATGGATACTTTGTCTTACTTTTGTTGTTGATTGTTTTCAGTGATTTCAGACAGAATCGTTGTAAAACATGCAGTACTGTGGCTGATGGTCACAGTTTTATGTTTTACTGTTCTTTGTGGCATTCCTAATATGCATGTCTCTTACTGTATGTGATGCAACTACATCACAAGACACAACGTAATACGCCTTGACCTCATGTCTTTACGTCTCTGGCTCCACTCTGTCTCATCTTTCTTGCTAGTTTCTTCCTAAATGATTGCTTCTTCTATGAAATATTTTCTTATCCTGAAGTAAAGTTAACAAATGAACGATTCAACTGTTTTGCGTCCCTGTGTGACTTTGAGATGTCATTTTTCTTCAGACCCGAGGTGAAGTCCGAGCCCCAGAGGCAGTCCCCGACGGAAGATGACGAGAGGGAAGACCTGAACTCGTCAGCGGAGATTAGAGATCCTGTCAAATACGAGGAAATATTTCAGCCTAAACATAAACTAGGTGAGTTAGTGCTTGATATACGTTACTGTACACTGAGTCACATAACTGGCATTTCTTTAACACTATTTATGCTGCAGCTTCTTAGTTGAATTTGCAACAGTGGCACTTCTAAATACAGATCAAGTAATTGGTTTGTGAGAGCGTGGTGGACGATTGGCTAGGGTGTCGGACTCCAAGGACTCCAAGGATTGCTGGTTCCATTCCTGCCTAGTTCATTACGTTGTGTCCTTGGGCAAGATACTTTATCTCAATTGCCTCTCTCCTCTCTGGGGTTAAATGGTTACCTGTGAGGTAACTTGTCATTGGGCGCAGCGTTTAACTGGAGGGATTGTCTCTGGGACAGGTTATCATTGACCAGGTGTAATATAACGTCTGTAGAGCGCTTTGAGACCTATTGCTGATATAAAGTGCTATATAAAAATGTGGTATATTATCATTTATTATTTTTATACAATCACTTTTTGTGTACACTGACTTTGTGACAGGGAGGGGGGGGATGGAGATAGGGTGCCCAGTCAAATGTATTTATGAAGAAATTATAGATGATAGGGAAATTGGCAACCCACCGATGCAATTCTGCTCTGTTAATCAGTGTAGTTACCGTTATCTAAAATGTAAATGATAAACGACCACAATGCCGTCACTTAACAGAACTTTAATAAGGAATGCAGATTGTGTCGTTTTAATCTTTGATCTTCTTTATTTTCTTGCTCCTTGTTGTGATTACTTCACTGGAAATAGTTCCCTCCAAATTAGTTGATTGAGAGACATATTAATCTTGTCTTTATTTGAGTTGTATGGGAAGATGCCAAGTCTGGGAACAATGGGGTTTTTTCTTTCATTTGGAAAAGGAAACATTTCTCTTTTCAAGTGTGAAAATGTCACTTCCAAATCAGCTGTTGAAGAACAATGGCCAGAAGTTCACTAAAGATTCTAAAATATTATTTACCATTAGCTAATGACAGCTTAGTTTATATGTATGTATGTATGTATGTATGTATGTGTGTGTGTATGTGTGTATGTATGTATGTATGTGTGTATGTATGTATGTATGTATGTATGTATGTATGTATGTATGTATGTATGTATGTATGTATGTATGTATGTATGTATGTATTTATGTATGTATGTATGTATGTGTGTATGTATGTATGTATGTATGTATGTATGTATGTATGTATGTATGTATGTATGTATGTATGTATGTATGTATGTATATATATATATGTTTAGAAAGCAAAAGGGCTGATAATATTGAGAGGGCAAACTTGACAGGTATTACAGCATTTTTGTTTTTCCATCAATTTCATTTATTTGTAAACTGCTTATTTATGCAGCGTTTTGTTAAGCAACACCTCTCTTGATTGTTTCTGCCGTTACAGGTCAACCTCCAGAGAAACCTTCCACACCATTCCCAGCCCCGTTAGAGGACAAAGCCGCCGGACCTAAAGAAGCCCCCGTGCCTAAGAAAGAACCCTCCACCCCTCAGGAATCAGTACCAGTGAAACCGCCCCAACCCGAGGCTGCCCTGCCACATCAACATGATGTCCAGGTAAAAGATTGAAATCTTAGGATACCAAATTCATATGGGGTCCTCCGATATTCTACCTGAGTGCCTGTTGGGGTACCAGTGTTAACACACACCCTGATGAGGAACCGACAGTCCTACATCACTGTCATTGGAAAAATATGATCATAAATGCACACAACATATCTATTCTGTGTGGAAATTTCAAACCTGCATGTAGCCCCTGGGGCTAATAGTGTAACAATTGTCTGGAAGTGTAAAGTCTGATGGAAAATGCTTCATGTGGGACAATCTATAATGATCACTGAGGTTATTCCGCAGGACAGCCCTCATTTTACCGTTAATAAAAAACATTCAGTCATACCTTCCACTGTCCATTAACACTGTTGGGACAGCTGTAACCAAACCAAATCCAAGTTGCCCCACAGGCAACCAGTAGACATTTAGGATATGAAGCCCAAAAGTTTGGTTATAGTGTGAAGTGTTATATCGAGTCGTTGGCCTCTGCTCCACACAGGAGGTCTTGACTGTTAGCATGGGGTGCTATGGCTTTGTTTTCTCACTAATTATATGCTCATGAACCAGTTTCATAATCTGATAAAAATTAGGTAATAATCTTGTTTATGAACTTTTGGTTCTTATAGGGCAATCCCATTTCAATAATTATTATTGCAGTAAAGTACCGCTTGGTTAGCTTGTTGTCATGCCTGCTTCTGGGGTGGTGAAAATTTTGTAACCTATTCCTGTTGCCCTGGTAACCTTGATTCATTTTTCATGCATAAAGTCTACATTATTTGTTATTGTCTTTCACTCCAGCTTACTATATTTTTTATTTTTTGTCACCTATATCTCACAATGCATTATTTCACAAGGTGATGGGGCATGCTTAATGCGGTATTATATTTTAATGGTGGTGGTTGTTGTTTTTATTATTTTTCTGCAATGCCGAGTAAAAGCTTGGAATCAATTAAAACTCTGGAAATGCTGCATTTAATGATGAAAAAATCTATAACAATTTTGCACACTCGAATGTGTTACATAAGCTTTCTTGTCATGTAACATACATGTTGCATGACGTTATAATCCATGGTTTATCCTGCGTTTTTGTAAATTAACTCTTTTTCTATCGTCTCTTGTTTTTCATTTTCGTCCCTTTTTAGCACATTCCACCTTCACCTAAATCTCCACAGACCTTGATTCCTTCCGACAGAAACAAACCTATTGGATTAGACATGAAAGACTTCCTGCCTGTTAGTTTTTAATTTGTTTTAATTTTCTGTTTTCAACATTTTTATTCCAAAAATCTTTCTGTTTTGTTTATATTTAATTTTTCACATGCTTTTATATATGAACTGCATTGGTGAAGGGTTTGGCCTCATATATGTTACCCAACTTGCATGATTATTTGTGTTATGGGAAGTGTATTGTGTAAACCTTTCAGATAGATGCTGAAGGGAACAATGTTTTCTGAGAGAAATGTCTTAATTTTAAAAGAAATGTGGGGAGAAAAATTCTACATTTATATCAACCAATCACAAGCAAGAACCACACTTCCATGTTTGCCCTCAAAACGAAAGTAGCGATTTGTCCCTACTTTGAGCAAACCAATTGTGTTCTACATATTGAGCTTACTGTTTAGGGAATGTGTTAATTAAGGAAAGGGCAGAATGTTTTTGTGTGATGAGAGATTTTTTTCAAGATTAGTTTTGTCACAAATTTTGTTTTTTTTTGCAACAGATATCCTAAAATATCACAAAATGATAAAGATCTTTAGAAGAAAGGCAACAATGAGGCAAAACATGATTGATATTTCATTGTTGAAAATAACTCCTGAAAAATGATATTTTTGCTAGTCATGTAGTCTTGTTGGTAACTAAGGTGTAGGAAAGGCAATACTTACACTGTGTGAGGGAGAACAGTGGTAAATAACGATGTTTCTAAATTTGAAATGTTAATCTTCATACTTCAAAGACCTGGATGTGATAAGAGCAATTTGGACGGCTGGTGATATCAAGGTGATTTATGAGTGTGTGAATGGTTCGGGATGGACGAGGCCATGTAAATGGAACTTAGAAGATTAATAAGAAACGTATGAAATATTAGTAAGAAACGTTTTACACAGACATATAAATAAAAAGAAAAAAAGTTAAATTCTAAATTGTATTCTCTTTAGCATAATCAGCAAGCAGCAGATGTCGCCCCTGTCAGAGGTAGGGCGGAAACAAGCCGAGAGAAAATAGAGGGCATCAGAAAAGGTCACGGGTCCGTCTGTTCCTTACTTATGCATCGGAATCGCAATCTGGATGTGATAAGAGCAATTTGGACGGCTGGTGATATCAAGGTGATGAATTCTGCAGTCTTTTCCTCTTTCAACTTGAAAATTCTCAAATATTTATTTACTTGTATTCTCGTTATCTGCCGTATAAATTTTTGTTACTGTCATGAGCTGCTTTGGAAAATTGGTGGAGTTGGGGAGGCGGGGGGGGTGCCAGGGGGGGTGAAGGTATAATATTTTATATTTTGCCATAATAACTGGATCACACTTGCTTAGTGTAATAACTAAAATGCACTGTGAAGGGGGGGGGGGGGGGGTTTGCAGAGGGACTCATTTTTTATAACTCAAGGAAATCAAGAGAAACTAAGTCACATCTACAGGTAAGCAAAACTTTAAAGTGTTTGTCAGGGCTTTCAATTTCCATTCTATGGCTTTTTCGTTCTTTTTTTAAATAAATTTTTGTTCTTTGGTGACAGACTGCGGTGGAATCTGCGATAAATATGAGAGACCAAGCCGTTGTCGTCGATCTATTAAACATTTTGAATTTAAGAAAGTGAGTTCTTAAGTATTATGAATTTTTTTTTATTTTTTATTTTGGTTTGTGTGCAGTTATTAGAAAACATTCCATTAAGTAAGTGTATTATGTATGATACTACAAAGGGTAGGGCAAGGATATGATTCTCAAAGACCTAACAACAGGTTAGTCAGAGCAGGTACCTAAACCCTCTGGGGCGGTATAAAAGGCACCATATGCTTGTGAATAAGTGTGTTAGAAATAATATAAAGAGAAGCAAAAACATTTTCAGCTGAATTGCCGTGATTACATCATTCCACTCTGCTGCTGCAAAATGCATTTTCAATAATATCACCAAATTTCAAAAGCTGGAGGGGGAGGGGGGGGGGGAATGCATATCTTTGTAATACACAATGCTATGCGGATATATGCTGGACTCACAAATGCAGACAATTTACCAACACCTTTGTTAAAGAATCAACTTCACCCATTTGGAATATCCCTTGCATTTCAAAAGTCGAGTGACTAGAACTTAGAGTTTGTAAATTTTCCTTGATATATAGAGATACTACAGTGACTTAACATAGTCAAGTGAGTGGCATTGACCTTCGACCTTTCATATGAAAGGACTTGTTACAACCCTGCCTGGAAGTGTTTATAATTTTATTTTTTTTCTCCTTTTTTATCCCCCCTTCAACAGGACATTATGGACCTTAGGTTTATGTGTCATTCTTCTGCCTACTTTGAAAGATTTATTAACAAGCAAATATGAAAAGTAAGTACTCTCTGCTGGACTTCAAATGTCAGATTATGTTTGAAACATATTTACTAGTTTTGAATTTGAAATAGTTATGTTTTTCCCCTCTGTTAATGTTTTTCCTTGACAAAAACAGGTGTGGGGGAGGAGGGGGGGGTAAGGAGTGGGAGCACTCTGTTAATTGTGAGATGGGTCAGAAAATTAATTAGCTGGTGTTGCTTAAACTTGAGAGCAGAGGTACCAAGAGGCTTCACACCCTAAGTATGGATAAATAAGCATTGGGGAGATGTTTTAAATAGGAGGTAAACTAAGTGCATGATCTCATTGTTCTTTGAGGCACATGGTAAAGTGTCGGTTCCTAGAAATGGTTTGCCTGACTGGTTGGTTTTACTACATAGGTTACCTTGGGTTACCATACGTCCTGATTTATTGCAACAATAATTTATTCTCCCGCTGACAAAATAAATTGTCCCTTTTTTCTTAAGGTCTTTTGTGACATTCAAAGATACAATCTCTGTTTTTAGCATAGAAGGCACACATGTAGTACACATCACTATACTGTGAACCCTTTAGGGAAGATGATGCACTCATTTTCAGCGCACGAGTACGATTAATGGGGCGCATTATTAGCTCTACAAGCTTGATGGACAAAAGTTTAGAAACGTGGATCGCCTAGTTTGCAACAACTACTGACACTATGATAGTGTAGCTATTTCACGATTCAAGAACTTTTAATTAGTTACTTCCTTTGGACTATACAGCTAGAGAAGGTTAGTACTAATGCGGGTGTCCCACTATTCAACCAAGGAAATACGTCGGTAACCCTACCATCACCTCCTCCACCCTTCCTTTTATGCACTGTGTTGCTTTTAGTGATGTTTGCCCTTTCATTTATTTACAGCTATGTAATGAGTGCCTGTTCGTCACTAAAGCTTCTATTGATAAGCTTCACCAGTCTCATCAACAACAGTATTAAAATTCAGCCAACGGGCGTGGATTTTTCCCGAGAAGAAAGGTCCGTATTCAGCGCTCATCTTCGATATTTTTAGCAGCTGTTGGAATGTTAACCGCGGAATAATTGCTTTCACAACATCATCATTTAACTGAATTCATTTAGGTTATTGAAAAGTTAAAAGATATATAGATTAGCAGTCACAAATTATTCCAGAACATGGAACTAGTATGTCACCAAATAAATTCACTATTTTTAAAGGAGAATTCCAACCATTTAGCATTACTACTTAATCATGCTTAAAGTAATTGCAAACCAAACTGAATTTGAATTTGTCTACCTTTGTAAACAACGTCTTTTTCTTGGTTCAATGTTTTTTCCCTTTTAACCAGGTACAAGAAATGCAGCAAGTGTTACAGCTACCTCATAGCAACCAGAGGTATTGTGGAAGAGCGCCAACACTTAATGGGTAAACTGGGAAGTACTTTCAGGGAGCTTCAGCTGTTACTGAACCAATTGGAGTAGGTGGCCTTTTAACCCTAATTGGACAACCCTTGATGCCTTATACAGTAGCAACTAAACAATTCTAAATACACATGTTGCTGTTATTTATATTTCCCACCAATTGGTGGTGAGAGAGTTGGAGAGCAGCTAGAGAGAGAGAACATGATGGAACAGTCACTGAGAGCAGCTTTGGAGCAGCAATTAAGAGCAGCTTTGTGACAAGAAGAGTAGTATAGCTACCAAGATATGCTAGGATTAAGTTACATTGATCTCCTGTTTATTATGCTTTTGAGGTTTCTTCTCCTTCTCTGTTGCTAAGGTGCTGCTCTTTCATCCACTTCCAGACCTGTCGTATGTTTCTTGTTTGCTGTGGTCCGCTGTGACTGATTCTGTCTGGAAGAAGTGGACTTTTTTTTTTTTAAATCTGTAAATCCACTATTTATACAGTAGCAAGCCGAAATGCAAAAATCTTTAATAGATCTTAATGAGTTTGCTGGGGTGTTTTTCTTCCTTTTTTTTCTGATCTTTGAATCGTACAACTAGTGTATGAGGCCAAAGTATAAATTGGACAATGTTTAGTTATGTGTTCTCAGTTATCAGCATTAGTACGGTTTTAATGCTCTCAATTTAAGCTGGATATTGAAATAAACGGGAGACGAAGAGCGTGATATCTGGTGATATTTTTCGCTTTATTTACGTGTCACAGATTTATTACTATCGTTGGATGCTAAAGGGTCAACCTGAGTATAAATCTCAAATAACTGTAGTACATATGTGGGGTCTGTTGAACCTTGTTTTTCCTCCAAATTTTGAACCTGATGGCAAGAAGTACTTAACAGGTGATATCTAAACTGGCTATTAACTCAGTAGCAGTAATTTTTTTTACGGTTTTTACAAGAGCGGCACATGTTGTGGAAACAAGTTGCTGCCAACGTTAAATTTGACACCGTGACAGGAATATCTATGCGTGCTGGACCTATGCGTAGTGGACCTATGCGTAGTGGACGTGTAAAGTGAGATGTTGAATTCATAGATTTAGTCGTTTGGACATCCAAACCCTGGTGCGGTGTGGCATGACACTCTGCTTTATCAGAAGATTAAGTGTCATCTCCACTGTTTCATTCATTTGCATATCAAGTTATTCGTGCGTCTGTGCAGAGGTTGTTGTGTAAAGACAGGCTGGGCCCATGTGTCAGTCTCAGATTATTAGACCCAGCGGCTACTAGGTGAACTGTGATTTTCAGATAATTTATAAGATTGATCAGGCCATCGTGTCAGCTTTAATGTATGGTACGTGTGTGCACCATATGAAGAGCATGATATATGTGGCTTGACGAGTTATTGATGCATTAGTTTTATAAATGTATCATTTATGAGACTAACTGGGCCATATGCCAGAATTAAAGGAGCATTAGCTAGTATGTTTAAATGTTCTGTGCACAAAACTTAACAGCATTATACATGTAGCTGACTGAGTTGTCCATGTGTCAGATATTACAGGAGCAATGGCTATGATGTGAGATACATAATTACTTTTAGCATGATGAACTGTATATTGGTTAATATCATAATTATCGTTAGTGGCATTTCTGCATGTCATCTGGAATGAATGAAAATAATTTCTGATAGTTGGATATCATTTTAAAGCCCTGCTCGTTTGCTTGTGTTATTCAAAATTTGTTAATGATATCGGCATTTCCCCAAGAAGCAGCTCGTTTCGTCGTGGAAAAATAAAAAACAACTTTTTTTTTCAAACTACGTTAGCAAATTTAACTCACATTGCTGCTTCTGTAGTTTAAAAAAATGTACTTTGCATGAGCAATAATTTTGTGAGTTTTCATCATAAATCTGCTCAGAAAGTAAGAATGAAAGATTTTTAAAATGTAAAGAAAGTTGAATGAATAAAAAACGAATTGACATAAGAGGTATTTTGAAGTGATTTTTTGGTTCTGTGAAATTTTATTTCACAAACAATTTTCATCTCTCTTGACAGTTTTATAAAACATTCATGCATTATAAAGTGAACTTTTTAATACTGCTGCCACATTATTGCAAATTTCTCAAACTGATAAAAAGACGACAATTGGCGTTTCCTTATAAGCTTTGAAAATTAATGTTCCAATTTTCCATAATATTCATCGTGATAGACGTTTATACTGTTACAACAAATTCCGATTCACTTAACCACTGTTACCATGGTTATCAGGTTGAACTTGAGAATCAACCATCTGCCAATAGGCCCGATACCATTTGTACGGACCTACCCACTCGTACAAAATTTCTTTTTACAATCAAAAGGTTCATATCTCTCACTTCATGAAATTTGTCTAAATGTATCACTGTTTATAGACCATATCTTAAAATTCCGAAAGTCTTAGAATGAAAGAGGAGATAAGTCCATCCAGTCTCTTGTTATCTATTGTCTTCCAAGACAATTGTTTGGGGAGGGTAACCGTCTACTTCCACAAAGAGGTACCGGTATTCAAATTGGCCGTATTCATTCTGAAAAAAAGGTAAAAACTTGTTAAAGCTTAACGACAAAGCTATTACAAATGACATAGTTACACAACAATTGCTACATATTCGCATTGCAACTTTCTGAGCCTATAATCACAGCATATGTCCTAGACACGTCCACCCACACTGATAAACAGAAACGATAAATTTAAAAAAAAACACCACTCCAATTTAACCTGCGTTGCGACATTTTTACCTAATGCAACAGTACAGCGAGCTCTGATAAAAAATAATATAACAAGTTCATAAACTGTGTTGTCGTAAGCCCCGCAAGTCTTCTAGCATTGTGGAAAAGACAATAGACCATGCAAAGAACAAAAAGTCGTCTAGTCAAATTGATAGGGCTTATTTTCAAAAAATGTTGAAACTTGTAAGCAAGCGAATTGGTTCTACCTCTCTAACTTCACAGTTAACTGTGCCTTTCTTGTCCGGGCCTTCGATGTAGAATTTCACCCGCATGTGCACTACGCCATCTTTCTCGTACACGTAATGACTGAAAGAGCAAAATGGAGGCTCTTTTAATTAGAAATTAAGATTACAATGTAGATCTTGGGGTACATACATCATGTCGAGACAATTCACAAGTTCACAGACAAAGAGAACTTTCAACTTTCAGTGAGAGAGACCTGTTCGCACGAGAGTCGTAGGGTACTTTTTTTAATCGAATGAGTCAACATATCAAACTTGTTTGAGAAATTGAACTCATTGAACAAACATATCCAGACCTACAGAAGTCAAAAGGTTAAAGGTCGACAGTATGGCCAACCTAGTTGTCACAATTTTTCTGGCTGTAAACTTCTCAACGTATGCCAATAGTTTGGAAGATCAATACAGTGAAGTATGATGTAAAGTTGGAATATTTTCACAATTTCCAGCATTGTGAAAATTTGGAGGCAATTTTGAAGACCCTTACTAACCAAAGTGGTAGGATGTTTTACATTAATATAACCTTCTAAAATTATCAATCTAAAACTAGAGGTATTCATCATTCTTATTATTTCAAGAAAATGAAGACCATGAATTTAAATAGTCGCACATATCCCAGGGTAAGAGTACCATTAGCAAAGGAAAAAAGTCTGGTGACCAACATATTTTCTATTTACCTTTACATCCCTATTTTCTTTTCACTTTCTTTTGTGGTTACATTTATCAAATGGCTTATAACATGACCGTGAGTTGCATAGCAACCTATCCTTTGCTACCCCCCCCCCCCCCACTCTCCTCTCCTATCCATTTCTTTACTTTCCATGAAGTAAATGCTCTGTTAATTTACACCTCTATTAAATTATTAATCAATCCTTAGACCTCACATGCTTACCTGACATGTCTTCTCCTCTTCCTTCTAGTCATTTCACCGTAACCTTTCAAAGGCAGTCCAAACACAGCAGTGACCTAAACAGAAGACAAACACCGCAAAATAAAATAAAAAGAAGTCGAACACTGGACAAAAATTCAAAATGGAAATATCTCATCCTCTGTCAAAGTTAGGGGCTAATACAAGCTTAATGGATATGATAACCTCTGGAATAGATTTATCCGGGTTGATGTACTCACTGTAGTTTTAATGACAACTTTAATAATTATGTGTTATAATGTATTGAATGTCAAACCATCTGCAAGTTTTCATCGTCATTTCCTTTCAAACTCTTTCTTTTCTTAATTATCCCAACAGCTGTTAGTCTACCGTATTCTGCTGCCATCACTGTGAAAGTAAGACACTTACAGGGTAACAATAAAATGTCTCTCTATTCGTTAAGTTATTTTGAAATGTTACAAAAAATACAAATAAGAGTTCTCCACTAATGAAATAGACCCAGATAAAAACTGGGAAAGGTTTGTTTCAAGAAACATCGCAGAAACATTTAACGAGACTTGATACCACATTCCTCTCAATTCAGGAAAAAAGTTCTTCTGAGTTCTCAATGAAATAGACCAAGATAACAACTGGGCAGAGATTGCTTCATGACACATCGCAGAAATATTTAACGAAACAAGAAAAACGTTCTTCTGGGTTCTCCAAAGTCAGAAGAGAACTTGAAAACTAGGATGGATTTTGGAAATTATAACCATTTATATTACAATTTATGGGGATTATTTAAATTCTCTACTCTCTATGTATGTGAGTAAAAGTATTAAAAGAAAGTGACTAGGAATTATCGAAAGCTGTAAAGTTTTAACAGTAGCAATAAAATAACTCACATAAGAAAAATTACACTGACTTGCAACAGAAACAGAGAGAAATTTTGCAATATTTTCTTGAATTTTTTTAAATGTTTTTCGAGATTATGCCGTCTATTACAAGAAAGAAACTAAATTGATTACCTCGTCGTTCTTTTTGCACAGTTTCAATGCTCTGGTATAGACTACATTTGGACTCTTCGATGAAAATAGTTCTTTACCAACAGTGAAGAACATTAAGGCTGGAAACAAAGCAAAGAGAGCCATCGAGATGAAATATTCAAAACTGTTGTCACAATATTATATTTTTATTCACACATTATTAAAAAAATACGCGATTACTATTTGAAGACAGTTTTCAAATATATTGTGTAAGCATTAAATTATAATTTTGTATGACCAAAATCGTTGCCTTTTCTTCTGGTAATCTGGCCATTTTGCATAGCATTGATTTGAGATGTCAATAAATTTTTGATCACAGAGTAAATTAATTTCTCATCACAGAATAAAGAAATTCAGAGAAGAAAGGAAAATGAAAAATGAACATTTCTGATGTGTGAAGTCAAATTTTCTAATGATCCTGTGATTTTACCAGTGATTCCAAGTCCAACGATGATAACTCCAAGATATGTGACGTCCTTCCCTGCTTGAGCAACTTGAAGGAAAGATAAGATAATGTGATGACGTAAGAAATTTACTAACAAACTTTGTTAAAAGTTAACAAACTTATTGGGGGGAAAGATGTCATATTAAAGGATAAAACTAGCATGGTAACACCCTTGCCAAACAGTGAACAAAACTACAACAATTCAGGAAGAAAGACAAATGCCAAAAATAGGTCTATGTGTATATTCACAACAAAAGGGTTGAAGCTAGCTGCATACATACATCATTACAAAAAGGTTGAAGCTAGCTGAATACGTACAGCATCACAAAAAGGATGAAGCTAGCTGAATACGTACAGCATCACAAAAAGGATGAAGCTAGCTGCAAATGTACAGTATCAAGATGAAAAGATGAAGTAATTAGCTAGTGCTATATATTAGTTCTAATTTTGATTCCCAAATGTTACTAACAAGACACAACTCCTTGAATGATTTCACAGCACATTCGAAAATGAAAAAAAAAAAAAAAATTGTGCCATGAAGAAGTACAGAACATGTCAAAGGAAGATTTTGAGAGTAAATTTCATAATGATTATTTAGTTTTAACTTTCTTAGCTTTTAGTATGTGTACATAACATGAATGGTAACAGACATACAATTTGAGAGATGAAATTGTACCTACACATCAGGTAAAATGTCAAATGTTGGAATCTAATAAGTACATGACCAGTATATATAGTCATAGAGCTCTACATGCTGGTCTGATGAAAGGGCAGGGGAGGAGGGAGAGTCGGGGGGGGGGGGGGGGAGGTACACCCTACTGATCAATTGCAAATCTGATCACAATCTGATCTGATCAATCTTATGATCAATCTATCTGATCAATCTGATCACATTTCTGATCAATTGCAAATCTGGCAAAAAAAAAGGAAACAGTATTCACATTTTGGGATTTTCAAATTTGGAATAAATGTCTCAAAATATTGCATAGCAAAATAACGTAAAAGAAAATAAAGAAAGCGCAAATAAGGGGACATAATTGTCGGGCTGGGAACCAACTTCGCATGCTACGATACACAAAGAACAACATGAGATTGCAAAGAGGAGGAAATGTTATTTTACATTTAGTCAAAAAGAATGGTTCTTCAGGTTTCATTAATTAGTGTTTTACAGTTTTTACAGAACTTTGTATTAATGTGAAAGTGGCCTGATGCTTCCTGCTTTGACAAACACAAGAAACACATCAACATTGATTGATTCGATTTATCAAAATTATGTAATATAGTGATAATAGTTAGTGCAAGCAGCGTAGTAATACCAACCTTTCTTGGCAACTGTAATTTCTCCTTCTTTTGTGCTCTTTACTTCCTGAATAGATGCCTTGGGTTTTGTTGCTAGGGAACGAGTGCAGCAGCTCCAAAGCGCTTCAACTGAGGTTCTTTCTATTGCACATTTCCTTTCTAACTTTGAAAAGCAGCAGTTTGACCTTTGTCCATTCTTGAAGCCACTATTTAGATGGGTGTGTAAGCTATGATGGCTCAGGAAGAAAAGCAACCTTAGAGACGACCCTGAGTCAAATTTCAGCAATGATGATGTCATTGGAAGCATTCTGTACACCAGTCTAAACTTAGCCGTAGATGACAAAGGTTGTAGGACGGCCATTTCTGTTTAGGAAGAGTCAATGAATACTTTGGTTTTTCAGCAGTTAAAGGCTATCAGCATTGGTACAAAATCATAAAATATGATATATCAAAGAAAATTAAGATTTATCGAAAGTACTCTTTCTGGATTCTTGGAGTCTCCACATTACTCCCAGACATGAGAATTGAGGATTCAATCAAATAATTACATACAAAATGATAGGAAAATATTATCATGGTGGTAATCAAAAGGATTGTTGACAAGCAAATGCGACCATTTCTTTCCCATTACTACTAGCATAGTTTTGGCGACACTGTATTTTGAAATGTGCAGACACATTAACTGCATGCAAGACCATCCTATAAATTTAAGAAAGAGACCCATTCTTATTGAACAGATGATCGGGTAAATAGCTCCGACCTTAAATGTTGAAAGGGCTATGCTACGATGTATTCCTGTTCAATACTTTCTTGGATCCTACAGACTTGGCTAGGCCTACATTGGCTTGTGCTTCATTTTCGCAAAAGTGGGCCTCTGACTTCTGAATACAGTACACCTCAAGGTCTGGACAGTTACTTATTAGGTTAGCTATAATGACGAACTGTGACCTTACAAGTTGGATTAAACCCTACTAAACGGGCCTTACTTGGCTGATTAAATGGTTCTCAAAACCCAATAACCGCAGATAATATATTCAGTTGAATATGTGCCTCAAGATCTTCGCACTACCATTTGCCTTTCCAGGGTACTTGAGTTGTATACATATGAAGTTTACACTTAGTAATCCAGCATGCGTCGATGTTTTTGTTTTTGATCAGGGTAAACTCTGACTAATTGTGTACAGGGTCGTCATTTCGACACTATCTGCGACCGTTTGATAATAGTGGAAATTTTGGGGATGAAAAATGAAATTTGAAGATGGAGTTGTCAAACTGTTGGGGAAAAAAACTGAATTGCGATATAAACTTGTACTTTCTAGGAACGAGTCGAAATAAACTTTGTGACTTTCGACATTCTAAAATGTTCCCGCAGCCTCCAAGTACGAATTTTGATATCAAATTAGTCAGTCCAAATTTCCACAGAGGGATGATCCCAAAGTCTTACCAGTTCCACTTCCCCTTCTACCTTGAACATTTGAAAAGAAAAAAAGACTGAGAAAGTAAAATGTTTCAGATCCTAAAGGAGTCACAGATTCATAATAGCCATCCATCCATAGCCATACATGACATACTAGGATTAGGCTACTAACAAACAGATCATTTTTTCTTTTCTTTTTGGTGGGGGAGGGGGGAGGGGTAGGTATGTTCGAGGAAGTTGTTCATAACAAAGGTCTGTCACATAAGCTTTTAGATGGTGGTTGGGTTTGTGTTCCTTTTAAAATTAGAATTCTCACCATGTAGTTTAGTCATGACAATATAGTCTTGTGCAGTACCACAATTCCCTTGAATTGAAAATGTATCTTTTCTTTTCAGATGTTGGCCACAAACTAAGAAATTTTATTCACGTGCAGTTTTCTTACGAAACTATAAAATATATATTCAAAAATATAAGTGCAATGTTCTGGAGAAAGTTTCATGCTGTTTGTGTTGTGAAGGAAGATCCTCTTTCTACAATATACTGTCAATTCAAATGTTTGAAACATTACATGACAACATTAGAAAATTCCCCCAACTGGCCGAGAGAGAGCAAAGACTCTTACAATAGGTTTAACCTTGGGTTCATTTCTGATTATTTGACAACAAAATTCATTCAGAAAAATTGTTATTGTAGTTAAAACAATTTCCCTTTAATTTTTCTCCATCCATCATTCTCATTCTATCGCAGTACAACTTCAAGCATCTTAAATATGAACAAGACAGAGGTCTAATAAAACACATCTCATGCCAAATCATAAATGACTAGTGTCAAATCCATATGCAGATGTATTACATAATTTCACAAACTTACACATGAAATGACAATTTATTATATTCAATGGGAGATTTATATTCATGGTAAACTACATTGATCAGTCAATAGCTCGGAGTATTCGACATGACACATGCCGTATTTTTAAAGCCTTTCTGAATCAACGCAGAAGGGCTTCTTCACCTTTTTTACAATATTATATATTGACTGTGAATATAAAACAATATGTAGAGCTACAGATAGAAATAAAGGAGTAATTTCCTCTACCACAGTTGAAATCCACAAAAGAAATACATGGCTACATGATCTGACCAAAATGAAAGTAGATGAAATGGCTAAAAGCAATTTACCACAGAGGGCTAAGTTGTAGAGATATTCCTATGGCTGAAATTGATTGCTTCATAAAAATGCTGATAATTTTCTGCATCTTTAGGTCGAAACCACAACCTTGTAGCGTATGGTGAAGATATTAATTTGTTTTTTTAAAGTTGGTGATATTTTGCGAATGCATCTGGCAACAAACAAAGTGAATGATGTTATCACAGCAGTTCAGCTGAAAATGTTTATTTCTTTTTAAAGTCAGGAACACTTGCCATTCAGACATCACAGACCATCTAACGGTGATCCCCTCCGAGGAAGAACAGAGAGATGAATTGCTTTTATTTAAATAGGTAGGAGCTTAGAGATGGAAGAGAAATGGGGAAGATATCTGAAACACTTTCCTTTTGTCCATCTCTAATGAATTAATGCAATTACAACAACCATTCAGTCTTGTGTTCACCTGACAGGTACATTCAGTCATAATCTGGTGTTCACCTGACTGATACATTCAGTCATATATTCACCTAATTGGTACAGTCATAGTTTGGCTACAGAAGTGTTTTTATTGGATTCATCTCTAAGGCTTTGCTCTAACCCACACTTCATTATCTTGGTTACTTTTGGTCCAGTACAATCAACCTTAATGTGCAATAAATTCATACCAATTGGATTTGTACACAATTGATCTCACTGAAGCTTTACTATGACAAAATAGGTCAAAAACAAATAGAAAAGATTGTGATATGTACAATGAAGTAAGCCAGCTCAGTGAAATGTTGGCTGATCTCTTAAGAGTTGGGTCATGGCATCGAACTGAAAGTCTCGGTGGTTAACAGCATAATGTGAGACAATGGCAGAATGGTAAAAAACTGAATCTTCTGATAACTTCCACTAGTGATTTGTTAGGTTGTATACAGCTATCAGTTTAGGGTTGGAGACATTCCTCAAGGTTTATGTACTTACTCCCCAACCCCCCCCCCCTCCCCTTCCATAATTTTTTTTCTCTCTGTCTTTGTCAATTAAACAAATGGACTCCATGGCCTTGTGTCATGAACAATATAGTTTTTGTTTTGCTGGAAAGTATTGAAAATAAATCCTCTGTACTTTAAAAGCTGCATATATAATTACATCCTACATTTGAGGCATCTATCTATCACATTTGAAATGTTCATGGGTTCCTGGAGATTTTCTTTATGAAACTTTAAAAAAAAGACCTTTTGAAAATTTGCATTTCAGCAGCACTTACTTGAACATGCAGAGCAATTGCACATGAATACCTGAAATTCAAATAAAGTACTTGTATGATAAAATATGACACATTTTGCTTTTCAACCACCAGTCTAAGGAACACAAAGACAACATTTAGAATTTCCCCAATACAAATGAAACTGTTACATAATAAAGTCAACATCTTCTATTTCTTGTGGGGAGAGAAAATGCACACATTAAAGCAGGAAACTAACTATCTTTCACCGTTTTTCATTGGAGCCGAACCAAACGCCACAATAAGGTTTCTACAGACTACGATGGATTGAAGACCAATGCTGAGTGGTAGAATACATCAAAGACAAAAATTGAGAGAAAAAACTACCGATGATTTGTCAAATGTTTATCAGAGAAATATCCGGTATCATATCTCAAAACTCCTTTGCAAATATTTCAAGTTGATATAAAAAGTGCAAAGATTTTGTAAACAGGAACCACAGTATTTTATAAGAGACAAGGTTTAAGGCCTTCAAAACTGCTGCACACAATTTTGGACACTAAATTTTTTCTCCTGGAAGTTCTGGTTATTGCAATAACAGAGTTTTGGTTGGAAATGGTGCTGATTGGTAAGATTGGGTGCGGTTTGAAGCCGACCACCGCCACCGTCAATCAGTGTAGTTTACATCAGTGATTATGTAACCTTTTATGGTACATTTATTGTCTACAGCAACATATGAATGTTGATTTTCCTCTCACAGTCCACTATCATTTAAGTTGCAATAGTTGTACTTATCACAATGCACATGACAGCATTTCCTTGCTTAACTTTTTAAAGTAAGCCCAGAAATAAAAGATACATATCAATGTGTACAATCCCCCTTAGACCTCAATCATCCCCCAGCCCCCCCCCCCCCCCGGCCCACCCCAAACTCTCTACTATAATATTTGTCTCTTGTTTTTACCAAAAATAAAAATGAATGATTTCTCATAACCTTGGGGAAAATTAATTTTAAGCGACGTATACTGTTTGAATTTTTAATCTGGCTAGAACATATAAATTGTACATTTGCCTGTACGTGTGCTAACACAGGTTCAAACGGAGCTTACATAGCTGTTTAAAGGTTAGCTACCAGTACCACTTTCAAAATGGTTATTAAAGGAGATGAATTGTATATCTGTACATTGGGAATGTGATATCATGTGTTATAGCGTAAGCCCTTCGTACGATGGCCCGTCTGACTCTCCCGCCTCTTGCTTCATCCTAAGGTGCTCCAGAGTGTTCTGGAAGTGTTTCGTGATCTGTTCGGTCTCCTCGTTGTCTTCTAAGTTGGGCAAGTCTTCTCTGATCTTTTCTAAGAGCTGATTCAGTATTTGTACAGTTATCTGAGGAATGGCAGTGACAAGAGGGGGAGGAATTAAAAATCAAACATTTCGGAATTTATTCATTTATTTGATTAAAAATTATACCGATTCAACGTTTACTTTTGGCAAATGTTGCACTTAGGCATCGTTCCTACAAATGCTGTGTATTGACATTACTGTGTGCTCTTTGAATGGAAATTTGAGGTTATATAATATTGCAGTAGAGTATGTGCTATGCTATTATTCTCTGATGTTGTTTTGAATACTTACATAATATCTCTCAATAGAATATATTTTGCACTCATTGCAGTGAATAAATTTTCTGGTATCGCATCGCACAATGCTATGCAATGTGGTGAAATTGCTATACAAGTGCAAAGATGCATTACAGTTTTTGTACACAGAGAAAGGATAGTTTTTTATAAGAGACAAAAAGTCCATAGCCTTCAAAACTGCTATGTTAAATTTTTACACGGTCAAATTATTCCCCGCATAGCATATCATACATAACACAGTGGAGAAGATGCTTTTCTTCTTCACATCATATACAGCTGTTATGATCATCAAAATGATCTGATTAATCAGCCCTCCAAAAATCAACAGTTGTCGAAAACCATCAATTCAGAAACACATCCAAGTTTTCCCATGACAGAATTACTTGATTAGCAATAACATGTGCCTGAGATTTTCTTTCCTTCTTGTGGTAACGTACTTACAAGTTTTCCACCTTTTGACATACTGTTGGGAACAAAATCGGCTTCCAACATCCACTGCACATTTTTCTGTTTTTATATTTTTTATACTCATTGTGAAGCATCTTCATACTAAAAAATGAGAACCGGCAAAATTTCCCCCACTTCGGGGAGCATGCACATTGAGAGTGATATTCAAAGAGAGTGATATTCAAAGGCTATTACCTTGTCATTTCCTTTCTCGAAGAAGTAAAGATATCTATTGAGTATCTCGACAAACAGTTGAACCTGCACCGTGGGGTCCATACACTGCTTAGCAATCCTGAGTGCTTTCTTCAGACACTCCACTACACGCTCCCCAACTCTAATCTGAATGGACGAAAAGGAATGCATGCAAATGTTTAATAGTTTAAATTATTTCCTACCGTAGTTCTGTAAGAATGCAGCTGAACTCCGAATTGGTTTCTGTCATATGAAACCCCTTAAATGACTCAATTTGGGAGCTGTTAATAAATACACTAACAATGAATACAATACCCACCCGCCCCCCCCCCCAGGGAGCCCCTCCTTCTGAGTGGCAGCTTCTAAATCCAAAGTTAGACCCGACACTAATCAAAGAAACCTCTGGATATCAGTCAGGAGCATGTTACTTGAGATTCAGTGGTTAGTGGTAGACAGTTAGTAATTTCCATAAGGAAAATCGCCAAACACAAGTTTTATCATTCTCCGATATTTGCGAACTTGAAAGCAGACGACACCGTGCGTGACTAGATATCACACAATAATATAAACTATGATCAGGGAATTGACCTCAAAAACATTAACGGGATAGGACTTGATAAAGCTCCACAAAACCAATTTAATTCTCTGTAAAGGTGAAGGCTTTATACGTCCATCTAAAACACACTTGCTTCCTGCCCCACTGCCTGATTCCCCCCCCCACCCCACCACTTAAATTCTGCCAATAACTAACAGAGCCATCTCCTTACACATCCATGTAACAACTCCATTGACATTAATAAATGCAATCTACTCGTTCTCACCTCCTCTCCCTCGCTCTCTGTTGTTCTACCGGACCAGAAGAGGTGGGAGCAGACCCCCACTCCTCGACACTGGTCTGGTTTCTTTAGCAGTTTTGACGCCGCGAGTGCACACTGCGTTCTCAGCGGTTCGTGGTTCTCCTCGCTGAAGCAGGAAGTCTTTTCAAAAGTACAAATGATGAGCGTGATAGCTGCCAGTTGTGCCTTGGAGTCGCTGATCTCATCTTCGTACAACGAAAATGCCTGTCAAAACGTACCGGGGGTAAAAATCAGAACATTATAAAGTAACTGATAAATCATAATAAAATTGAATCTCACTTTGAAAAAAAAAACTGAGCCAGGGCAAAAGTAATATTATAACTATTTTATATATAACTATATTATGACTTATTTCCTAAATAATGTTCAAAATCTCCTGGAATTTTTTCCAAAGTTTGATGAACGCATCATGCTCTAATATAAAAGTCGAATGGGTAAAATTAAAATACTGCACGATACTACCGAACACGCTGCAGTGTTGTTGAATGGAATTTGCTTCTGAAGAAGATCCTACTGGGATCGTAGCACAAGACTCTCAATTAAAATGAATAAATTACGGAATAGAACGAGAGCAGGGATTTTGATTTACCTGTGACATGAATTCATACGCCACTGTCTCGTGATTCTCAAATCCAATCTGGCCGGCAGCTATGGCACCTTGTAAGAACAATCTCAGAGGTAGCTCGGCCAGCTCGGCTTTGATCAGTGCACTGATCGTTTGATGACAAAATGTGAATATTTTCTGGCATTTCTTCTCCCATTTATCATCCTGTCAACAAAACACAAAAGAATAAGCTTATTACCTCTTAAGGATGACTGAAGGCACAGTGCTGTAGACGGTTAAGAAGCACTGCTATCGGCCAGGCATTGTCTCTTCTATGCAACTCTTAGTAAGAAATGGGCTCTTTACAAATCAACAGGGCCTCGATGCATCTCTCAAAATGGACCACCAAAATGAAGAGTCCACATTCGACCAAGCCCACCGATGATTTGGGCCACAGGTGAGTACATTTTGATATTTGATACCTCTGGACGCCCCAGATTTGTTACCCTCAATCTCCAAAAAGTATATGGAACCTGTTTGGTTTACTGATCGCACATTTAATATGAATACTAGCCACTTTGCTGGCTGGCAGGGATTTATATTTTGGTATTCGTCACCGGGCCCCCTGGGCCTAGCCACGTTGCTGTAAAAACAATAACAAACTTAGGGGATGACCGATCCATCTGAGGACGACTTACCTCTTCCGAGAGTTCTTTATAACGGTATGCTAACCTCAAGGCAGAAAAGACTAGTGGCGGTAAGGTGTACTTTATACGTTTGTTGCCTCCGTTGCCAAAGTGTTTGCGAGCTGCAGTCAATATCTGAAAATTGGGCGTGAAAAGAAGATTGATCTCTAAACTAGTTAAGGAAATCATCTTTAAAGGGTGTGAAGACTTGCGCAAAAAGAATGTCTAATGCCGGTAATTTGACCTAGTTTCGAATGAGGTGTAACAGAAGTGTTAAACACCAACATCCATCCCAGAAAATACACACACAGCTTGCTACCGTCGGTAATTAGACACTAGTGTACAGTCAGTACATACAGCTGCAGTCAATACCCACAGCACAGTATACAAACAATACAGCGATGGACATCACAGGTCCAGCTAGAATGAGGTGTAACAGAAGTGTTAAACACCAACATCCATCCCAGAAAATACACACACAGCTTGCTACCGTCGGTAATTAGACACTAGTGTACAGTCAGTACATACAGCTGCAGTCAATACCCACAGCACAGTATACAAACAATACAGCGATGGACATCACAGGTCCAGCTAAAGATAACAGGGTATCACGTTTCATTACTGTCTGCATTTTGTAGCGACAAGCAGAAAACTTCGCTTACAAGCAACAGAAAGTTAACTTTTTCAGAGTGCGGCACGTGGTTTGGGGCTAATCTTCAATGCCTTTAAATAAAAAGTCTTGATCCTTCTCTAGAGAAGTATGCACAAATAAATACTTGAGTTGGAAAAAAACGTTTAATCAAATTATTGGGGAATTAACAGTCTTAAATTGTCCTGTTTAAGTCATGACTTTTAATAACTTGTATGCTAGACAATGAAAGAGCAATAACAATAGCACACATAATTCCAAAACAAAAAGGAGCCAAGATCGGAAGGATTTTTAGCCACTTTTTTAATCAGATAATGAGAGAATAAATCATCCCACCAGGTATTGCTGATCGGCGGATTCAGCTTCTAACAGATTAAGGAATCTTCCCATCAGGCTTTGATCTTCCGCAAATTCCTCGGGATCGTCCTGACGGTTGAAAGAAACGATAAATGCACGTGATAGAAGTATCAGTAGGAAAGCAATACTAAGACAAAACAGAATTTGAAGATTGAATTCATGGATTGAGAGAACCTGCTGGTAATTTCTTGATGTTCTTTCATTCAGGGACAGATGTGTTACCTGAAGGCCTTTAGCTGTTGTAAGGACTCGACACCACCTTAACAAGGAGAGTCTTACAACCACCTTAACAAGGAGAGACTTTCAACCACCCTTAAAAAGGAGGGACTTTCAACCACCTTAACATGGAGAGACTTTCAACCACCTTAACAAGGAGGGACTTTCAACCACCTTAACAAGGAGGGACTTCCAACCACCTTAATTAACAAGGAGGGACTTTCAACCACCTTAACAAGGAGGGACTTTCAACCACCTTAACAAGGAGAGACTTTCAACCACCTTAACATGGAGAGACTTTCAACCACCTTAACAAGGAGGTACTTTCAATCACCTTAACAAGGAGGGTCTTTCAACCACCTTAACAAGGACAGACTTTCAAACTCTGGTTTTGCTGTTTCTTTTCTGCTAACTGCACAACCATCAAGTACCAATTGAAACTTAGATTTGGGGATGAGAGGAAATACAGACAGAAAGACAAGACGATTACAGACGGACAGACAGACAGACAGACAGACAGTTTGATGGGACCTACCTCGGCAGGTTGGTCGACCTGGTCTTGGACCAGAGGAGCGACAAGGAGCAGGATCTGGTCCACCTGTTCCTGAAGTGGTATCTGGGTTTTATGATCCAGGGCGTTACTGATGATCAGCTTGCCCATGCTGCGTCTCCCTTCGTAGTCCAAATATTCTACCACCATCCCAAAGTGTTTGAGTTTCAGCAGAACCAAGATGTTGTTGTAGGAATCTAGGGGAATCTTCAATAATCGGATAAGTTCCTTGGCGACGGGGGTTTGACTGCTTAGACTGGCGGAGGCAAAAGAAAAGAATGGGGGTAACAAATTCTTTCAGGCAACAATTGAAACAGTACACATCGTGATATTATGTACAAATGAAAAAAAGAATTTTCAGATCGTTTGTTAGAAGATGATGAACAGAGAAAAGAGAATATCCTCTCCCCCCAATCCCCCCCGGCGACATGCTGGTTGCAAAATCAAAGAGAGAGTTTTTGAAACAAACAGACAGGATGAAATGTAGAACACTTAAAGCATCTGACACCTTTATGGGTGTAAAGACTGGCTGGCCTTTATATGCCAAATAAGAAACAATTGTCTTTTTTATCGTTAAAGATTCAATGTTTCCTCCATTTCCATAGCCATCAAACTGTTACTGGGGTGAGCAAAATGAATAGGCAATGTGCTAAGAGAGCTAAACTGCTGAATATGATCATATTTCCCTCCAAAGGAGTTTCCCTTACTGTGCCACAGAGTACCTATCATAGCTGGGATATATTCTTATCACGGTGACATTACTATTGAAACTATCAGAAGCGAAACAAATTAAACTTACTGTTCGAGTCCAAGTTTGTGAAATATTTCTGTGGTAGTCTCGAGGACCTTGTCGATAAAGTCCACTCTATCTGGGTAACACTTCAGAGCCAGGTTGATGAGGGAAACTTGAAGGGCAACGATATCCTCTGGAGGCATGTCTGGTCGAGCCTAACAGAATACAATGCAACATAAAACTGTGAATCACTTGTCGTTATCAAAGGGTTGGCGGGAAGGAGGAGGGAGGAGGAGGGAGTGAGGAATAGCTAAGCTGAAGAGAGGAAGTTTACAAAATGAAGTCACACAGTGTAAAAGGTAACAGAGCTTCAAAATAACATCCTTACCTACATGGTGTTGGTTAATATGTACAATAGCTTAGCTGGAAGAGCACAGTTCTTGCCGTTTGCGAAATGTCCCACGAAACAAACATTCTATACCCTTTCAAGGTGACATTGGAATTAGCAGGTCATTTTTCTATATTCCCTCTACCTTTCTGATGCATGTACTGAATTGCCACACTTATCTTGGAATCCCTTCAAGCCATTTTCATGGTTGCAAGTAGTAAAATGAATATATTCTTTGTATTCTTCATGTATTCGTGTATTCTTACACACATAAATTAGGGTTGTATAAAGCCAGTGTGAAGAACATGAGATACTCAAGTTTTAACCTTGGCTAGAATTCTGTCCTAGCAGCCTATCTGGTCAGACTTTTTAAAGAACCCTCCACAAAGTATATAAGACAATTCACAATGCCTACATGGTGGCATGAACAACACTGTTAGATAACTTGAAATGTAATTGTGTAAACAAAACAGTAAAGATACGAATATTGTAAAGATGTGTTTGCCATTCAATCCACTCAAACACATCTGTGCAAATACCCCTATGTCCCATACTTTTTAGCCTACAAGCTAAGAAACTGTAGTTAAAAGACTCTCTTCAAATCATTCATGATTAGTCTTTTTTACTATTGTTTTTGCAAATCTTGTAAAGTGCCTACCTGTATAATAACAGCAATCTGTTCTGAAAAGATGTCAAACAGTTTGAGATCGTCAGGAATACCCGCCGAATCATCTCGGGTCGCAAAGACTGCAAGTCTGGGGATGAGAAGGAAAAAAAAAATCAAAATCAAAACATAACAAAATTTACAAATGTGGGGCTATGAGAATGAGAGAAAGGTTGCCTTTTGGGAAGACAAAGGATCAAAGGAATGTCAAAAGAAAATAGACTTTTAGAAGTCTTTTGGGGTAATCAATAGTCATCAACTATGCTGACAGTATCAGATGTTAACACATTCTGTTCTTATGTAACGAATGAAAAGAAGTTCAGTGGAAACATGACACAGTGTGTTATTAGAATGTTAACATTTGCTAGGCCCACAAAACATTCAAAATATATTCCTACTTCCAATTTTTCGAACTGTAGAAGAAAGAAACACAAAACAAAATTGTTTTAAAAAGTCCCTAAACCAGTTTGCGCAATTAGGTGTTAGGAGTTACGAACAATGCAGAAAACTGCCTTGTCATTTGAAACTAGGAGTTCCAAACCCAATTGCTACTGATTTCTGACACAGAACATAATCTGATTTCTAATCTCAACATGATCTGATTTTTAATCTCAGCAGGATCTGACTTATAATCTCAGCATTATCTGACTTCTAATCTCAGCATTATCTAACATCTAATCTCAGCATTATCTAACATCTAATCTCAGCATGATCTGACTCATAATCTCAGCATTATCTAACATCTAATCTCAGCATTATCTAACATCTAATCTCAGCATGATATGACTTCTAGTCTCAGCATGATCAGACTTATAATGTCAGCATTATCTGACTTCTAATCTCAGCATTATCTAACATCTAATCTCAGCAATATCTGACATCTAATCTCAGCATGATCTGACTTCTAATCTCAGCATGATCTAACATCTAATCTCAGCATGATCTAACATCTAATCTCAGCATGATCTGACTTCTAATCTCAGCATGATCAAACTTCTACGACAAAGAATGATCTTCCTGCTAATACAAAGTATGTTCTAATATCTAACACATCCATCTAACAGTACCATCTGAGTTTTGATCAGAGAGCAACATCTATCTGTCTTACCGATCAATTAGAGCGATGATGATATTCTTAACATTAACTGTAGGATTCAAATCAGCACAGGCCTTCAAGAAGAGGTCCAACGTATCAAGATGAAATTCATCTGGGAAAACCTGTCAATAGAAGCAAATGACATTAATATAAATACAGCAGCCACACTGCAGTACCTCACGCTTAGCTGGTCATTCATGTTACCCCAGAGAAAACTTGACCGAACCCAGGTGACTAGTACCACCATTTGAAGCACTGCATGTTTTGGAGCATTCCCTACGAACACAGACTTGATACATCTGTAGTAATAATCATAAATCTGAACAATCTGTTCAAGATGTCAAAAAACTGAAATTTCTGATTGTAAGGAGATTTTTTCCAGATTTTCTACGAAGAACTTAAGTGTCAATCACAAACATTTTTATAACTTTTGACATCTCTTCAAATGGTAATTGTCCAATTGGTGTTATTTTGCAATGTGTGCATCTCATCACTGTGAGGTCCCTTCGAAACTTCTGTAGCAATCACTATGGAGACTTGGTGTGTCTATTTATGCCTCACGTAATCACATTTTTGCATGGCAGGCCTTTGTGAAGCAACTATGGATAAAATTTAGAGAAAGAAAACAGCTATGATGACAAATATCCAGAGTAGAGCCAAACCTTCATAAACCGGAGAGAAGAGATCTATTTGCCTCTGGAATGAACATCGAACCTTTCCACCGACTTAACTGTAAAGATGTGCTCACCTGAATAATACATTCCATCAAATATTCTTGAGCAATGTAGTCCTTACAGCTGACAAGCTGCTCCAAGATTTCAGACAGGACAAGCTACAATGTAATGCAGAGAAGTTTTAACTAGATATGATCAAAGCAATGCAACAAACTTTTACAAGTCTACACACTGTAGGGGCATTTTATTATAACCAAATGTACAGCATTGTAATATTACAACAAAAAATGTACAAAATATTATAAGAGTCTACATGTTGAAAGTGCCCGTTTACGACTGTTGGACGAATAGAAACGAGATAATGCCACTGTCATTTGGAATGGGATATGATTATTTCACTATGACCAATTAAACCTTTTAACCAGGTTATAAAACTGTATGGGATCCACACTGGAATCAAGAAATCAATAAATGAATGAAATCACGATTGTTATCATTAACACAATTTGGTGAGGTCTGGTTTGCATAGCTTTTCAAATAAAACTTGGGTATTAAAGTTACAGGAGAAAACAACTTGCTGTGTATGTGTGTGTGTTTGTATCACCACTATGCTACCTGAAGTACCTACAGAGAGTAACCACATTCTAACAGACTTGATCTCAGAGGTACCTATCTGCTACAGACTCAATCTTACAAACCTTTTTATATCTGTTACCATCAATGGTCTCCAGTTGACTTAGCCTAACCAGGTTAGTCCCCACTAATATCTTCAGCTCCCTCCTCTCTTTCTCCCGTTTCTCGTGGTCTCGTGTGTGACCCTGATGCTGCATCCTTACCCAGAGTTTGTTCATCTCGGCAAAGTTGAGGAGGAAAAAGTCGATGGAGTCCTCTACGGTTCCCGTTTTCACCTCCCTGCAGAAAACACAATGACAACAGATACTTGCTAAAGATATATTTGTATCACAGTGCAAAATATTTGAAGTATTCTGAAACATTTTAACCTACAAACAAACCCCGTTTCTTTATCATTTGTTTCAACATACATGTGTACAAACTTCGTATCAGGCATTTGCCAATCCAAAGAAAGCATTTTATAATTCTTTGGTCTCAAAAACAGAAAAATATTAGAATGATTATGTTTGTGCCAGCAGGTGTCGATTGGAAAAGGAATTTTGGGATTAGATGCGAAACCAGACAGAAAAAGATGGACAGTACGGTCACGACCCACTTTTCTACAGTTGGCATCAGTCATGGTTCTATGAAGAAGTGACTCACACAAACCAACATGGCTGTGATTCTTTCCAATGTACAGCACATTGGAATCAGCTTGGGAGAAGGCACAACTTGAGAAAACCATTCCCAAATTCCTTTCAACTATTCACAATTACAAACAGTCGTCACAGTCATCACAGTCAAGAAAACTTGGGTCATATTCAATGTCCATCAAATTGCAAAGATGGATGATTCCTTAGGACACTAAAAATTTGACTTCTTCTGAATTTTGAGACTTACGGATCTTCTTCCTGTTCAGCGTCTGGCAGTATGTTTCTTGTACACTGGAGGAGGTAATTCCTGAGGAAGAGGCCCCTAAGAGGATGCTGGACCCCTCGACACATCTCCACCAGGTCCTTCATTATGTCCTTCCTAGAATGCTGGGATGATTTGATATAGACCATACCAACCGTGATCAAGAGGTAACTGACGAAATGAAGAAGAGAAAAAAAGAAAGACCAGAAAAGAAAAATTAGATCTTGAGATTAAAGTTCTAACTAGGTAAGAATATCAACAAAATGTTACACAGGTAACTCAACGGCAAAAATATAGCAAACTTTAACTTTATATCGTATTCTTTCGAGTCATCAAGTTTCTTTGATATTGCTTAAAGTTTTAATGATTTATAATGAAACCAGAATGACAAACCCGTTCAGTGGTTACTCGCCGCGGGGAAATCTAAATTTCCTAGGTGCAGATGAATGACTTAGATCCACATTAATAGACTTCAGGACCTTGTACTCACCACGAGCAACCCCTGATGCCAACTTTGACTCTACATCAAAGTTAGGAATAATTTTGAGTGTGTATCTGATAGAAAGTGCATTCCCATTGAACAAAAACAAACAACAGACTTCCTTCGCATACAAGACCATATCCTATGGATATTAGCGAGTACAGGGCTTATTTATTCAAAATGGGCTCAATAATGGGCTCAATAATGGGCACATTTATTTCAAAGTGATCAATAATTGGGTACTCACAGTCTTGGTACTATGTTGCCAGCATACTGAACTAATTCATACAGGTCGGCTACTTTATGTCCTTTCTGGTATTCATCTAAGAGAAACTGCTCCAAGTGACGAACTTCATCGCAGACTTGCATGTCTGGTGTCAGCAATGTTAAGGATCAAAACAAGTTACAATATATGCAATGCTGCTGCATACTTTTCCTTTTGGGTAAACTTTTTTCCATGTGAATAAGCTAGTGGCTTCCTGCAGCACAGACACATTGGGCAGAGTTCAGGGCAAAAATGTTGTCCCCATCAGACCAACCGGGACTTATTGTTTGGGTTTTCCTAACAGCAAGAAATGGTAGCAAAATAGCAAAAGAATGACCAATACATCCATTGTAGAATAGATCTGTAGGTTTGGTTGATAGAACACCCTCTTTGGGCCTGTAAAAGTCCCCTTCCCGAAGATCATAGCCCTACCACTACTTTCGGTTGAGGCCTGTTTCAGTGACTCCAAAGTGACTGAGGGTGATACCCAATTTATTGTTTTAACTAACTCCCCCTAGGACTATTTGGGGTTATCTAGTTTCATTGCAATCAATATTCTATGTAAAACAATTACCTGTGTGCCAGCTGACCACAAAAGCTGAATTTGTTTGTCAGAACAGAAATTCAATCTTCTCAGATGATCTCACAACAGTTACAATTTTGCTTTTGGGGTTGCATAGCCAGTATCAACTTGCAGATAAAATAACAGGGTTGGTTTTCCAGAGATTTCACAAAATATTTACACATTTTGTATCACAATACAAGCTGAAAAAGAAAAAAAAAGGTTTCTCATTTCTTATTCTAAAAGGATACAAAGCTCATAATAACTTTTTGGTGAGAGGCTGGATGTTCGCAATTCTCCGAGCATGTTTGAGGCATGTTTCAGCCCATCCATCAGTTTTGATTTGTCCTGTTAAAAGAAAGAAAGACATGTAAGTCACGCATGTGGAAAAGTGAACACATTCCCGAAATTAAAAACATATGTGAAGCTGATGCAGCCAATCTACTTACAGAAACAGTTGGACACTTATGACACTTTCAGTTTCAACAGAGTAAGGCAGAACGTAGAATTGTAACAGTTTTACTTGTCTCCTGAATAGAGCATGCTTTTTATCTACTTACACAAGGGGCATAGCAGCCCACTGCAATTATTTGACTATATTTGACTAAAATCGAGACAGTTGACCAGGGACAAGTTTATTGTTTTTAATATGTTACCTTCCAATTACTCAATATTCTCATCGAAACAGTCTGCTTTACATATTACCATTTGCTCCTACGATGATATTACGTTTTGAGTAAAAGCATTTGAAACTCACCAAACATCTTTTCATTTCAAATGCTTGGACTTTGACCTCTTTAGAAGCTTCTTCCAAAAGTTTCTCTTGATCTTCAGATTGTGATGGAGGCTAGAATCGTTAACAGAAGAGAGAGAAAAAAACATGTAACTAAGATGTGTCATCAGTGCTACATTGGCTAGGAAAAGTGGTTACCAACTAAGGGATAACTACTTTAAAGCATAGAATAAGTTAATAGGCTCTCACACTTTTCATTAAAGCCTATACAGAAACAGGCTCTCACAGATGAAATAGGATTTCTTACATCAAATTATGATAAGGAGACACTTGCTGATTTCTTGCAGACTAAAACAAAGTTTCAGAAGTGTTCAGGCTAAGTTTAAGCAGAGACAAAAACTGCAAAATATAATAGCTAACATTCTCTGCTTCACGATTAGATCAGGTTTAAGTCAACAACTTCTTGTACAATTTCTGTTATAACAGTAGTGATACTCTTAACAGCCATCAGGGCGATAAGTTGCTACACCTTTCTTAAAAAACAACACCTTAACACTTATTATCTTAGCATCCCACAAACTTCTGAAAGCATACACCATTTCATTATTAACAAAACTTTCTGATAATTGATGCAAACCTGTATCTTACTCGGTTGGGTTAGAACTGTTTTTATCCTGGTTTCTTTAATCTCAGAAATTTTAATAAGCTTGGTTACAAAGGGTCCTGAAGCAGGTTGAGGAATTTGATACTTTAGTGACAAGCTGAGGCATAGTGAACCGGGGGAGCATGGTGGGCACTGTATCATGGTTAGGCTATAGATGGGGATTGAAATTTGGCTGCCAATTTTTCCCCCAAAACATGATCATGCTCATTCATTGTTCCTGACTTTTTAGAATACCAACTTGAGGATTCTGCGATAAAGGCTCGTTTCCTTACAAAAAATAAATCAAACAATCTCCCTCAACTAAGCTACCACAAATATTAACTTTAAAGTTGTGGTGTAAATATGGGCAGTAAGAAGGTCAACATAGCCAATGAATGTAAATTTATGTTGGCTGTGGGCGGAACGAATTCTGTCATTATTGGCTAGCCTATCATTGACTATACACGCTAAAGTACTAGCCTAAGCCTGCATTTCCAATTTTACAGTGTAGTCAGATAAGCTGAAGTTATGACAAGCGAACCTTACCATTGTTTTCAAGTAACGTATTCCAGAAGATGCCTAATTAAAATGTCCCAGTGAAAGTCTCAACATGGAAAATGTAAGGTTCTCTCTTGAAATGTTAAGGATGTGCCACTTCACGAGCACTTACTGTCGGAAGGTCTTTCGGACTACAATAGGTTTTACAGAATTGAAGAACTTAGACCTGGGCTTACAGGGTTACTCCAACGATGATTGGATATGGTTCCCTAATATTGCCGTAAGTCTTACCAACGCACCAATAGACAGCAGGCTTACGCCCTATCTCACGATTGATACAAAGTTCATAGTGTATATCACATGATTAACTGATACAGTCCTGTATTTTGCATAGATAGTTATAGCAAAGATAATTCACCTCCGAAGTTTCACACCCAGAAATTTTCGGGACGAAACGGGAACGGTTAAAAATTGGCCCAGATCTGATAATCGATGGGCTACTTGTTTATATAGCACGATGTTATATGCTTCTCACGCAGTGGCGTATATAACTCTGAGGCCAATGCGAACTCCCGGGCGGCCCCGACCCCGGGGGGAGGTCGGTTTCAAGGACCGATAAATACGCATGGACCGATAAATACGACCACCAGGTATTTCAAGCAGGAGATCTAATTTAGCCTGCTGCTCATTATATAAAAAGTTCTCCATCGATAGTTAAAACGAAACAATTTGTCCTCCGTCAACAGAGATCTAGCCTGAGAGTGGCGCAAACATGGTGTCTAGAGGTGTCAAATATCAACAGGTTCTCACCAAACCCAAACCAGTCAGGCTTGGATGGACTCTCCTTTGAAGGCACGTTTCCATTGCAGCACCAAGGCCATGTAATTGCTTGAGTCCTTGCTACGCCACTGTTTTTCGTTGTATGGAATTATTGAGTTTGTCTTTAATAAAACATATAGGCCTATGCCTAATTAATGTATGCGACAATGTTATACCAGCGTGAACCTGCACACACGTACCATAATATATTTGTAAATGATTCATCCATGACCGTTTGTATATCCACTGGCAGCATGGAGTGTGCTTCCCCAATAAATGTTTCTTCGAAATGGCATACATTTTATACGCACACAAATTCGGTATACACTGCATGTGGCAACATTTTAAAGTTGTACTACAGAAATTTAGCCTATTCGGTGGAATATATCTCAGAACCCTATGGCGGGGTCGTCGAGGGGAGGGGGGCAGCTTACGGTCTGGGACCTCTTGTTCTCTCACAATTTTAAAGCAAAAAGTACATGTCAGACAGAGAAATTGAATTTTCCGGGGTGTATTCTAAGTCCTGGTGGGGTACCTGGAGAAGTGACAATTTCACTTTTCATATTCATATAGCCTATGCAATATTCAATGTTCTGTGGTAGTGATTCAAACGACAACACTGTCTGAAAGCCCCTTCAGGGGTTCAGGGAGGAATTTTAAGATAATTCTTGCTCTCTTTTATACTTTGATTTTCCGGGTCGGCATACCTCTCTACCTTGCTTTAGCTTCAATTTCAAGGATAGGTTATTCCACAGAAGTTATACAAACACTACATGAATTCGGTATTAAAGCATCGCGCAGACCCTTACTATTGGACACGACGGCACAAAAGACAAAAGACAACCCTTCACCATAATTCTCCTGGTATTAATAACAAGTACGCTGTTTTTCAAGATTACGATATATTTCATTTTCTCGCATTTTATTCCTTTATCAATTCATTAATTTTTTGAATGAAAATCATATGGTTGCACGCACTTAAAGATATATTCGGCACATAATACTGTTCGAAGTTATCCTATGATTTTCACTGGTTGCAGTCATTGCAAATCACCGTAAGTGTTCAAATCAAGATGGATAGATATGTAAACACATTGGCAAAATGTGGACGATGATCCGCAGAGGAAACGTATAAGTTTAACCTGTCTGCGGACGGTCGAACTCCAGTTATAAACGGAGAACACTTGTTATCTGCACTCAGAAACATCCTCTCCCCTCCCCACCCCAGCCACCCCCCCCCCGCTGATATGTGGCAGCTCTGTTTATTTTTCACCTAATATTTTAAGGCCTGCATACATATTCTAAATATTTTTAAGTTCTATTAATTTTTATAACACGAAACATATTATACAACAACAGCAATTAACCTTCAACTTTTACAATAATTGTACATGTTAAGAAACAAAGGCTCTCAACCCCAGTCCCCTTACATCGAGACTGTAACCGTATGATCATGACGATGTTACGTCATATGAGGAAATCCCTTGGAAGGGAAGAGGTATATACTACACAATAGTCCACATGATACTACAATAGGTTATTGTTAGCGATCGATTGTGTATACTGTGTATCAGAGCTGAAATACTGTTTAACAAAAGTCACCCAATGGACACGAAAAGCAAACGTGTTAAGTGATCCACTCTCAGTCCCAGTCCCCTTGCATTGAGACTGATTCTGAGCTGAAATAGCTAACAAACATTTAAGGTTTGACATCAATAATTCTTGCTCATTTACCTTAAGAGATTCAAAGAAAGGAATCAAAGACCGTCAAACATCCTCTTTATTTTCTTCGAAAATTTACGATTTATGGCGCAAGACTTACAAACATGCCAAACTGACATTATCCTGAACTCGGAATCACTATTATTTTCAATCATGAATTTCTGAGCATTTCGACTCATGGCACGCTGAAAATATTTCAGCTGCATTCTTATCGTGGTTAATTAATCCTAATTCTTGTGATTGGTTGATCAATTTGACTATTCATTCCGTCATATGCATTCTTGGTCTTTACGGTATACCGATTGGTTGGATTGACATCACCTGATCTTGTTCTACGTACTCCACCGCATCCATACCCTCCAGCTGAAACAGCGGAAAGAAACTATGTGAATTACAAATAATAATATAAAATAAAAAATCCGTTTCGACATTTTTTTTATAAAAATATATTTCTACATAAATAGTTACTGTCGACAAAACTCTAGTTTTAGTAATGCTTCAAAGGTTTACAAATATTGAAAACGAGAAAAATGTGTAATCATGTTGTAATGACTGTAATACTCACAAATGCAACCGCTTCCTTTGGTAGTTCTGCTGCAAAGCCATTCAGGGCCGCACTGTAACGGCGCGTGATTTTCACGCAAGAGAATTTCCCTGACAGACTTGTTATTACATTTTCAGAAGAGAAGCCATCCTGTAAAAGGGAAATGAATTGGTCTAGAATATTTTGGTCGTATTTGAGTTGACGATAGTGCATAGATTTTCCGATTATCAGTAGAGGGAATTTATAGGAGAAGAAAAGAATATGATTTTCACAAAGAACGTACTAAAATATATTGTAGTAAGCCATTGAAGAGGGGTGGAGTGTGGAAAACGAAAATCCATTGTTCTTCGTCAATGGAGTTATCTGACCCATCCGAAGTCTTTATTACTTTCCTCCCGTAAAGTCCCGACATATCATGGTGCACCATCAGCCGCTAATCCCGTCGTTCGTGGGTGTACCCTTCCCCCCCCCCCCTTTTCAACACCCCAAACCCCACCAAAGAAAAAAGACAGCATAAAAGTAGTAATTATCACAACCTTGCGTGTGTATCCTTAATTTTATAGACTCGAATTGTTTGGGTTATGGGGGAAGACCTCTTGACCATTCCCCTATACATGAAGTCTGCTTCAACGAGGCTCAGGACCACACTTTCTTCTTTATAAAATTCTAGATGATCCGCCCAGACCCGTGTACACGTCATCCCCACAGGGCGAACAAGTTCGGGAGACATTACGACCCAACCAACACAGGTTAAAAAGTGTTGTACGGATGAAAAAACGTGATACGAGGCTACGAGCATAACGGTCTGAAATCACATCCGGTCCATATGACTGTTTATGCTAATACACTCTCTCTCCTCTGCAAAGCTGTTGCAATTTGACTACGCTAATGTGACTATACTTTGAAATTATAGTTTTGTTTACTACCGTATGTAGGTCCATACCGGTATTGTAGTAGTATATATGCTAGCTCTATGTGGAAAAAATCAAATATATTATTATCGACGAATACATGTGTTACATAAGTAAGAGATTGCGTCCGGCAGTGGCGTTGCCAGCGGGGGGGGGGGGGGTGGTGAGGCAGAGTGTCCCCACAGAACCTGTGGGATGGAGCCGATGATCGGAAAGGGGGGGGGGGGACTACTAAAGAGAATGTAATGAACGGACTCCTCAAAAACGTGTTCGCTATACGCGCGCGCGATTACAGTGTCTCTATGAGTGGCCAAACACTTCAACATGTGATATAACCGGATGGTTGTCGACCGCGCAGGCGCGCACATTATTTTGTTTTGTTCTCGTTTTTTCCCAAAAAAAATGGTAAAGTTTTGTAGTAAAAAATAATATTGTTAGTACCCGAAAGTCTAAATAAGAAACAGGAAATGATAGCACCATTTTGCAGGCTAAGCCCTTTTCGAAGAACAAAAATTTCCAGGGGGCACCCACTCCCCTTATACCCCTCCCCCAGGACGGCGATCCACCGCTATGTGCCTGAATATGGGGACATAAAATTGACTTTGCCCCACACCAAAAACCTGGCTAAACTACTGGCGCCCGGCATTCTCTCATGCTGCAAATACATTTTTTCCCGGAAGGGACCATGCAGACTAGAAAAGTTTATTCTTATCCTGGTTCCTCTACCAATCACTTTCATTGTATATTGGGATTTCTATTAGAGACAAAATCACTTGCTATTGAGTGAAAGAAATTTATAAACGATGTATTATTTATGTTTAATAACGGAATCCTCGTGAAAAAGATTTTCTCTATTATGTGATAACGGTAGAAATAAACTTGACACATGATTCAACCTATATAAAAAATATTACAAGATAAACTGATATACAGGTGCGTTAAATTAAACTCATGTACCAGTATATAGGTATGTAATAACATGTCACCAGAATACGGTACTACTTTGTAGTATGCCAAAATCTATATACCTTCATACACATGGATGGTCGTTGGTTATACTGAGTCAAATTAAGTCATGTTGACTCGGATCCCTCACTGTACAATCTCTACGGGGGGATATTTCACCACAAATCATTTCTTTATAGTGAGTCTTTACATTATTACAAAGTCATTGTTAAAATGATTCACGAGAGCAAGTTGATACAGCTGTTTTAAGCAAACAACGAGAGCATGGAAGTGTTCCCACGTCTGTTATAATTATAATCTCTAATGATAAGTCAGACGAAATCGCACATATGGGCTTTGATATAGGCCTAACATGCAGACAGCCATATGTAATATAAACCAATATAGTATAATTGAAAAGTTCTATATGTTAAAATTGGGCAAGATACAGTACCTTTACTTTGACGATGTAGCTGCCTTCTATCGGATCTCCAGCCGTCGCTGCCATTTCTTCTGACAGAGCCAAACCTATGCACACGCTGATAAACGCAAATGAAACCACAAACACAATGAACTCACGCATGCTTGTATGGGCCGACTGAATATAAATAGTTGTAAGGTTGCTCATTTACAACGTAATGTCGCGATATATGCCTGTACGCGAGTATATATATGCGTATCTTATATCTATCGGCGAACGTACGGTTTGTTTACAAGCTGTTATGTTTGCCATGTCAATAAATAACTTCCCACTGTTTTCGAGTCTATGAAATGGTACGGAAGCTTTGAAGTTTATATGGTGTGGGGTGGCAAACACATCGATCGTTATAACTAAGCCAATTAATACACAAATTTGGATAACCCTTCTGTATAAAAGAGATCGGTATGTACACGGTAAATCAGCTTATTCTGAATACAATGAAGAAAAAACCGTATCACGTTCAAAAATATAATCATATACTGTTTCATTTATGCAATTGTATAAGTGGAATGAAATTAGTGATAAGCTAGATATCTCTATACGCCGTACATAAGGCGCACGGTACTGAAAGTTGTGAAGAAAGACATAGATGGAGAGGGGGAGGGGGGGGAGAAGAATCAGGGCCTTCTTAACGCATGGGCCCATTGGGCCCTGGCCCAGGGCCCCGCGATATCAGGGGCCCCGCAATCGTAGTAACCCCATGTCTTAATCTGGGCGGAAAACTTATTGAAGAGGCCATTATGCCTGATTGAATTCAATACTTGACAACTTGTGACGAGAGTTGGTGAAACACTTGAGAGTTTGATATTAAATATTCGAATCTGAGTTGGCAACCCTTGAATATACAATGCCCCGAAGGCTTACAACACCAGACAACTCGGGTCCGCGAATTGCCCTATGCATGATGGTTACAAATTGTACTAGGTAACGTTCATTTTCAAGGTTAAAACTAATTTAGAATAATCTTCGGAACAGAATGGGGCAACGGCGACTTAATAGGCCCTCTCTCATGTGCACAGAAAGCGACATCCTCAAAAAGATTGACTTTCAGCCATTCATACAACAGTTTACGATCAAGAAATGCCGCAAGTTCCGTTAGTTTCCCCAGTTGAAAGACTCAACACAAGGTTGTTACAAATGGTGAGTCCAGTATTGTTAGGGAAGGGATGGAGGGCAACTGGGAGATTACTCTTGTATAATGTATTTCAGCTTTTAGATATATCACGTCAGTGGCGGCGGAACCGGTGGGAGGCTTGGGGGGAGGGGCTCAGCCCCCCAATGAAAAAATTGAGGGGGCAAATGCATGACAAGCCCCCCCCCCCAATATTTACCAAGGTTCCGAAACGTGCATCTGCCCATTTTTCAATGCATACTTGTCGATCTGTCCGATGCACACGTATACTATATAGGTGTAATAATTGTAGTAAATGCTGGGGAGACCCTCGGCCCGTCCCCTGGCTATAAACCACATTGTCACCCCAACCGCGTCTTCATCCCCTGTGAAAAGTGGAAGCAGTGAGTGTGAGTACCGGTAAGCGCAACACAACTTCGTGTTAGGCCAATTACTTGCCTCATTTTAGCCAGTTCTCCAACATCCCCTTACTACACTCAAAAACGTCTTTGCGAGTACACTACGAGTAATAGCTACTCTCTTAAAACACCATCGAATATACAAATTACAATGTTTTTACAGGTTTTACGTGTAATCTGAGAAATTGCAGGCTTGAGACCCATATTTTAGGGCTAGGTATTCACAGCATAAAACATTCGGGAAGTGCCGTTTCCGGCCATCTGGGGGTTTGAAAAACCCAAAATTTTCTTGTACGCTCCGCGCCAACCGATGGTGGCGCTCCGCTTAGATAGTCTCCACACATTAGCCCTCCCCCCCCCCCCCAATAATTTTCCCGTTCCGCTAAGCTATTCAGCTAAGGTTTATGCTTTATGCGCGACATATAGGGAGGGTGCTAAATGCAGGCATGTCTATGGCTGAGCGATTGTCAAGGATGTCAATTTTTCACGCAACTTTTTTGGAACCCACTTAATTGAGGGGCCTCGCTCCATTGCCGGGCCCAGGGCCCGGTGATCTCTTAAGACGGCCCTGAGAAGAATACTGTGCGCGCACACATGCACATGTACCAAAATGTCGCACAATTCAGTTCAGAACTTCTGTTTCATATTATTTCTTGAAACTGACAATTTTATCTGGATCACGATGAAAAGAATATTTATTTTCAAAATAGAACTAGTCTTATCATCAATGCAAAATATTGATTTTGCTTCACATAACAACAATTCATTTGGATTACCGTAAAGTAAAAAAGTTAATATCGACCATAAAGTGCATTTATTAGTTTCTATTTATCATTAACTTAATTTGTTTGTTTTATTATCTCATCGGTCCCATAAGAAGGATGAGATATTGTAGTTCCTTTTGCCAGTTAGGCCATATACAGCTATTTCAGTTGCTAACACAACAGTTGCCATGGTAATGGCTAATTTCCCCGAGTAGCTACTTTGACCATGGTGGGGTACCCCAGGTTGACCGGAAGTCCATGACTGAGGGAGGGGTCAAAATGTGTCTGTCTGTGGGTGGGTGAGCGCGCGCGTGTGCATGTGTGTGTTCAATTTGGTGTCAAAACGCCTAAAAGGCTGTCCCGAATTTCAAGGTACCCCATGCAGGGTGCACCCTTGTGTCTCACAGACCCCCGGAACCAAAAGTCAGAGGTCATAGGTCAAATTTTGTTAAAGTCGATATTTTGTTGTTGTTGCTATAACTCCAAGGGGTAAAAATGAATGGGCATGGAACCTTCACAGGTACAATGGAAATGTCATGTATAAATATGTCTATAACTCTGTGCACCTGCATCCATTACGCTATGCGTACAGCTCCTGTATATTGTAAACCACATTCTCTCTTTGTCAATAAGTCCTCTGCAGCTAAGAGTGATGGGATCAATAAGTTTGAGATGTTTCATTGTCCTAAAACCATAGGAACCGGGGAAGGGGGAGCTCGCTTCCCAGCCCCCCCCCAAAAAAAATGGGCGAGCCTAACACATCATCTTGCTGGCTCCCTTAACTTTTCTAGTATACGTTACCCTGTTTCACATAGACCGAATATGAGGTCATTGGCATTGAGTAAGCCATAAGTCTGCTTAAAGTTTTCAAGTGCACCTATATATGTCTAAACTGAAAACAATTTAGAGTGCATAGCTAGGTGAATGATTGATAATGAGTGGTAATCTTCCTAGTGTTAAAAGTTAGTATGACATGAACACAAAAAATGGGGGAAATTTGACAGTAACATTGAATTGAAATGAAGCCTTCACAGGTATAATGGAAATGTCAAGTACCTTCAAAGTATGTAGTTGCCATAGGAATCGAGGTCAAAGGTCACGTGGTTAAATGTCGAATGTTATATTTTAGCTCAATTTTATCTCAAAATCTCCTCCTAAACGGTTTCTTTGCGATGAGTTATACAACTCCGTGGATTGCCCTCTTGTTTATTTAGTAATATAAAATGGTTGATGGCATCAGTAAGTTACCGTTACTTATTTATATTCAATTATTTTTATTTCTGTCTAGCATTCACATTTACCGTTTAGCATTTTTATACTTCACATAACATAATAGCCTAAAGTTTGTGCAGGTCGTAATGTCAAGTGCGCGACACCATGTGGTCCTACGTCCGCAGCCAAAAAAAAAACAAGAGGTTGGGACTCGAGGACTCGTGCAATGAAATCCTGTCACTGGACTTGGAAGTAAAGTGAAAGAAACAAAGTGTAAAGCTTGTTATGATTATAATTCAATGCTGATATTGATTTAAGTTATAAACAGTCTTCAGAAGAACAATAAACACGCTGGGATATGTGGATTCAAAATTCAACAATGTAAATCGTTTGGAAAACTGCTACCGCGAACTTAGTTACCACTGCAGTATGACTATATAATATGGACAATTGCCGTCGACCCAAGATAGCGGCTGCCTATTCCAAACAGTCATCATGGATCGAAGAAGGGGTGGTCTAGTCGCAGAATATTACCGGTAGTAGGCCTAATTTTTAATTCGTATTGACATTAAATCAGCAGTTATTTCTCGTATGGCCTACCATAGCCGTCGCCTTTCACGTTTAGTAGGTGCTGTCCATGATGCCAACCAGAAGCGGCCGTCTACTCACAATTCCATTGCTATGGTAAGTCACCTAGCTTCTGTGTAAGGTAAATCCATTTGGCGTCCCATACACGACACCACAACATGTCAAAGACGTACTATATGTCAAAGACAGATTTTGTACTTGCTGTGTCGTTGAAAACTTGTTAGCTGTCAAGGTTAGGTCTTAGTCCCTGGTCGAGGTCGGGCGCTCAGGAAACACAGAAGCGCTAACACGACCAATATCACAGGTGTATTAGCAACCGGGGATAAAGCACAGATCAGCAATATCAAATGGTAATTGATCTCAATTACAATATCGTTCTGGTGTTAATGTTGTGATTTTTTAAAGCCTATTTAAGTGTTAGCCTGTTGCTAATTAGTTAATGTACCGTTAGGCCTAAAGTTACTGTACCTAGGCTAGTCTAGTCGCTTCAGTATAACTAGTTAAAGTTAGGCCTACTGCGAGTGAGAATCATAATCTCCTCTGGCCCAAAGAGCTACAAGTGCAAGTTTGTTTGAGGTAAGTTAACAAGTAATATCATAACTCCTTACAGACATTGAAGACTCGCCCCAAACCCTGTGCGGCCATCTGAAAAAGTTAACATTCCGTTGCTTGCAAGTGACGTTTTTTTTGTGTCGCTAAAAAATGCAGACAGTACAGTAATGAAACGTGATACCTTAATTGTTATCTTTAGCTGGACCTGAGATGTCCATCGCTGTATCGTTTGTACACAGTGCTGTGGGTATTGACCCCAGAGCTGTACGTACTGACTGTACAATAGTGCCTAATTACCGACGGTAGCAAGCTGTGTGTGTATTTTCTGGAATCGATGGTGGTGTCTAACACTTCTGTTACACCTCATTCGAAACTAGGTCAGATTACCGGCATTAGATGTTTCTTTTTGCGCGAGTCTTCACACCCTTTAAAAGACCTAAGCTAGGCAGACACTTAACAGTTGGCCTAACCAAAATATTAGTGACAGAGTTCACTGCTAGTGCTATGGCAATATATGTGGTTAGCCCAAATTTGACGATGATTGCATGAGAGGCTCTTGTAATCTCTTGACCAATGTTTGCCAAGATAGTTTGAAATGCTTGCTGCAGAATGTTGAGAGTCTCTTCCATTTATGTTTGAGTCATTTCTTTTTAATGTTTTCCACAGATGCCTAGACCTAGAGATGGTAGAATTCATTGAAAGGTGAAGTCAACCCTTGTTTGTACGATTATGGAGACACCCTAAAAAGCAACTGATTTCTGTATATGTCGAATGACCTCCGTAGAATTTTCACAACTGGGTCAACCACCAGACACAGGAACAATGTTTCACCTGCCGTTCAGTTTAACATGCATACATTTGCCAACTTGCCTGGTCTCCAGTAAAATGCCACATGTGTGCATCTCATTCAGCTGTAAGGCCTGCACCTGCACCCGTGTCACGACCTTCTCGGCAGTCACTTTCTTATGCGTGTTGATATATTTGACCGTCCAACCAGAAGTGGAGAGATTCCATAATTGGCTGGTGTCCGTGGATGCCATGTCCAGCTGCGTCATCTTTCTAGTGCTGTTCACCGTGACCTCGTTTCCCGTTACCTGGGGTTACATAGTGGTTAACTTTGCCGCAGGTTACAGGTTCGGCATCTGCATCGGGTACCTCGTCACCGTGGTCTGCGTGATCTGCGGATCCTTGGTGGCCTTCTCCGTCTGCAGGATCCTATGTGGCCCTTGGCTGACCCCAAAGCTTGAGACAGAATATTTCAGATCCATAATGACAGTTGTGGAGGGAGAGGAGGGTTTCCGAGTGATTGCTCTGACAAGACTGACACCAATTCCATTTGGTTTGCAGAATGGTATCTTTGCCGTATGTATAGATCTTAGTCACCAGCACTACATTTGAGTCTAATAAAACTGTTGTCTATTTATTTCAATAATTGCAGTACAGGTAATTTGTAAACACAAAGCTTGTCTCGTTAATATGACAAATTTATCTCTGTCGAAGATACAGATGACCTTGATATACATTTTGAATCAAAAGTCATTTCTGTAGAATATCTAAGTATTTAATGTTCAATATCCAACCAGTCCTTTATTTCCAGTTGTTGGTACTTGAACTTTTTCCCATATATATTTTATTTATTGCCATTATTAATGTGTGTATGTTTTTAACCATGTAATTATCAGAGATAGAAAAAAAAGGAGGATAATGTAATGCTCAATTCTGTATATTATCCACAGGATCTGTGAAAGTCAATTGCAGTGAGAGATGTCATTATTGCTTCAGGTTTGACCTTTTAAAGAATGTAATATTTGGTTGTTTAGTTTTGTCTTCATTTTGTGTCCTCTCTACAGATGTCAAAGGTATCTACGTTAACCTTTGTGTCTGCCTCTTGCCTAGGGTTATTACCCACTCAAGCATTAAATGCCTACCTTGGTGCAACCCTCCGTTCAGCTCAGGACATATCTGACCAGCAGTCTTTTTCAAATGTATTCTTAGTCTTTCAGGTAAAGTATAATATACTGACAATTTCTTGCAAAGTAGAGTCTTTTGATCCTAAAATCAAACTTGGGACGGAGAGGAGGGAGGGGGTGTGGAGAGAGTGAAAGAAAGTGTGGACAATGGCCTAAAGAAAGGAATTTACATGGTAACATAGATAATTGCATATGAAGTGTATTCTTACAGAACTAAAAGATAGTTGCATGGAATGGCTGTATCAAACACTACTTGTACCTTTGTGTAAATGTAAGTTGGCCTGACGTTTCGATCCTAGCAGGATCTTCTTCAAAGGCTAAAAAAAAAATTTAAAAAAAGGCCAACTTACTTTTACACATTCTCTTACACAGGCTCTCTAATGGATAAGCAGTTTGCTAACAGTTTTATTTTATTTTTACTTGTACCTTTGGCGAGTTTGCTCTTTGTAAAGATGATGCAGTTGAGTCATCTTGGAGTCCTGAAACAGATATCTCTTGAAAACTGGTGCATTTAGTTCAAAACAAGTCTTTTTCTTAAAAACAAAGGTCAAAACTTCAAGGAGACTTTAGTCTTCTTAGCCAGAGAGAAGATATATACCTTGTTGGCAATACAGGAATATTTCAAAGAGTGGAGTAATTTCAAACATAGTCTTTCGTTCAATCATTTTATTAGTCTTTTCACCAAATGCAAACATAGTTAAAGACAGAGAGTACTGTGTTGATACACTTTGGTCTTACTGTTGCCTTGAGTGATGTCATACTGGAAAAGCAATTATTTCAGAGCTAGTAAGCTGTATAAAGCTATTCTAGTTTTCAAGATACTCACTTTTAAAATATGATTTGGCTCTTGAATGTACCATTACAGCTATATTCATTACATCAGCTCCTCAGTGCAATCCTAAATGTTAATATCTAATCCATTGTGGTATGTTAAAGGCATTGAAGACTCGCCCCAACCCGCTTGCGGACATCTGAAAAGTTAACTTTCTGTTGCTTGTAAGTGACGTTTTGTTTGTGTCACTACAAAATGCAGACAGTAATGAAATGTGATACCTTGTTATCTTTAGCTGGACCTGAGATGTCCATCGCTGTATCGTTTATACACTGTGCTGTGGGTATTGACTGCAGCTGTATGTACTGACTGTACACTAGTGTCTAATTACCGAAGGTAGCAAGCTGTGTGTGTATTTTCTGGGATCGATGGTGGTGTCTAACACTTCAGTTACACCTCATCCGAAACTTGGTCAGATTACCGGCATTAGACGTTTCTTTTCACGCGAGTCTTCACACCCTTTAACTTGTGCTGCAAACACCAGAGGACCCTCGGATAATGGCCTTGATAAGTCTGTAATGGGTTGTAAACATGTAATTAATTTTTAAGGTTGGACAAAGATTACCTTCTAACCTCTGCAGAAAAACAGACAAAACACAAACATATTTTCATCTCTAATGGTTTTTCTGATTTCTTTAATTTTCATTTTAGGTGGCGGTGAGTATATTTTTGTCGATGTACATCGTCCGAGTCGCCCAGAGAAGATTACACAATAAATTGGAGGATGACAACTTTATTAAGAGAGAAGGAGATTCAGACAACTCGAGACCTCTCTTGCCGTTGAAGTCAGTCCCGAGTACCGACGGCTGTACAGACAGTGGCGTCTCTTTACACGAACCCTTCGAGGTCAAAGTTACATCATAACAGCAGCTGTTAGCAAGTTTTTCCAAAGCTCTACCAAAGAATCTTTTTTTCCCGCTATAAATTACAACAAGTTATGTTTACTAAACGCTCTGTATCGTCAAGATTTTGTCTTTAAGGGAAAATCTGTGTCGATTTTTGACGGCTTTAGTTGACTGAGACCTACATTGCATATAATTTAAATCTTTTATGACTGCATTAGGTCAGCTATTAATCCCCAAAGCAACAAATTAAAACTATGTGTATTATAATTTGTTTACCCATTCGTTTGTCTGTAGTACTCTGTGTGTATGTCTCTATGAACGGCACTTCAATCTTTTCACAAACTTCAATCGAGGTAGCCGAGAGTAATGGATGGTACCACTTTTCCTGGGAGTATGTAACATTTCAAACCACCCATTTTCGTCCTGGTGTAGGGTGGGAGCGATTATTTACATAAAAGGATATTAAATAATAATTATAAAAAAAACAGTTAAATTGTATTCTGTGTAGAGAAAAAACACAAAGAAGACCAGTATTACGCTATGACAAAGTTACTTTCGTAGATTCAGTCAAGTTATCAGAATGGGGAACTCCATTGCTTTAACAGAGGGCGCTCTCATATCGGTCCTAATGTGTGAGATCTGTACTGTTTAGTTATCTCTGAGAAATAAATGAACAGGATCACATGATAGCTCTCACAAGCTTATGGGCTGAATAAGGCCTGAAGGAACTTGGCATCCAGATGCGCTGGGTGATCTTCAAATGGTTCGTGTTTCCGCTCGTGCAGGCACGCATAACGAAAGACATGTTTCAGAAAATGCAACTCTTAAGGTGCTTAAGACAAATATATATTACAAAATATCTCTTATTCAATAAATATATATTAAATGATATATACTACTAGTGATCAACTCTTGGTACTGTTATAATCTGCAGTCATAGCTTTTCAAGTTTCGTGGAACTAGGTAGGACCGATATGATTGGGCCCTCTGTTGATTCTAGGTAGGACCGATATGATTGGGCCCTCTGTTGATTCTGGACAGGGCTGGAGAGCTCCATTGCTAAATGTATACTCCCCCAGGGTAAACATTAAAGAGGGTTAAATAAGATTATTATTAAATACCTCAGGTTCTGAAGTGAAGATGCTCTGAAAGATGGAGTAAAGCAAGAATTATTACTTGACCGTATAATTTCCTGCACTTTCCTTATTTTTGATATAATTTCTCACTCAGGAATTGAATTGGGTTTTTATATTGAACAATGCCAGTGTTCCTTAAACTTTGTAGAAGAAAAATATATGTTGGTTTAATAGTTTTACAAATATCCAGTACACATTTAAAAAAAAAAATCTGAAAATTTTCATTTTAAATTCTAAGCAGGGTTGGGTTCAAGGGATTTTAATTTCAGTTTATAGTATTCATAGTGTCCTAAGGTTTACTAGGTGTCTGACATAATGGATGAGTGTAGGTATGTGGTCAGTATGTTGTCATGCATTTTGCACATCCCATTAACTTTTGTCGGCATTTCATCTTGTGCACTTTGCAAATAGTTTTGATGAGATTCATTCATCAGTTTGTGGGTATGATACCAAGCGTCTTAAGTTTTTGCCATATATTGGCTAAATGTCAGTAGATTTTGCTATTTGCCAGGACAAGAAAGGAAGACACACTGGCATTCTTCTGCCAGTAGACATTAATAACATATATCATAACATTAATTACATATAACATTAATAACATATCATAACATGGAATTTTTAGCAAGTGGCTAAAAATTCTGAAATTTTTAGGCCTGGGAACATTACCTTCAATTACACATAGTTTTATTGTGATGCAAAAACTGGTCCAAGTTTTAAGGATGTATTTTTTATGGTTGTCCTTTGGACAACCAGGTATTACCCTTTGGTTTGCCAAACAGGAACTTTGGTTGTCTGAAGTATGGTAGCAAAACAACTAAAAAATAACCAATATGTGCACTGTAGGAGAAATGTGTAGGTTTGGTGATTAAACCACAAGCTTTGGGCCAGAAGAACTTCCCTTTAGGGGGATCATAGGCCTGTCACTATTTTCCTGGTTCTATTTCAATATCTCCAGAATTATGGCCAGTGCTACCAATTCATCATATAACCCTATATGGGGGTATTAAGTTACATTTAAGTCTGAATTTGTTGTAAACAATTAGTCTTCCACCTGACAACCTCCTAAGTTGATATTTAGAAATGCCGGCTGAAATTAAAGTTTTCTTTTTCTTTTTTCAATGAATTCCTGCCATTGTTAAAATTGATTCGAAACAAAGTGGTCTTGACAGTTGGAAACAATTGATGTGTAACTGTCTTTTAATTGTTTCAGAGATGAAAAGTTAATTAGCTGTATAATTCCAATTAACAGTATGTTCCTTCAATGGGTACAGGTTGAAGAGTATATTATCACTATGCATGCAACTTGATAACTTTAATCATCTATTCCATTTAAATGTTATTTTTTATTATTTAAAACTGAAGTAATTTAATTAGTTTTTTCTTCTGTTCAAAGTACTGTTTTCCATACTAAATAGTAGGGACTGCAATTAAAATTGTAGTATAAACCAAAACAGAGCAAGGCTTTACTTTCAACTCTTTGCCCTCTTTGTCAGGCATGTTGAACTATCCTAAACAAAAAATTTACATTCCAGTCCAAATTTTGCCATTGAACTTAAAAATAAAATTTTAAATAGCAAATTGTCCAACCAAATACATTGTAACAAATGATAGTGTGCTTACTTTTGTCTAACTCCAAAGATGGAAAGACATAAAAACAAATAGTGTTAAAATTTATATATATATGTCCACTGTCATGTTTTTTGGGTGTTAGAAAATGGAACGATTTTGTGTGTTCTTTTTTTTTTTCTCCTAGTTTCTCGCAAGAGTTTGATTTCTTGCCAAGGGTAAAAAACAATAGTGGTGGTGTGTTTATGTGTGTACTTGATGTCTTGGTTTTTTTAAGAGTAATATTTCAATGAGTACTACTAGGGTAACTAACATGGTGTAAGTAACTGAATACTGTGTAACTATGTAGATCCACCTAACATAGTTCAAGAAATATCAAATATTTTAGTTGAGATTTGGACTGAATATTTTTGTAGTTGTATAAACTATGTTGGTTTTATGTGCAGTAGAGGTTTATAGCGTGATATATGACACTGTAATGCATATATGGCAGCTGCATAAGATTAGAGAGATACCCCATTCCCCTACAACCCTCCCCCCCACCCCTTCTGCCTATAAAAGTTAAAAGGTTCAAGGTTTACAGTCTTGTATCAAGGCAAAGCCTTCTCACACGATTTTAAAATATTTAACCCCCCCCCCGTGTCGTTGGTAACTTGTCACACCCACAGACCACATTTCAAACAGTCGTTCCCGAGGAACCGCAGTGCCCCACATCAAAGTATCCTCTGGTGGAATTCCCATAGATCGCAAGACTATTGGCTTAAGCCATTTGACCACGACACACTCCCAATCGCCTATTGGAACCGTTGTCCCATGATGGCCAAATTAATTATGGCCCAATGTGAGTCAATGAAGTAACTATTGTTGTCATAACTTTTTGCACTTAGCATAATTTAGCAATTTATTTTCTTATTTTTTCCCCTCTCTGTAGAGGTAGTATAAAGGTGAATCGAGTCCATCCATGCCTCACATTTTTTAGGCTAATCATGAATCATACATGTTTTACCATATTTTTGAACTTGCTGCCATCTTAGTTAATAGTTATACATGTCTTCTGTTTCTGTGTCCTGTCTTGATGTTGGTTTCATAATGTCCTAGAAGTCAGGGAATCGTTTAGATCAATTTCTCTACCTTTGTTTTTTGGACATATTTTATGATATCTGATAGTATCTCATTGCTGTGTTGAAGCAGTCTTTCAAAACATCATCAAATGGGAATCATAAACAAGTATCTCTCAAGTAAACAATGCATTACATATAAGATCTATTTACATATTTCAACTTTAATCTTTTTCATACAAATTGCCAGATGATAAAATTTTCTTCAAATTTTTTCTCACATTCCTAGTTTGTCATTTAGATATCATAGATGCCTATCAACTATCAAGCATAGGAAGTAGGATGTCATAACTATACTCTAAAGAAAACTTATTATTATTATTCAGATCGGTTTATTGCTTGATTTGCATATTTGCTTGCTTATTTGTCTGTTTGTTTCAGAATGTGGTATAGTTCCCTTCATTTTACTATTACCTTGTTTATATTTTGCTAACATCGCATGACATCTGGTTTTGATTTCATAACTTTGTTTTCCTTGGGCCATCACATGAGTACTTTTTGTCTTTGCTTTCAAACGAAACTGCTATAGGGTTTCTCATCTGCCAGTAATGGTTTCACATGCATGCAGGAATCGCCAAAGCTTTTGAGCTAAGCAGTTTTATAATTTCCTACGCATGTTATTGAATAGGCTTCCTTGATGTACTTACTACTTTAGCTAAACAACTAGATTCAGAAATGGTGTAAAATCTTTCTATTAAAGGAAACTTGTGGAATTTAGTCACATAAAAGTGTCAAGTCCAGTGGATAATGTCATACTCCATATCAAAGTCATATCATATTCCATATCAAAGTCATATTCCATATCAAAGTAATGTCATATTCCATATCAAGGTCATGTCCTGTACCTGACTTTTGAGTTGGAAAATCATTTCACTTTGGTTCCAGTGATTTTTCATACTTGGCTCGAGTCAAGTGAACTAATTTCAGGTTAGAATAATCAGTATTTAAAAAATTAACTTGCAATACTACAATTCTCTTGCAAGGAAAAATGTACAGGGGAACGGAAAGAATCATTGCCTCGACTCCAGGCAATCTCTATTTAGTATTAAGTATTTACCATATATACATATGACAAAAATTTACTGACTTGAGTTATGAGGTACTGCATTCAAGTGTACTTCAGGCACGGGGGGGGGGGGGGGTACTAGCTGGACCAGGTTGTGTCTTCCAAGATGCTGGACTTCATACGTCACTCTTTGTCATTAACACATTAGCACATTTTACAGTAAATACTGCCCTGATTGCTGAAAACTCAAGCAGAGATTAAGCACCAACTTAAAGTTTGTTTTTGTATAATTTTTAGCTTCATTTTTTATAAGTACTAAGAAATGCAATGTCACTTTTATGTTTTTAATCCTGCCTGAAAATTATTCTGATTATCTTGTGAAATTTCAAATTACTATTGGCTTCATTAGCATTATTTTATGGGGAAAAAATTGAATATTATGAATATTGTTTTTATTGAATGAGGTCAAACCCAAGGTACCATGAGATGGAATAAAACTTGTGTTGATGAAATTCATAAAATAAGTGTATTTTCCCCTGATTTTTTTCCTTATTTGGTATTAATTTCAGTTTATTCTCATTCCCTAAAATAGAAAGTCTTATTTTTACATTTAGCAACTTCTGAAAATCATGTGAACTGGACAATGCAAAGCTCCATGTAATACTTTGAAATACCAAAATGCATCCACTCTCACTGCCAATCCTTTGACACACCAACGGAATGAAAGAATGTTGCAATTAGCCACATTAGTATGGTTTCATTGGTAATTGATATGCATTTAATATCGTCCCGCAAACAATATTGTCCAAGCAAAAATGCACAGATTGTTACTAACTTTTAACCTTCTGTACTTGACAAAACCATTGATGCTTGAAACAAAAATATTAGCTGCAGAGCATTTTTTTGGCAACATTTTTGTGTTTAGTTGCCCATTCTGGGAGGTTTTTATAGTTCAACCAAAGCCTACTATTCAAAAGTAAGATTGGATTTTATGAAACTCAGACATTCTTGTGGATTTGTATACCACATGCACCTCGATTAGTGAGTAGTTTATATTTATTCAATTTCATTCTTAAATTTGTTTTGCCCTATTGAATAATATGCAAACAGCAAATCAATTCACCCCCCCCCCCCTCCTCCACAGTTTTTGAAATGACACCTGACTTAGTCAAGCTACAGTAAATTGCCATCAGATTCAAAAGAAAGATTAACCAATGCCCAATATCAACCCCACAGGACAGGATTCTGGAAGGGATTATCCAAAAGTTTGGCATAAGCTAGATTCATTTCTCATCAATTAATATCTTTTCATTAGGCCTGTGAGGGTGCAATCACAACAGTTCACAATCTGGTGTAGTGCTATCAGTTTCCATACTAGAGCACCTTACATAATAGTCTTATCTATCTCTAATCACTCCAATTCAAGCAATATTAAATGCAACAAACAACAATATATAAACAACAAACAAAACATAACATAACCAAACAAAACATAACCAAACATAACAAAACAAAAAAAATAAACAAACAACAAAATAAAGAAGCAACAAACAACAACAATATTAAATGCAACAATTCACAAATTTATGACAAGTTTGAAAGCAACTTTCAGGTGTCAATGGAGAGTATGACCACTTTATTCAATTTAAAACTGGAATATATAATAAATTACACTTTGATCAGTAACAAAGAAAAGAAAGCAGAGGATTGTGAAGTTTTGGTAAATTTTTGCAAGATAAAAAAACTTGATATATTGGGAAAAAAACCTTAGCAAACCCCATTCCTCCACCTTCCCCCCCCCCAAAAGGGGGGAGTGGGAGGGGACAAAGTTGCTTCCTTAAACCAATCGTCACATCCCTGCTATTAATTCTGGTGTTATCCAATGAAGTCATCTCTCATGAAACCGTTAGCAAACTAACTCAATTGCAGCACAGATGGTTCAATAGATGCAGTGCTTGAAAATATAACAATACAGCATCAGCCATGAACAATGTTAAAAGTGCAGCATTCTGTTCGGTATCACAGTTTGGGATGAAAATGACTATCCAAGCAGGGACTGACATACAAGGCTATGTGAATTACATGTAAATATGAAATTTATAAGCATGACAGCAAATCTTTCCAATTTATGCAGGTGACTTTTAAAGGATGAAAAAATGACATCATTGTGCAGTATGAATATTCATATATTATCACTTCCTTGATAGGAGACCCACTGAAAGCTGACTAATTAGCATATTTGACAGATGGCTATTTAGCATATTACTATGTTCACTGTATTATCATATTGTATAGAACTGTAATGGTCTCCTGTAGCATGATTTTGTACCCCACTACTACCCCCGAGTGTTCCGATGGTCGTTGGCAAACCCATCTACTCTAGATAAATCGTCACATAAAATGAGTTACACTACACTACAACAAGATCTCTTGCTTCAGTATGCAGTAACTTTAGTAGCAAACTACCAAATATTGATATAACTGAAAATTGTTACAAAACCTTGACATGAATATCTCATTGGTGTGTTTTCACTCTGAGATTTAATGACTTAGTAGTGAGTAGTGAATCAAAGAAAATTCCAAACGGTATGGACCATCAGTCCGAATCAACACTGTGGACTGTGAAGGGTGATAAAATGTTACGGTCATGAGGATTGTATTGGTAATGGGATGATAATGTTATAAAGGTAAACTGAGATGTCGATGAACTGGCCCTACAAGAAAAGATAACTTTATTCAGAGAAAATACCAAAAACTAAAAGAAACTGACCAAAGCCTAAAACCTATTGCACTTTTTGTTAAAAGCTGCCAATGTTAAATACATCAACTGACTTTGTGTACTGATCCATAAAATCCACATTAATTGTACTGGAGTCACTTATAAGTATTGAAGTTGCAGAGGGGAACTTAGAGGGGGGGGGGGCAAGGACCCCACATCTGAAATTGTTGAAGCACTAAAACAAATCTAACTGAAAAACATAATTTCACTCAATTATTACACAGAAGATGAATAGTGGAAAAAGTTGGACGTTTTTCACGTGCAAGCCAATTTTATCATCTTTTATACAGTTATTTTCATATGCACTGTTACTTTGGTAGTAATTTCAGTATTTACTGATCCTTGCCTCCCGGGCCGCCCTGTTCCCATAGATTCTGGATCCGTCACCAAGTTACACAAGTATAATCCACTCATGTACACTGCGGTGAGGAACAAACGCACGTGATGACAAAACCAATACAACTTTCTATTGTCTCATCAATTTGAGAAGTTTGGCTCTCAAAATTAGCAGAGAGTAGAACCAACATGTAGAGGGGGAAAATTTGGTATTCCCCTTCCCTAAACTTAAGGGAAACATTATCTTTCAAAATGCTTCTTTCTGCAGCCAGTAGCCTTTTGCTACTTATGCAGTAAAATTCCCAACAAACCAGCTTGGTTTCAATCCAGTGACTAACACACTGTTTTATACCGAGGCTAATAAGTTTTTATATGAATTTGCCGAGCTGTAACTCTGAAATGAAATGATTGATTTTTTATTTTTAATCACAGGCGAAGGACTGTTTGTTGTGATACCAAATGTTTCTTGTGACCCCAATTGCAATAAAATAACAAATTATTTTGCACGGCAGGAGACAGTCAGTTGTTAGTTAGTAAAAAAAATTGTATGTGACCTTAACACAACTAACATTTAAGTCCTTTCTGGTAGAAATACCCTTGACTCACTTCTTTTCCTCCCCCCCCCCCACTGCAGCAATCCTTGTGCAGCAATTAAGATTGGAATGTAGAAGGGGGTTATGGACTAAGGACAGAGCAGTCACCCCTTCAATTACCCTCACTGCCCCCTCTCCTTAACACTGGCCTTGTAACAACAATGGTAACAACATTTTGTGCAGTTAAGTCACCACAACATTTTACAGGACTGTTTTAACCCTCTTTAGAAACCCTTCAAAATGCATACATTTATCAGGCACACCCCATGAATATACATAAAATAATATGAGACCAAATTGGATTGACAAGCAATTGCTTGAAAATGGCTTTTAATACCTCAGCTTGCACAAAAGGAAAAGTTCACTTAAAAATCATTTCAAAGTAGTTTTGAAGAGAGCTTTATAATTTGTGCAAAGTTATTATAACCGACAGAAAGACGAAGATGCAGGAAGAAACAACAACATGTGGGTTGCAAATACTTGCACTCAAAAACTACTGACCACATTCTCTAAAACGGAAATAAATGTCTCAAGATAGTTGGAAATGACGATGCCGGTGGTACAATTTTCCGACAATTTTTTTAGTTTTCACTAAACGTAGAGAGCTTTTTCGATTTTTATCTACTGGAAAGATGAGAACAGTTGACACGAGAACATGCTATACTCTGCCCTTCCCTCTGCATCAGATACCGCATTCAAATTACTCTAATCTAATCGTATTAATTTTTTCAATACATATCTAATAATTTATTCTCACCAGGAAGGAAGTAATTCATCTATACTTTTGGTCAAGCCAATGAAACTGAAATCTCAAGAAAAAGTTAAATTATACTTGTAATCTCTTTTACTGTCACAAAGATTTCGAAAATTCTCCCACCCCCCCACCAACCCCCAAAAAAGAGAAGAAAAGAAAAACACACTAATAATTAATCAAGGTATCAAATATGCAAAATGAAATTAGAAAAATGCACCTTTAACAGTTCTCTTGATCATCGGCTAACATCTACTCTGGAAACCAACGATGGCAATTTCTACACGACTATTTATAATTCATGGTGTCATTCCCACCTAATGGGCTTTTCTGAAAGACTGCCTTCCATAATAGCCTCCATACTACAGTAGGAATCACCTTTCCCCCCCCCCATTTCCCTTCCCCCACCACTCATTCCCTTTGGGTCTACTGTCATGAGGTCGTGTGATAAAAATAGCATTGAGGACATATATGTGACAGGAAGTTGATAGTGATGATTTCATGAGAGATTTAATAAAAAAAATAAAAAAAATCGGCAAATTTAAGTAAACAGTATCGCAACTGAGTGTGATCAAACTTAAAACTGTCATATTAACTCTTAAAGGGGGAAAAAACAAGAAGAACTTTCTCCAGCATTCTCAGACTGTTTACTGTCGATGGCCGAAATGCAACATCTCTTTGCCACTTTGGCTGCCATCTTTAATACTGCCCCCTGGAGATCTCTCTATCCAATCTTTGAATGGGAAGAGCGCGAGAGGAGCGTTCGGGTCAGCCCGAATCTCGAAATCTTGAAAGCTCGTCGCGATCTTCTCTCAGGATATATGCTCGTCCGACATGGAAGCCTTGGCTATGACCGTCTTGTGGCGGGGTCCGTTTCTGTAATAGAAGACTTGCGCCAATATCGAGAGGTCTATGATTACTTGGAGAGCTCCGCATAGAGTGAACTGTAACGGAGCTTCCTTGACGATGAAGTAACCGGTCTTAAAAGTATCTCCAGATAGCCAGAAACATACCATCTGTACGCTGCAGGAAACAGCAAAAAAAAAAATAGGTTAGAAGAAAAAAGAAAGGAAGGTACAACTGATGCTGAGCAGAATGTGGTGAACACAGTAACAAATAAGAAGGCACCATCTGGACTTCATTTTGAATGGTACGACCATTACCATAGAAACATATGCTGAAAAATCATATAAACTACCAGTATTGTGGTATTTCAAGCTAAATGGGATGGTGAAGCGGGGAGGAAGTGACCAATGAGGGGATAGTTTCATGATTCACTGTAACGTTAATAAACACTGGACGATGTCGTCTAGACCCAACAGTCCCCAAACTATGGGGCGTGACCATACAGTGGGTTAGCAGACAAAATTTTGGGGGAGTTAGAGGGTTTTCCAGACGGAAAATTTACCAATAGTTGCGGAGCATGTCGGTGGATGTCAAACTTAGATTTCTTTTAAGTCAAGTCAATAGTCCAAGGCTAGCTCTGATGCACTCAGAGCATCGATGCCGAAGTGATTTTGTGGGTGGATACTCAGTCCTCATGGAAGATTCTGAGTTTGGGGTCCTAAAAGTTTGCAGACGGTTTGTCTGGAACTATCCTTGATATTGTCACCGTTGAAGGAATATCAATGCATGATGATAAAGATTTCATAAACCGCTGAGAACAGTCCCTGGAAAGACTTTTCCCATATGATTTTAAGTTGGAGTATTACTCTAGTGTTGGGAGGGGGGATCCTTCATAACATAACATTCTTGTAAGAGGAAGCTGCCACCAATTTGAAAACTGCAAAATAGCACAGTATGGTTCAAGATATAATGTTGTGCTTCCACTTTTTCGATACTTTGTACTTAATTATCACAAAAACTGTTGTATTTGTTGACCAACTTGTGGCTAATTACCAAATTGTGTTTTATTTTTGACAAATTTCCATGGCTCTTCGGTGTCTGCAGTAACAGATTTATAAGTTCACTTTGACATCCTTGAATCGCATGATTTGATTCAAATTATTATATAATTCTGCTTGTCTTACTGATTCGAAAACAATAATAAACATAAAAAAAACTATTACAAGCCCTCTAAAAAACAAAGAAATACTGAAAGTTAAGGAAAGAGTGAAATGTTACAGTACCTCATTCCCTGAGTTGATAAATTTTGATAATTCCTATAGAATTGAGGAGCGCCTAAGAGTGCCTCGATGAAGACTGCTAAAAAGCCGAGAACCTCAATGAAATATACATTATTAATGAAGACGTAGGTTACGAGTCCAGATACGAGACAAAATAACAGCATAAATTGACAAAAATCAATAAATCGGCTCCACTTCCAGAAGTATCTCTGATCAAAATCTGTGAGAGAAAAAAAAGAGAAAATTATTTTCAAAACCCTGTAGTAGTTATTTTCAAAGATTTACTGGAACTGACTGTTTTTTTGTTGTTTTTTTTTATATTATTATTTTTTTTATTTTAAAATTTTGTCCACCTTATTAGTCCACTTTATCAAATTGCCTCAGTAAAGTTTTGCCCAAACCAAGTTTGGAAATATTTTATTATTTCGTTTGGTTTAAAACCATTTTGTGTTTGTTGCATTCGTTTGAAAAATTGAAGCAAAATTTTCAGAACATACAGAATGTTGGTCAAAATATACAAATGGGAATTAGAGAATTATGAATGACTAAAATTTAAAATTTGCCACACTTTTCTTTCTGGGGAGTTTCTAATTAGTAATAATGATCACGTCTGGGACGAACCAAACCCACGACCTGACAAAAATAAAACTGTCTTGAGTACTTTTTATAGAAGCACGTGCTACAGCATAGCTCTCATAGTGCTTTGTTTTTCCATAATTGATAGCAGAGGTGGAAACTACTCCATCAAAATTGAGCGTAAAATATTGATTCTGTATCAGGCATGAATGAGGTAAAAATAAGCAATGGTGATTTTTTTTAAAAATATTTTGGTGGCAAGTATTAGTGCAATCTATTGATTATTTTTTACTCTTTTCATTTATTTTATAGCGATTTAGTGAAAACAGATAACGTTTGCTTTAAAATCCTATTCACTGTTTTGAAAAACACAAACCATTTACTAGGATCGAACAAAAGGTCATTTTTTTGTTCGACATATTTAACTCTGAATAAACTTTTTGATATAGTTCAACATCACATCATGTATTGCCACACTCTTGTGCAATACACAACCACCCGTTAAAATATAATTGTCTCGCTTTTTTCGAACCATAAAAAAATCGCACAAAAGACATAAGGGCATAGACATTGGCAATTTTTATCAAAATGGAGCCAAGTTCTTGACATAAATTTCATTGGACACAAGTGATCATCCACTTGTCTTGATGTTAAAGTCATTTCAATGTTACGGTTCACATGGTGCAGTTCACTCTTGTAGATATGAACTGAACCATACGCAGGGCACCTTATGATACATGTGCAATTGATTTAATCCAAAGGGGCGGGCCAAAGGGGAGAGAGATGGGGTGAGGGGAACATTTAACCTTCTCTTCAGTCAAATCTGTGCGCAAATAGTGAAAACAATGGGTAATTGTATGTACTTGCAACTTGCAATAATGTTCAGCAGATTTTAGATCTTTTAAATAATAAATGGCCTCCCATGCTAAAATCTACTTTGCCATTCTGCTTCTTTCATTTATCTAAATTTATCAGATGTAGTAGCATTAACCACAAATAGACAACGTTACCCATACAATGCCCTCTCACTATCCAGTCCACCCCCCCCCCCCCCAATGCACTCCCAATTCTAAAACTTGAACATTAAGTTCTCTTTCCATTTCCCTTTGACCAAAATTAATGATTATGCCAGCATTTGTTGCCATCTTTTATTCTATCATGCAGTTATAAAAAATAAATTATGAGTAAGAAACAAATAAATTATCTGTAATGATATAGAAGTCACGAGCAATGATTTTATTTAAAATGTCATCATTAGTAACAATGACATTTCATCTTTTTGTTTCTCATATGTTAATTTTTGACAGCTGTTTTAATTGTTTGACATTTACCTAAGCATAAACAAAACAAGGTCACGTGAACAAAAATCAACATTTGAAAATATTGCGATTGCTTGGTTGCTTAATACAGACTTTACAAATATTGTAATATTGCTGTTATGGCATAAAGCTTGATCATCAATATATCACCAATGAAAGTGTTTGCTTTAGTTATTTTAGGTAACCAGTTACTGTGCAGTGGCATAGCTTTACAATTTGTGAGGCACAGGGTACAGTATGTGCTTGCTTCATAGTATTAATGACTATTAATATTTTATGAGGCATGTACTGCAAAATGCAATGTCTATTTCCGATCAAAGTATTTATGTTTTTTCAAGTTGGCGTTCTATTAGAGTTGTACAGCGCTATTGAATACTTCGTAGATTTTAGCGCTTTATAAGTTCATTTATTATTATTATTTATTATTATGTTGACCAACAAAACTGAACCCAATAAGTTGAGTCACTTGCACAAACAAATATCTCTCCAAAATTCACAATTTTTCCACATTTCTGCCTAGCTTAGACCCTTAATTTACAGCGAAATAGAGAGAGCCAGAGAGATAGAGAAGGGACAAAAGAAGGAACTGAATTGCGAGTGGCCAACAACTGCGAAAACCATATTCTGCAACAATGACACTTACGTGTATCTCTTCACCATTTATTTGAACAAGAAATCCCAAAACTTACCGGGTTTGGATATTAACGAGTGACGAGCTTACCTGTATCTTCACAATCTCAGCACTCTCGCCTTTACCATTTCTAGAATGAACTGCAGTTCACTCATTCTACCAGTTCACTCCAGACACGGTAGAACGGGAGATCTAAGGTTGTGAGTAGACAGGTAAGCAAGGGAACATACGTATATTATACTGTTCTTTTAGGGTTTTTTTTTAATCCACCTCTGTATTTTTGATGCATTATTCTTCATAATATTTATCTTTAATCTTATGAACTCTCTTCCCTATCTGGGATGGGAGTGTTTCACACCACAGTTAGAGCTAGAGAACAAAGTTTACTCAACATTCCATAAATTCATTAGACCTGGGTATTTATGGGCTTTTACCCACAAAACACTCTGGCTCCATACAATAGTGGCATTTATATGGTACTGAGGGGTGTAACTGTTGCCACCCACATAAATTACTTAATTAGCATATAATGGCAAATCATTCACCTTTATCAATGAACTGAGAGACACAATAGCCTAATGTCACACTATCTTTTTAATTGTTGCTTTTTACAAATACAATTGTAATGTATCACTGTGGGTGTGTTTAGTTTGCTTAAGTGTTGCATCACTGTTGAAATTTGACACAAACTATGTAATCTGTCACAACATCAGCAGTGAAAGCAAAAATATCGAACGGACTGAACCCAGCATGAAGTAAGCTATGTCACATATATATAACATTAACACATTCTCATTAACGATCTTTTTGTTAAAAATTAGGGACATCTTCCACAAAGGTTGGGTGACTTATAATAAAACAATCCCACGCTGGTTTTTGTGCAAAGGAAGAGGTTGGGAGAAGAGAATTTTTTTTAAATCGAGAAGAGAAAGGTACACTATATCCTGAGGGGGATATATTCTGAGTAATCCTGGTGCAGAGACCGAAAAGCAACGACAGTGGAGCCTTGAAGCAAACTGGGCATTCACAGCATGGCATGAAACTAGCATCTTATTCTACCATAGAGAGGTCAATCTGAAGCTTTGGTACCTCAACCAATAGGCCCATCCCCACCTGTATAATATATATCATCATATGATTTCATCATATATATCAGATATCATCATTTAATGTTCAAGGGTAGCACAAGTAGTCCCTATCACATCATATTTGTTGATGCAACATTAGTTCAGTGTATGATCACCCAGATGCATTGTATTTATTGATTTGTGTATGATAAAAAAATTAAAAACTGACATATTAAAAATATGTGTTACTGATTGATTGAAGAGTAAACTGATCAATATATCTGTGCATCTGATCAATCAATCAGACTTAATATCAGTGTCTGATCAACAAACCAGACTAACATAGTACTTTATGTGTGAGTCTGCTTGTACAAGCAGACTGACACATACTTTGTCTCTGATCTATCGACCAGGTCGACATATTAACACATATCGAGTGTTTCAACCAGATCAGCCATGCAGACAGATATATATGTGTATGTTACAGTATGTAACATACACACACACACAGGCTTATTTATGTGTGTGTATGTTACATACTGTAACAGTGTGGTGTGAAACATGAAGGAGTGGAATAACAGGGACATGGATTGTAGGTATTCTATCAACTAGCTATTTTACATAATGCCTTTGGTATATTGTGATAGTTGCTGTACAGATGACAGTATGTGATATCATGTGTAAATCTATGAACATTCCCTTTACAGATATTACAAACAAAAAAATATAATTTTGTGCTTCCTTTACAAATCTGATCAATTTCTCAAGAAAGGTAAGAAAAACCACCAAACAACAGAAACAAAGGAGCAACTGTAAATTATAAATAAACAGTAAGAAAACCAATACTAAAGAAAAGAGAAGAAAAACACAAAACCAGACCAAAAATAAAATAAATAAAATTAGCCACAAATTATGATAAATTATATATAAAATCCATCCATTGCAGGTTAATGAAACCCAAGTCTCCAATAATTTCAGATGAAACATTCCAAGTTGTTGTCCAAGATTGGGTATTGAAAAGTTGTAATGGTATAAGTTCAAAACATGAACTCATCAAAAAGAAAAAAAAAGAAGCAGGAATCCCAAGAAAATGAATGCTAAAGGAAGCCCAAACATCAGTAAGAACTGTACCCATGTTTTACCAGCAGAGCTTGGTGTTTGTGTACATCAGGGATCTTTCTGTACATTAACGTTCCACAACTTACCCTACTTGCATATTTATGAGGGAAGGACTAACCTGCCTCCTCACAACTTCTGCACTCTCGTTCTACTGTGCCTAGAGCCAACTGATATCCCCTCTTCAGCACTGTATGTACACCCTAATAGCTACCAGTAACTACGGGTCAATGACCCTACTCATGCTACCGCCCAAAGTATCTTAAAGTCTTCTTCATAACTTCACTTTCTTTTATCTTAGGGAAGCATGTTTATAACACACCGACCGTTTTTTTTTATTGAAACGGTAACTATTTACATGTGTCCTATAGTATCTGACAGGTAAACAAAAACCGACGTTGCAAACCACCGTCAATCCTTCTGGACTTTAGAGGGCCCCGTCATTGTTTGATCAAAAGTATAAATTTCACCTTTCGAAAGTAACACATGAACTTTTAAAGCATTGCAGCCTTTTTAATAATCATCATTTGTTAGTGCAAAGTTAACTATTTAAATTCTTCTTAAATCTACTGGAGGTTCAGACTCGGATCTTTTTATCTGATTTGAGACAATTAAAACGTCTGTAAATTGAAAACTGATAATATCCCAGCATAAACATAACATACACTGAACCTTGTACATTGGACCCGCAGGTTACTTGTGGTACCTATTAGTTCTGTGGTGGCTTAACCACAGCTTGCTTATGCTGTAGAAACCATACCAAAGTTCACAGAATGTTTTCCATTTTGTGACTTATACATGCAATCAGTATTCATTTCACTATTAAAACCAATCATATTTTAGACACCTCAACTGTTGCCAATCACTACCGACACTGCACGACAAACTATTTCTTCGGGAGGAATAAATCATGCACGAATGTAAACATTTATTTCAACTATCAAATATCAATTACTTTTAAGAGTATTACTTTTTTTTCTTGACATAAATCTTGTTTTTTAATATGATTGAGAAAGGTTTAAAGTAATGCCTTGAATATCAAATTTGTAACAGAATTCCAGTACGTGGCAGTGTTGAGGTGAGCGAGGGTTTTGGGTAACAGAGATACACCTTTCTAATAGAACAGGCATACTCTATCTTCTTCCTAATCCCTCCTCCCCCACCCGCAACTCCAGTGGCGGAGCGTCCATACAGTCAGGGGGGGGGAAGCCCCCCTGACGGACTCAAATGTACTGCTGGCGCCCTTTTCAGCTTTTTATCACTTTTTACTTATTCGCGATTATTGACTTTTTTATTGCGCTCTCATCTACCTATTGACATTTGTCACATTATCTTTCAATTAGCAAGGCCCGGAAAGGGTCATTTCCGGCAATCTAGGAAGTATCTTTACTCAAAAAATTTCTGTTTGCTCTGCGCCAACCTGTGGTGGCGCTCCGCTTAGATAGTGTCGAAAGCGCCCTTACAGACCATTCTCGAACCCCCCTGACCAATACCCCTAGCTCCGCCACTGCGCAACTCCCCTCCCTATTGCCAGCCCACTGGAGTTCTTCTGAGCTCTGATGTTCTCCAGTTTTAAGACGATCAAATGGTAAAAGTGTGGGTGAGATCGCTAAGGCATTGTCATCGAGTCTAAAGATAGAAAGCGAGATAATCCACTGCAACAAGGCTGAATCAATACCAAACAATAAAGGTTATTTCTGCAGACTAGCGGAGCCTACTGTGTGAAATGCAGAACACTACAGATTGTGTCCAACCCAACCTTTCTTCAGCAGACTCGGTGTCCAACTTTGGATACTGTAAAAATGTCACTTAAAGATGCTACGTACACCTTTCTGATTTTTTTTTTTAATTCTCCCTTCCCTTTCAGCTCCTTTCCTACTCCTCCCCCATCCCAAGGCAGTTATGCAAATAATAAATTACTAATTCAAAACTTATAAATTATGAAATGGGTGGTCTACGTCAAGTAAGCTCAGGAAAAAAATTAATCTCGCTAAAGTTAATGTCAAACAGAAGTGATCTTTTCCATTGTCATGAGAATGGGGTTGAGGATGTAAAGACAAAACTTGCATAAATGCTGTGTAAAGTTTCTAAAAGCATGTGCATTCACTCATTGTGATGCACAGTGTTTGGGTACGACTAATGGTAACTACTTCATTACGCTGGCACGGTCAAAGATGTAGACATCATTTGTCACTTTGTAGGTATACACTAGCAATGAAATGAAACCTAAACAACCAACTAACGAAACAAAACATTAATACAAGTTCTCTCTTTTCCTTGAATGAGATGAAACCCAGAGTTCATCATTGGCCTAGATGTGATAGTGTAACTTGTGATGACAAATTTCCCCCAACAAAATGCTAAGCGAAAGCATATCCAATTCAAGTAAATTTCGGTTTCAATGTTTCTTCAAACACTAGGCAGAAGACTTGAGCAAGCCTAAAGAAGACATCATCCTGCAACATATTGAATAGCTCCCTCAACGGTTAAAAAAAAAGAAAAGAAGACCACCTTGTTCTCATTGAAAGAATTATTATGGCCATCATTATAAGAGAAGGGACTTGAACTGGATATAACTGAGATAAAATTCCATCCTTTTTTGGGGTAATTTTTCAATCCTTCCTACATTAGGGAGTTGAATGGGGGGGGGGAGAAGGGAGCTCATACAATCCTAACTATTAACTCAATGATTTAAACTGAGGGACATTTTGTCAAGAATACATATCGGGGTTAAAAAAAACACACAATGGGAAGGAGAACTTTATGGATGAATGTACTTCAAAATCGACCACATACCTCCCCCACAAGGAATCCGGCATGCAAAAATGTTGGTACTCAGAATCCAACAGGTGCACATTGCCTGTGTAGCAATCACCTTACCAGACTTGACTGTACAATTCATGCAAGGGCAAGGATACTGTATCCACACATTCAAAGGCATTCTGTACTCCATATCGTATCATCTATTAACAACACCAGGTGCTCAAACCCCACATTTACCCTAGCAACCATCCTTACTCTACATGCTTCCCCAGTCATCAAGGAATAAATCTTGTCATAAAGTCACTTTTCCACTCACAACAAGATTTTTAGTCCAAAGGGTTTTCCTTTCTTGAGTGAGTTGCCAAGCTATTCAAGTGTGATAGACACATGTTTTTGTCATATATCAAAAGTATTAAGTCTGTATTAACAACATTTAATCAGAAATGAAATTGAAGTTGATGAAATTAAACCAGCGTTGAAGAATGAAAGTTGAATTTATATTCAAAAAGCAGAAAGACCAGATAGGAAGCAGTGGTTGTGAGTTGGTCAGACAACGTTATAATGCACATTTAATCGCAAGGAAAAATGTTAAAAGAAATAAATAAATTTAAAAAAATATATGTATAAAAATGATTTTGGACTTCACCAATGTAAGGAATGCAATGCATCAGCAAATTTTAAATATGGTAGCAGTAACTTTGGCAAAGGAGAGCAATAATTCAAAAAAAAAAAAAATGAAAAAGTGAAAAAAAAAAAAAGGGAGGGTATGTACGGTGGAGGAATAATTCAAAAGCAAAATACAAAATGTTCAGCCCAAAGCAGACCCACCAGTAAAATATTTGCCTCTGATTGAGTAAGACAGAGTAACCTCTGAAGGGGCCCTGCTTACATGGTCCACGGGATGCCCGTCCGTGAAACGGACCTTGTGGGAGCTGGGTGAGGACGGCTTGTCTGGAAAAGTGAAAACATGGACCAAGTGACACCGAGATGAGAGAAAAGGTCAGTGTACCAGAGAGAGAGAGAGATAAAAACAGAAGATTATACCAAGTGTGTTTAGTAAAGCTGGTGTAAAATATCTATTAGGACCTCTAAATGATACACAGAATAGTATTTTAAATTTTTTGTTTTTTTTTGTCTGTAGACTAAAGAATAACTGTAAGAAGAAGGCTACAACTCAGGTCCTACAAACAACAAGTTTACTAGAACAAGTAACTCGTCAACAATTCTCGTTAAAAAGCCAATTAATTTTGATCAACAAACATCAATTTTTCATCCATTTTTGCTAAAATTTCATATTTTCACAATTTGATTATATGCTAACTAGTATTTAGTCATTTTCATTTTTAAAATCTTTTGCAATAGTAGCAACATTAAAGTTTCACACCAAGTTGCATGTCTGGTTGAGAAAAATAAAACAGTGAAATCATGCTTTTCTAATAATTTCGTCGGCTCCAAATTACATTCATGTTGTCTGCAGAGTTAGCGTCTAGGATACAGCAAAAGTGCTTTAATCTCAATTTGGTTAACGGCACTGCGAATTTTAGTTATTTTACGTGATAATTTTTTGACGTGAGTAAGAAGACTTAAACAGAGGGAATCGGACATTTCTGAATCGGTAAACAAACTCAATGGAGCGTTTCTACAGATGGCGGCTGTCATATCGGTCCTAATTTGTGTAAATCTATACTTTTTAACAGATCTCTGAATCAAAGTTCACACAATCGCATGAAGTGCTCACTGGTACACAAAAATGCCGGATGGACTTGCATAATGACGTACTAACTGATTGACTATTCCATGGTTCCACTATTTCAGTTTCGTCGAACAAAAAACATTTTGGAAACACAGGATAAGGTGCTAAGAACTGTTTTCTCGACTTGAAACTTTGAAAATATTTTTTCAAAAATCTCTTTGTGAAGTAGTAAAAATGTAGCTGTATGCTAATAACGATCAACTCATAATACTGAGATGATCTGCAGTCAGAGACTGGAACTTGTCAAGTTTTGTAAAACTATCTAGGACCGGTAAGACAGCGCCCTTTGTTGATTTTTTGGGGCGTGCCTGAAGAGCACCATTGGTTTTGTTTTTCATTCAAAAAGGTCAGAATTCTAAGCTACTTCAGATCAGAGCTTCAATGTTAACAAAGGTTAGTGTAGCATTTGGTTTAAACTACCACAATGATTTAGTCAGCTTATGTCGGTGAAAATCACAGCAACATTGTGAAAGTAAGTTCACAACACTAGAGAACTCTAGTACTCTATAAACAAGATAGAAACATGGAAAGTTATTAAAGACAAAAAACAGACATTGGTTAGAAATTTACCTACGTCAGGGATGGCTCTTGCTGAGAGCCAAAAAATATAAACTTGCTAATCACAAGTTGCAAACAATGAAAATAAAGGTATTTATACGTGTGTAATATTATTTCATATTTATAACAACAATCCAGACTTTATCGACAAGGAATTGTACCTACATTTCCTGAAAGTTTCCCTCGATATGAATCATTCAGTAGTATCCGGTATTTTGACATTGTGTGTCACCACCAACAATATATATGTATATATATATATATATATATATATATATATATATATATATATATATATATATATATATAAATATATATATATATAGTAATATATATATATATAGTTATATAATATAGTATACCTAGATACTGTAACTTACAGCATGTTGTAACTCGAGTTTCACGCCTCACGGTGATCATCAGACAACCTGATGAACTCGAGTTACAACATGCTGTAACCTACAGTATAGGTATACTATATTAAAGTATTTGCTCTACATCTACGTATTAGTGAACGATTGAATCTTCAAACCTTAGGGAGTTATTGTCTGCTACCCTTTGCTGTACTATTTTCCAGACAAAATGTTAATCCAGACAAAGTGCTTAAAAATATGCCTCACCATCGATCATCTAAATATAAATACACTGATTTAAGAAACTGAGAGGAGATTTGGAGGAAGAAGAGAACAAAATACCTTTTAAATCAACAAACTAAACAGCAAATCCCACATTTTCTTCAGTTCTTTCTTTTATGTAATATAATACATCCATTTGTACAAACCATTTGATCAAAAGTTATCATATTACCACTTAGATTTGGATAGCTTATTTGATAGAGCATAAGACTTATATCTCAGCTTTCCTCTCTCTTACTCCATATGCTTTTATAAATTACAATAGAGCTTGTATGAAAGTGGCTTTCACCAATCCAAGGATCTTGGGAAGGGGTGGGATATGGTGGATTTATGCCCCTTCCCCCCTTCAACGGTCAATTGACCACAATGATGGATATATAGGTAATTGATGACCCACACAGGATTACACAATGGCATATATATCTATATAGTTCATGTTTGAAATTTGAACTTTGAACTATCCAAGATGCTTGCATGCAATGAAAATAGTATGTGGAGATTAGTGATTTTGATGATGAAATAATGTACTGTATTGTACAATACAAAACTGTGTATTACTGCATTGAACTGTAGAATACAGAACAGTACTGTAGAATACAGAACAGTACTGTAGAATACAGAACAGTACTGTTCTGCATTGTACAGTACTGTACAATACAGAACAGTACTGTACAATGCAGAACAGTACTGTATTGTACAATACAGTACTGTGTATTACTGCATTGAACTGTAGAATACAGAACAGTACTGTAGAATACAGAACAGTACTGTAGAATACAGAACAGTACTGTAGAATACAGAACAGTACTGTAGAATACAGAACAGTACTGTAGAACACAGAACAGTTCTGTGCAATACAGAACTGTACAATACAGTACTGTACAAAACAGAACAGAACAGTACTGTACGATACAGAACAGTACTGTACAATACAGAACAGTACTGTACAATACAGAACATTACAAAACAGTACTGTATTGTACAGCACTAACATTCTATACTACATAGTGTATTATATGGTACAGTACTGTACAGTGCTGTACCATACAGTACTGTTCTGTTTGTACTATACAATACTACCTAACTATACTGTACAGTACCGTTCATGCATACATACAAAGACAAGCTTCTTTATAAGTACTCTGAATAAAGATGCTTTTAATACTAAATTTTAAGATCATTACAAAATAAAATCTAACTTTAGAAGCCAAATGAGTTGCAATGGAAATGGAGCTGATGAGATGCTGTAAGTATTGAGATTGATACAAATGAACATATATTTGCAGTATTAATATTCCACGTTATGGCTGTTAGTGGCAATGCTTGGCATACCTAAGAACTGCTATTTGCATAAATATGCAGTGATATATTTATATTAATAAGTATTAAGTGGAATCAAAACCAACATAAAAAGCTGCTTCCTTTACGAATAAGATTAGACAAATGTGCTAAATTTTACCCCGCCATTTCCCAGTATTTGATCTTCATTCTGTAAATGTAGCCACAAGACAAATATGGAAGACATTCATTTGGCAATAAACCATAGGAGATACAGAAGAAGTTGTCATTTACAATGTCTACTTACAAATCAACTATACAACGAGATACAAGCATTTGAACGTAATCTTTGATATCATTTGACTGGTCACGTGTAGTTTTAGTGTCTCATTGAATTGAGGAAAGTTAAGATGATGGGCAAAAATTGATCTAAATGACCAAATTAAACAGTGAAATAAGCCTTTTTTTAACTTTTAACCAAGAAAACTGATAAACGATATCTCTGAGTTTGACCTAAACATATTCATGAAGCAACAGGTCCTATAAGAATGAATTTGGTTCCTCACCGCAACTCTTCCCTCCCCCCCCCCCCCGCCCCATTTCTCATCCTGTCCCTTGTTCAGAAGATTCAATTCCACCAGCACTTGGCATAAACAGCATAGCTTTACACACAAACAGAACAAAGTTCTCAAGTGTGTTTAAACAAAGAAGATAAACGCATGGGATATCACACACAGTGTATCTCTGAGAACCGAAAGGAATACTTTCTTATCTGCTCCGAGTGTTAAAGCAAAGAAAATTTTATATTTGAGGTAAGTGACCTTCAAAGATAAATACAGACATTATAAAGTGTGTAAAGTCACTCTAGAGAGCATTTAGCTTGAAACTAACTGTAAATCTAAAGAAAAAGAAAAAAACCTCATAAGATTCTCATTTTGCTAATTAAACTCTTGAAAATGCACAAACACCCACACCGACACACACACACACTGTAAAGTATACCTTGCTAAGTATTTCAAGCGTAAGAACCGTGCCAGGCAATTTTGGTTTTCACTGTTAGATGAGAATTTCCTACAGATATGTTAATTTTAATGAACCTGCTAGCTTTCCACTTGTAATAAGTGGAAAAATGGAATCTGCAAGATAACATCCTATATGTCTCCATGACAACTGGTATGGCCATGACACACAACTATGCATCATGTTCTACTGAATGTGTTGTTATGGAGACAATTTTGTAAGAAAAAATAAGAAGTACATGGAATTCAGTAATAAAATCCTTGAGACAACAGTATTTAGAATGAGAGTATTACAATAAGCCTACAACAGTGAAGTTATACAAAAGAACAGCTATGGTACTTGGGTGTGTAGGTGAGTGATGAGGGTGGGGGGGGGGGTAAGAAGGAAGAGGGCTTCATGATCCAAGGGCAAAGTCTAATACACAAAGCATTAGACCTGTCAGTTCCTCAGATGAATGCAATGAATGCAAAGCTCTATGGGACAACATTAAGAATGTTATGGTCTCATATGACACATTAATATATTTATTTTTTTTATAATTTTTTTTCTTTCTTCTTGGACAATCCCGCATCGAAACTAACATTCTGCCGAAGGCCAGCCTTTAGTTCATTCAGACACAAACGCATTAATTTATTATTTTCTTCTAAACACCTAATGCCCATAAAGAGAGAAGCATTGTATAAGTATATATGTAAATATATGTTTGCATTGAGAACATCATTGGAGATGTGAGTGATACCAGACTTTTAGTGTTTACGACGATTGAGTCTGTCTCTGATTACAAAGAGTTGATGAAAAAATATGACGAAAAATAAAAAGGGGAATTGGATGGTTAGACTGATGAGTTCCCAGTTGGCATGGAGATATGGGTTCCCTTAAATACTGATAAGATACTAGAAGGCAAAGGTTTGTGTCATCTTCAAGAATCATGCTATACCATCATGAGAGTATCAAAGCATTTTCTCTACTTCAATCAAAGAAAGACAAAACATGGGGATTGGGTAATTAGACACATGAACTCCCACATGGCATGGAGAAACAGGTTCCCTTAAATCACAAAATAATAACGCGAAACTTAAAAGCAGTAGAGTGACAACGAAATCTGTACTTTAATGAAAGAAATCCGGCAAGACCAGATTTTGTCACGCGAAAATGAAACTATTAACAGAAAACTATACAGATAATATACAGTATCTGATATCGGCAGATATTAAAAACGGAGATATTATAGTTGAGGCTCCTCTTTCTTAATTTTTTGTTGCAACACAACTCAAACTTGTAGCAAATAAAAAGGGCAATTAGATTTTCATTCATCAGGGCAAGGTTTTCAAGTTGTCCCTCAGACAAGCAGGTCTTACTCGTTTGTTGTCCGAAGAGCAAATTTGGTTGTCCGAAGAAATATATAGAAAAATAACACAGAACGACCGATATGTACACCGTAGGAGGACATTCTCACAGGCTCATGTTGGATTTTAAACAGAAGTCTGGTCATCTAAGACGATCTGACAAATGTTTAAAATTTTTGCCCTGATTTATTGTTTACATTCCTTAGTGGCAATTGTTACTGTATTTGCTGGGAAAAAATTATCTCATTGATCATAAGTTTGACATAAATTTGTGACATGATTCATGTAGTGAAATTGACTGAAGAAAGCTTTATCAAGAATTAGACTTTAAGCTCTGGCTAGAATGGGCAGGAAGACTTGAAAAATGAAAAAGAAAAAAAAATTGAATATATATGTTCAATGGGATTATTAGAATGAGTCTCCAAAAAAGATAATGGAAAAAAGTTGAATCCATGTTTGCTGTTAAGAAAAGATGCATGCCTACCAAACGAAAAACCCCAAATGGATAAACTAATGGGGTAATGGAATAATGAAACAGTTAAGGAAGGTCTGTGGTTACGTTTAACTGCAATACTTTTGTTTAAGCTGGTTCAGGCTACCACAAAGATTTCCACTTTAAAAATGAATTTTTTTTAAGACATACTAGATAAAAATTTCATTTTGTTAAGACTAGTTGCCTCTAATTTAGTTTGATACTTAACTCGATAACTTATTCAAACAGTAGCTTAAAAATTGCATATTTTTAAAATAATTTATTATGTTGAACTATATCTTTCTGTAATAAGAAGTTTTTTTTTTATCTATTAATTCCTGGAAATTCCAGGCAGATTTTCAAAAAAAATTATATTTTTGCCAGGTCCAGCTGGAACCTGACACTTGTTCATAATCCGGGCCGGATTATCCACTGGTCTGGATATCCAGCCGGATTAGATTATCCCCTGGACCGGACATCCCAGACATCCAGTGCTTCCCCCTAGTCTAACTTTCATTGCTTACATTTGCTATGCTGAATTAACCTCAAATATAAAATATTAGCCACAGGATAAAGGCAATACATTTGATTCAAAGAGTAACAAACATAAGCTCTGAAATGTACAGCTGTTTACACAATTGGCAAATTGTGATATTTGTTTTTAGTTTGGGCTCACTTTTTCCACTATTTCTGAACAAAAAACCCATTTCATGAAATCAAGCAAAAGGCAAAGAAGTAAATACAAACCAGTGAATACTCTTTTGACTGTTGAAATTTCGTTCAAGGCACGGACGTTGGTACATAGACGAATCAGGGCCATCATGGTTACAAACATGATGATACTTTGGGCAAGAAGGGGCAACTCGAATGGGTGGCCAAACCTGTCGACAAATATCAAGACAAAGGAGGAGGATATTTAGATACAATGAAGAATAGGTAGAAATTTCCTTTTTGGGCTTTTTTGCTGCAATGAACAGTTAAAGATGAAGGACTATACAGTGGTTATGTATTAGCTATAAAGAACTCTTTCTCACATGACTTTACAAACAGTTAACTCCTGTTCACCGGTAACATTTCTAGACAGGCCTCGAAATTCATGCTATTTACCGGCTAAATGCCATCAGTTTTCCTCATTTTGCAAGAATAAATAGAAGGCACTTGCACTCTTCAGTCGGTAGACAGTCGAACATAAAGCAATATTAGTCTGGAAATGATCGTCGAGCATGCAGCTGCATGATTTCCGTACCTGACGAACACCCTGTACGTCCGTTTGTTATCAGCAAATATTATTGGACTGTTCCCTACGAGCCTGAACAGTAACTGATATGTGCTATATTCAGGGAAATATTATTGGACTGTTCCCTACAAGCCTGTGCAGTAACTGATATGTGCTGTATTCAAGGAAATGCCAACTTGGGCATTTGATTTTACGCCAGTGGATTTTATGGGCACAGGACTTTCATTTTCTAGCCAGTGACTAAAAATTGTGAAATTCTATGCTGTCTCACCCACAGCCCAGTGTACACAATTTATTAGTTGTTCCTGAGGTACTAGATTGTGCCATGTCTAAGGGTCCCCTGGGGGAATCTCCCATAGCATGCTGCAACACTCTGGTACACACAACATCTAATTCAGAAATAGTCACTATGAATCCATAAAATAAAAAAAGTTGTAAAATCTATTGCAGATAGTGAAGAGTACATAGCTTTATTGTGTATGAAACATCCCATCTTCACTATAGACAAAATGATAGCAATTTCCCTCAGTTTGCTGATGAAATTCCTTTAAAAAAAATTTATTAAATTTATCATTAACATAGCCACCTCAGTTATTGACTTTTGGATGTTTCATGCACTTCTCTGCAAAAGAACACCTGTCTAAATATTGTGTCTGTGAACTGAAGTTATGTTGTGTTAGTGAGGTCTGTTCAATGTGCAATACATAAGCATGGACTATATGCAAGTCCAGATTGAAAATGCCGATGAAATCAACTTACAAAATACATTAAGCTGGATGCACTACAGATTGTAAAGAACCTATTCATTATAATTGAGATATGTATACCTTCTATATCTGCAATTCTGATTGCTCAGCGGAGTGGATATGTGCTCATTATTGATCATTTATTATTATTATTATTATTATTATCATTGTTGTTGATACTACCTCCACTATAAGGCGAGCAACCACATGATTGCTACAACACAGATCTCTTTAAAGCCCAATTTTTAATTCAATCTTGACTGTCTTTTTCCAGTACTATTGGGTTGTAAATACACACAAACACAATGATTTTGGCCCATTCCCAGAGAGATCGTGCAACTAAAATATTAAAACCAAAACAAATGTGTCCGGTTATTATTTTGGTCTAATATGAAAACATTAATCGGACGCATGCTGTCATCTCGACCAAAACAATAACAAAGAATGGAACACCTTTCTTTTGGTTTGAATGTTTCCATTGGCTCAATCTCTGTGAATGGGTCAAACTTTTGGGAGGGGGGAGGGTGGGGGGAGGTGCATCGTCATAATTGTGTGATTATTAACTGCACAATAGTACCCAAAACAATTGCAGAGTTAGTTGTTTATCATGTTTATAATGGAATATTTAATGGGGCTTTAAATGCTACAGGGTACAAGTGAGAAACAGTCACTCCTACTCCTCCTCATCCAAGTACACATGTACATGTTATAAAAATTGTATCCAGGTCTTGGCAAAACATGTAAACCGGGAATCTCACCAAAATAGAATCCTCAACGTGCTAGCGGCTAGGAGCACGAGACAGACGTGCGTTGAGAATCCTTCGCCGTTATCTGTGCGTTTGATCTCCATGTACTGAGGTATGAACGGTACGATACCGCCAAACATCATACAGCAGGAGGCTCCCCATGACACCAACTGCTGAATGCTGATGTCGGGGAGCCGAAAGTCTAAATCAGCAAAAGCTGGGATTATATCATTTTCCATGACATATATATTGTTAAGAAAATGTGCTCTGACTTCCGGCAAAGTTTAAAAATTGGTGACTAAACTCTGTATCTGAAAAGACTGAAAAAAAGAAAAGAAAAAAAAAGTCCATCACTTAGAAAATAATTGGTCACAAATTAGTTCTGATGATTAGTATAATATATACTGTATCACCGTTACGAGAAACACAAAGGAAGATGAAATGAGTAATAGGGGGAGTGGTGAGGTTCTGTGTCGGTCCAAAAGCAATGGATACTCTTCCACCAGGAATAGTCGTCTGACTTCCCCAAAAAATTTACATCTAAAACAGCTTTTTGGATTGGCTGCATTGAAGCTACAAAACTTACCAATAGAATAATTCAAAGCTTGACAACTTAACATTCTTTTTCTATATAGGTTGATTCATAAAATTCTTCCGTGTATTTACACTTGACGGATGTACACAGCACCTCACAGTGACATTTTAAATGGCAATATTTATTGGCATAAATCCAGTACTTCCTGCCAAACATCAACAAAATATTTTTTCTTTTTTTATTGGCTATCTTTTTCATAAATGTGTTGCCGCAGCCAGGATTTTCTGAATACAGTGCAAGTTTCACAATACGAATTGGCTTGCCAAGTAATGCAGTATAAAATAATGTACATAATTTATGGCTTTGAAGTATAGTGCATTTATGTATGCCTGTAATAACATAAACAACGAATCATAGACAAATTACAAATATACAGCTCAATGTTTGTGAGGTTTCTCGGACTGCCAACTATTCATATGATGGATAGGATCAGTATTCAATGTTTCAAAGAATTAATCAAAACTGCACTTTAGTCTGCATTTAACTGTGTTTGTTAATGGCAAGAAACAAACTTCTTTGTGAAAGTAATAAAATACCTTGAATTAACACCCAACCACAGAAAGTACATAAATTACCAGTTGGCTATGAGTGCTTACTTTCCTTTCACAAAATCCATCCAGCTACTGTAGGCTTGCTCCAAGTTTTGCTGAGGGTCTAGGCTTGCATGGTTCTAGCCATGGACAAGTAATTTTAGACTCAAAGGGGATATTGTGATCGTATGACAAAGGACGCTATCAAAAAGTGAAAATTATATATTTTCAGCTTCTCAAGGTAAAACTTTGACTATATTCTCGTCAAATGTTGAATACTTTGTTGACATTTGCATTTTATTTCCCTTAATAATTTGCACTTTTTGTACATCAATTTTTTACATTAAAAATATATATATTTTATAAGACTGAATTTTGGTTAAGCTTGGGTTCCGCTATTTGTTCCAAATATATATAATATTCAGGGTTGCAGAGCTTTTATAATTCAAAGTGGCTATTGTTACGACTAGTCGTAAGAATAATTCCCTACTACGCATGCACAGTTGCTATTTTCATGACCAGGAGTACTATTTTTACGACGAGGAGAAACAATAATTTTCGGTTAGAGTTAGGGTAAGGGTTAGGATTGAGGTTTAGGGTTATGTTTAGGGGTACCCCTACTACATGCGCAGTTGCTTTATTTACTTTACTGCGCTTGAATTTGCCTTTGTCGTAAGAATAGTTTATAATTATTACGACTCGTCGTAAGAATAGCCACAGCCTTTATAATTTCGGTCTCGCGGACCTTCGGTCTCGCAGACCTTCGGTTTCGTGGCCTGTAACCGCTGTGTTAAGTTCTTTCATACCCCTTAATTGACACATTCGTTGATAAGCTAACTGAAGTGTAGGCCTAAGTATACATCCATGACTTTGGATGCTGTTTATTATGCTCTGAGCCGCTAAGCTCAGACAGGTGAGGTCCCAGAGAGTAGAGGTATTATATTGCGGTACTTTTGGTGATTAAATTTCCAAATGCCAAGAGGTTGTGCAAAACTGTGGGGGGGGGGGAGGTGTTAAAAGCTTAATAAAAAAAAATTGATCAGCATATACCTGAAATGGATTCAAACTCATGAAATATGTAACTCTGCTTGACTGCAAAAATTTTAGGTTGCCTGCTGTATTGCTGCTAGTAATATTTGAAGGTGTGTCAACTACGAAGGTGTGTCAATTATGAAGCCTTAACCATACTTGTCATAGTCAACCACTATGTATATTTATGACTCTTGGCCTAGTACAATATCACCCTTTCCCTCATTAAAATTATCGTATCAATTGTTGGCTTAGGTCTGATGGGAGTAGACCTAGGCTCATAATCCTAATATTAATGTAATTCTAAGCAAAACCTATCCCACTGGTAAGGGCCTAATCTAACTGTTACTTAAGCCCAAGTTACATTACAAGTTAGGCCTAACCTTTCTTAACATGGTCATAGTGAGACTTACTATACGGCTAACATAGGCTAGTATAACATTAGGTCTAACAATTAAATATTCTTGTCATGTTTGATAACAAGTCGTGCTGCATTCCAACTTTGTTTGAACATCATGCTTTGGTGTTTCTGCATATTCGAATCCTTACATCATATTAAACGGCAGGAGTTCGGTTTGTAACGAAAGAACCCATTTTACGTGAAATAACAGTGGAATTCTCGCCGGCCTCCTCTTGCACTTATCATCGTAATTAACGTAGATAGTAGAACAGATTACAATAATACTGGCTACTGCTCCGAATGTGGATTATCTTCTCTGTGTAGCTTATCAGCTGACCGTGGACCGGACTTGTGGAAAAGAACACGACGCACTGTGATTCGCACATAACGTATATTGAATTTGCCTGTTATGGAGCGCCGTATATCATAACATTCTCAGAGGAAGATGTCTAAGGATATTTTTGCATAACCATGCATAGTCATTACAACATGTCCGTCGTCTTTCGTTCGTCACCACCGTTTCATTTTCTTTTTTTCCCCCGTGAATAGTGTGAGATGTATCATCTATGATATCTCAGCTCAATCCTTTGCTGCAATTTCAATAATAATACATAATATGTATCGACTTCAAGTGGTCATACAAGTATTGACCCCAAAGATGTCAATGAGTGACCATTATATTTGACTAATGATCACTCATGTATCGAATGAAACATTGAATCGTCTAATTTACACCCCCAGCCCCTCCCTTTTAAAGCATAATAAGAACAATTTGGAGAGTCAGAATATCCAGGAAGGTACTTTCCAAAACGTTGAGAATTGCTTAGCATATCCTAGATCAAACTTTAGTTTGAGGCGAATAGGCTGATAGCTAGGATTGCAAAGACCTGTGTTCCTACGTGTCGAGTTCAAACTACATGCATATATATCCAGGTGCGTATCCAGGGGGGGCGTTAGGGGCGCGCGCCCCCCGGGTAAGGAAAAGAGGAGAGGAAAAAAAAGAGAAGAAAAAGGGAAAAGGAGGGGAAAAAAGAAAAGGAGGAGAGGGAGGAAGGGAAAAGAAAAAGAAAAAAGAGAGAAAAAGGAGAAAAGGAGGGAGTAGAAGATAGCCAAGACCTCGGGAAGAGAAAGATCCCTATTATATACACAGGGTAGCCAGTGACAGATCAAGGATTACGGAGGGGGTGTGCGCCTCACCCTACCCCTTACCCCGACAACTCCATTTTTGACGTTTCCGTTTTTCCTCTCTCACTAATGTACTTGAACTCGACCGAGTCGTCGGGGAACATAACGCATTTCGGGAAGGGGGCGACCGCCCCCCCCCCGAGCAAATTTTCTTTACATCGCTAGTAATTTCAAAATAGACAATGCTTAGATGCAACTTACAAGGCCTGGGAAGTGTCATTTCCAGCGATCTGGGAGGCATTTTCGGCCAAAATTTTTCTTGTACGCTTCGCGCTAATTCATGGTGGCGCTTCGCTTAGATAGTTTGCCTACAGGCTTCGCCCTCCCTTGGCAATTACTCGCTACACGCCTGTTCGAATTTGTAAAGCAAAGAGCAGATATAACATCATATCAATGAGCATTGAAATGCATGTTCCACGATGTACAGCCTCAAAAACTGTCAATGTGTGTAGTCAAAGGCGTAGGAGCCAGATTGGATTTGGGGGCTGTAATGACTTGCCCGAAAAAAAGGCCAAAATTTTTCGGGCGCAAAGCGCGCATTCAACATGTCGATGCCAATATCATATAGGCAAGATCGGTCATTACATTGTATGGCATCGTGTACCGCACGGTCCGTCAAAGTTGCACAGTATACCGCCGGATGCTAATATAAACGACCAAATGTCTTATGTAGATGGAGAAAAACCATACAGATCCATTTATGTCAAAACTCTCTTTTACAGTAGTAATGTCGGCCAAGCTTACAACTTTATTTCAATTACCAAGGAGATCATATTAAGCTATTCATTGCTATTTATTTTTCTTTCAGTAGGTGCCCAAAAAAAATTGGGAAAACAATTGGGGGGGGGGGGGTGCTGCAGCCCCCGTCTCCTACGGGACCTACGCCTATGAGTGAAGTCTTCGGTTTCGATATACCTCATATCGGAAATATCTCCTATTTTTCTGTTCCTTCAACCAAGTTTTGTAAAAGCCATTATAAGAGGTTGCAATATTTCTACACCAATAAATTAACTGTGTCGGAATTTTCCAAAATTTCCTCACCAACATTCTTCATCATACTTTCCTCTATACTCGTTCAATTTTGACCTGTCTCTTAGGGGTTCAAGGAGGTTTTTCTATATTGGTTGTCTATAGATTTAATTTTCTGCAACATTATGGGTATGTTTTCAAGTGATTTTATTCACGAGAAAAGTGAATTTTCAAATTCTCAACAAGTAATGGGCTTAAAACCTTCAAAAGTGGGGCTTTCGGATATTGTGGGCCGTGACGTAGAATAACCTACAAAAGCAATGATCCATAGGACATGCAATCAGGTCGAACATGATGTGAGACTGGTGACAATCTTCAAAAAGGTTATGGATGGAAAAACACTTTTGAAAAATACTTGGTTCTCAGGCAAAAGTGTACATCTGGTTGCTCATTTTCAAGCCCGAGAAGTGCCATTTCCGGTGATCTGGGGGCTATCAAAACCAAAAATTTTCTTGTACGCTCCGCGCCAACCGATGGTGGCGCTCCGCTTAGATAGTAATTCGCGCCCCCCGGGTTAGAAAATCCTGGATACGCGCCTGATATCAATTCATTTTCAAGCACCTCAATACTTAACTGATATGCTAACTGTGTACAAGCCTAACAGAACGTTGAGATCGGCCAATTCCCTTACACTAGTGGTCCTCGGGTAAGGACTGCTACATACGGCGACAGACAATTTAACTTTGCTGCTAGCAAGCTATGGAATGCACTGCCAAATAATATCCGTGATGACAAAATATTGGACACTTTAAAGAAATTACTTAAAACTCATTTTTCTTTAAGGAATTTCACTGTAAATCTATATTGTTTTAAAAAAATTCCTTAGTATAGATATATATATATTTTTATATTAACATTCAAGCTGCGTCCATTTTATTTTTCGTATTCATATTTTAAGGGGTTTTGTCATTTTGTTACTTAAATTTACTTAAAACTCACTTTATCTTCTTTAGGAATTTCATTGTAAATTTTTATAATTTTTAAAATTATTCCTTCGTATATATTTATATATTTTTAATATTAATATTTAAGCTGCGTCAATTTTATAATTCATATTCATATTTTAAGGGTTTTGTCATTTTGTTGTCATTGTAAAGCGCTCTTGAACATGCTTAAGCATGCAAAGAGCGCTATATAAATTTGGTAAATAATAATAATAATAATAATAATATGGGGCTCTTATCAATTGCTTCATCCTAGCTGCACCTGCCAATAAGCCAAAAATGTGAAACACAAACAATGATAAAATAACAACGGCACTTACATTTACAAGCATAAATTCGGGGACCATGTCTACAGTCCTAGCAGATTATTTTCCATCGAATATGTCCCCTGCATTAAAAAAGAATTGGTTCCTCTTTACGGTGAATTTCAGTTACAGAATTGAATTACGGATCAAAAGAGTGCCACACAAAGTATTCAAATTTCAGGGCCTGCGAAAATTCTTATTTCGAAAAGTAGAAATGTAACTTAAACAATTTCTCGGTTCCGTGCCCTAAACTAAGCCACTTACATTGAAATTACAGGGGCGTATCCAGGATTTTCCAATAGGGGGGGCGCCAGGCATGAATGATCGCCGTCCTGGGGGATGGGTCTAAGGGGAGGGGTGTACAATTTTTGCTTTCGAAGAAGGGCTGAAATGAAAAATGGTGTCATATGCATGGGCGGCGACCCGTACTTCCGAGTGGGGGGGGGGGGGGATATGACCTTGTTGACTATCTAAGCGTAGCGCCACCATGGGTTGGCGCGAAGCGTACCAGAAAATTTTGGGATTAACAAACCCTCTAGATGGCCGGAAACGGCACTTCCCGAGGTTTCCAAGCGGCATATACCCAACTTTAAAATAGGGATGTCATGTCCGAAATATCTCATAATCAGGATCCAAAATCCTTTTTTTTAATTTCGGGTGTTATTTTGGGAAAATTGCCCCTGTCAATCTTGTTTCAGGCGCAACGTTAGAATGTTCGAGAGCTCTTTTATATTATTCGATGAAGAAAATGGCCTCATCCAGGCTATTATAGGCCTATACACATGCAATACACAATTACACATAGTTACATTCCTAGGTACCGATTGCTAGGGCATCCAGGTGAAACGTGTATGAAGCATTACCCTGGTTACATGAGATTCTCAGCTGTTCGAGGGAACATGTACGTGTGTAGGCCTACTATAGGGCCTATATGAATACTATGAGGGTGCATATATGTACTATATCAATACCGTGGGCGCAATAATACATTTTGTTGTTATAGGGCCAATGAAGCCTACAGTCAACTATTTTTGCTTTATAAAGACGCTTTATTTGAAAAGATCGCACTGCGTTTATGGTAGGCGAGAAATGAAGCTAAAAAAGAGCCGTACATTAACGAAGATGCATAAATGTAGGCATGAAAATATTCTTATCCCTGGCATTTGGTGGGGGGGGGATATGGTGCACTACATCCCCTCCACCCATTTTCAAGGGGGGATATATCCCCCCTCCACCCAGGATCGCCGCCCATGGCCATATGTGATCCATTTTTCAACCTTAATAATAAGCAACATTTCCAGTAAATATGGACACAAAATGCACAATTTAGTATGGCTGGCATGTCACTTAGTGTTTATAGTGATAATACAAACACAATTACCATCTATGTTTCTAAAACTATTATGCCGCCGAACTTCGCCAGAACCTTTTTTTGGCAAACAAAAAATAAAGCATACGGGGGTTGAGCGATCACCGATATCTCACATCAAGGTCGTCATCAATTTTTTTTTTTTTTTTTTGGCTAAACTTTTTTTTTTTTGGTGACGGCCAATAGGGGGGGCGCGCGCCTGTTGCGCCTCCCCCCCTGGATACGCCCCTGAATTATATTCTTTCTTTCTTCATTTTATTTACAAATGTCCAGATAGTCAACTCACGCAAAGTGAGGTGTTATATATAGTTTAGTTGTATGGATGGAACAGGTTGTATATCACAATTAATCTGCGCAAAAATAGCAATTAAAATAGACCCGCTCGAAAATGAAGGTGTTACTAGTGCTTTATAACTTGTCATTGTAGGTTTTTCTCATCGAACATGACAAATTAAAAATCAACAAAAAATAACATTTAGCCTCTGAAGAAGATCCTGCTAGGATCGAAACGTCAGGCCAACTTACTTTTATACAAAAATAACATTTGACAATACATGTACGTGAGTTGTCTATGCAAGTATCAGAGACATATCCGGCTCTAGCAAATATAGTGCAATAGCGCCACTGCGTTTGCCAGGGAAATTTCACTTGTGAAAGATGGCAACGACGCGCCGAAATTCGACACAAGGGTGGCCAAAAAGTGGATACGGACAAAATAAATATCAACCAACTTCCTCTGCAGTTCCAAGGGAAAGGACTGCAGTACTGTAAGTTTGCTTTCATTTTCTTTCATCAAAGAATGCTGTAGTAATACGTACTTTTTTGGTCTGGTTCAAAAGTGCATGGCCATGGAGAGCCTAACGCCATTGTCCTCATACCGATAGGCTAGACCTAGTGTTATAATATTGACAATGTGTAGGCCACAGAAGATGGGCACACATTGTCAACATAGCCTATGTGAATCTGAATGGGTTAAGTCGGCAAAAATCCTACTAGAGGACATAAACGCCAACCGAGCGCTACAAGGTATGAGTAAGAGTATAAGTTATTAGTTACCAAAACAAGAGTTAGTAAGCTTGACTTTGAAACAGTCTAGACTAAGTGCATGCACAATGTCCGATGGCAAAGCATTCCAATCTTTTTAAGGTGCCGGATACTAGGATACTGTCTGTAGTGTAAACTTGTGTAGTGGTAAAGGTTGCAATAGTAACTAAATAAAATTCTCCGGGCGAGGGGGGTAGGGTTGGTTGATTGGTTGGTTATCCACCACATAATACCAGTGCTAACACTAAGCAATTGCTGTATATGTAAGTCGTAACATTGCCAACATTGGTACTGTTGTGGTAGGCCTATGCGTATGATGCTAGATCAGTGTCACATTTACGGAACATAATCATACAGTAGCCAGTTGTGTGTTTCATGTTAAGTTTGAATATAGATTTCGATTGAGCTAGAAAGAAAGACACATGGCACAATATGACAATCTTTCTTTGTTTTTCATGTTGTAGGTACCCATTGACAAATTACACATTTGGCACAAAGGAACCGCTTTTTGAGAAGGACAAATCAGTCGTAGCTAGATTTCAACGGATGAGAGATGAATTTCCAAAGTTGGGCACAAGACGTTCTGTAGAAGGAGTTCTTATAGTTCATGAGCATGGCCTGCCTCATGTACTGCTCTTACAGCTTGGCACAACATTCTTTAAATTGTAAGTTGGGAAGAAATAAAAATACGATTAACAAGAAAGAAAAATTCTGAGAAAAACATGAACAGTTCTGAGAAGATGTTTGGTATGCACTGAGGATGTATAAATGATAATTGAGTTTAATCCATTGGTTTTGATTATTCTTTTCACAATGCTTTTCCACTTTGAGAAATGGCAAAATAAGGCTCTGATTTCAGATAGACAAGAAAAATTTGAAACTGTTAAATACTTCACCACATTTAAAATTAAATAATTGGGATCCATTTGATCAAAACAGACAAGTGAGCCTTGGTCATAAATTTGTCAGAGCTCAGTACAATCATTGGTTAATGTGTATTCATAAGGTGAAAAATGGATATGAGGAATAGTGTAAATGTTGCAAAATGCTTACCAAGCTGAGTAATTTGTTTTATGGTACCTTGATGTCATCCATTTCATCATACTTTATTGCAGTCCATCATTTATGTTTCATCTATTCTCACATTGCACACCGATTCTGGCAAATGCTAAAAATTTTGATAATATTTTGTAAGCGTAATTGGGCTTCAACTTAGTTTTACATTACAATGGTGTTGCCAGTCAATTTCATGCATTCCGCGACTTCAGTCTTTGGACTTGTATCGCAATTTGACAATTTTGCATGTAGCATTTTGCCATGTCATACTGGATAAATCATACTTACGTGCACTGTATCTTTAAAATTTAGGACCCTGTCTGGCAATGTTTGCTATTTATTTTATATTTCTTTGTCAACAAGTTCCCTTCAACTATTTACTCTCTCTTCATCCTCTAATAGTCTATATCTGACTGTCTTGTTATGCCACATATCACCAGACCATTCACTGACTGAAATTTTTTAATTCCTCCCTTCATCTCCTATAGACCCGGAGGAGAGATCAAAGCAGGAGAGGATGAAGTGGAGGGGCTCAAGAGATTAATGACAGAGGTGAGTGAAGAATGCTGACAAAGATGACAAAGAATGGAAGGAATGCATTCCAGTATATGATTCCAGTCTTGCTGTGAAGAGAGATATTTCAGACTTTTCATAGTTGATGCATTGATGGTAGTCAACTTTAGATGTTTATCAAGGAACACTATGTTAAAATAAAAATTAAAAAATAAATAAATAAAAAAAATTTTAAAAAAAGGAACACTTTGTTTCTTGTCTCTAAGATGTGCTTGTCTACACTTCAGCTATCACTCAATACACCTCCGGTTTTTTAAACTACAGGGTAAGAATGGCATAGCATTTGGAATTATATGTAAGGAAAAGGAAAAATGATAAACTGGCTCTGAAAGTTGGATCTTATTGTAAAGTATACTAAAAATATTTGATTAATGTCAAATAAAGGCAAATAAACAAGACTTAACTATTCTTTCAAGTCACCAATAAGTTTTCTGTTTTTCTTCCCTTCTTTTTCTGTATCGTATTTTGCTCTGTCTGAGCAGATTCTCGGGCGACAAGATGGCGTGCAACAAGATTGGATGGTGGAAGATGTTATTGCAAACTGGTACAGACCAAACTTTGAACCACCTCAGGTAAGAATGACCTTCCCATATTTGTCCTCCCCTACCCACCCACCCACCCACCCTCTCCTATTCACCCATTTTCTAAGTGAGACTTAGATTGTATCTTTGTAGTTAACAGGTAATATGGTCAAATTGTACCAACTTTTCCACATTTTCTATTTATCATCATTTTCAGATGTGGGCCTTCACCAATAACAGTTTTGTTTTTCAACATTTTCTCCTCAGTATCCTTACATTCCTGCTCACATCACCAAACCAAAGGAGCATAAGAGATTATATTTTGTACAATTAGCTGAAAAAGGTGAGTGTCATATCAATCATTGGAACCAAAGAGGGACATCTAGGGTAGATTGCTTCACAAATAAGTCCTTTTTTCTAACCACAATGTTGGTAGAGAAGTGCAGAGGGGTGTGAATTGGTGGAGGTGTGCAGTGGGTGGAGGTGAAGAGTGGTGGGTGAGGAAGAGGCAGGCTGAGGAGGGGGAGGAGAAGTTTGAGGGAAGAATAAAGCATCGTGTGGATCTGAAGGATTCAATTCAAACATTCCGCCAATCGATATGTTGCATCATAATTTGTAATTAATTTATGGGTTCTACCAAACAAACAGCTGCCTTTTCAGTGGTCTGGTTTCCAATGGTTTCTGTTTTCTCGCTCTCAATACCAGACACATGTTTTGCTATATGTTGGGACAGCATTCTGTGAACTGTGTATTATATATGACAAGTTTATAACTGAACACTGGATTAGAAATAATTTGGCAAATTCTGGAAGACACTGAATTTTGATTGACTTTGTAACTGTGAGGCATAAATTATCAGTGTTTGTTGAATGTGATGTACATAGTTATCGCGTATGGTATATACTGTTGGAAAGAAATCAATCTAAATTTGTCATATATCAATGGTTAAAGTCATTTTAAGTCTGATAATATGTGAAAATATAAATAAGTGCATTTAAATAACCTGTTTGTGATATTTTGTTTTCTTTTCGCAATAGGTAGAGTTTTCTACTCAATCGCTGCTTTACAAACCAGATCACAACAAGTTTATTTCTAATAGTGTTGTTTCCTCTTTCTCACTTCAGTCTTTAGTTTCACATGGTATTGTTTTAATTTGGGGGAAGGATTATTAGTTTTCTTTTTTATTTATTTTCATTTCATACAGCCTTGTTTGCAGTCCCTAGAAACTACAAGCTTGTAGCAGCTCCCTTGTTTGAACTTTACGATAATTCACCGGGGTACGGTCCTGTCATATCTAGCTTGCCTCAGTTACTCAGTAGGTAAGTAAATCAGTGTGCGGTACAGTAAAGTTAAAGCAACTGTTCTATTCAACATTTGTCTTCCTTGGAAACAAAGCCGTAGTACTCTTTTGTTTTCGCTGACCACAATTTTCACGTTCATCATCTTCGCGACTCTCCAGGGGTGGATGTTGAGGCCAGGGGTCATGGTATCCTCTCCCCAGGGAGGTTTTATTTAGTTAATGCTGCTTAATAGCAGTATGGTGTTGTACTATATTTGGTCATCACTGCCCCCCCCCCTCCCCCCCTTTATTTCTTCCAAATTTTTGTCCACCTTCAACTTTTTGTTTTGAATTGCAGGGCTATTAATTGATAATTTTTGAAGTTGGATTTTCAAAATTTTGTGTATGGAAAGAAATTGTCATTTTGTCATTGGATGATTAGCAGAAGATGCTATTTTCCTAATAGGTAAAATGACCTCTTTACTATTGCACCTTTAATGTTTTGTAATGTTTTTTAAATTTACTTTGTTTTCTTTTCCTTCCAGGTTCAATTTCATCTACCAATAGCTAAGTCCAGCCTGTAAGATTTTTGTAAATAAAACTGACAATCTCTGGCAGGATTGTGTTCACATTCTTTCGACACGATTTTTAGGAGTCAAAGATAGTGAAATTTCTAGGTGCTGCTCATGTTGTAAACGGATGGTTTCTACTAACAGCACTGCGACGCACATCTAAAGGAAGTTACCTCGCGCTGTGCATCTGGCATTTCATATCAGCAGGGACATGTTGGCAAGGAAGTTTGGATGGTAGAGTTTGTAATAATAATACGCTTGGTACCTTCAAAGTAGCTTGTTGCTGGTGTTTGGGAACTGGCAGAGACTTTGCTTTCACCGTGGTGTGACATGATTGGATGGTCAAGAACTGAATGCATTGACTTCATTCTCTGTCAAGCATGCACTGTGATGTCGGTCAATTGTAGTAACATTATCGAGTCTGGTCAGTGGTCTGACGGTTCCAATAGGTTGTTTTTACCTTTTTGTTTGGAAATAATACAATCTGTGATTTAGGAAAGGTTACTTGAGGAAGAATTAATTACTACAGCTACTTTCAACAAATTTTCACTTATGTTTTCTTGTGAAAGGATCCCATCTCTGCAGGGAAAGAGGGGTGAGGGGGGAGTGTTTTGTGGTTAAGTGTTACATGCAGGGTACTGTGGCTTCTGCAGCATCCCCTCCCCTCCCCCCCCCATAAAATATTACTCACCACTGAAAAAGAACTTGTAATCAATCCAAAGGTGACTATTTTTGATCCCATTTGAGCCCAAAAATTCTTTCCTCTTTCAAGCGGTTTAAGTCATTAGCCTGCTTACTAACCATTAACTGCAAAATGTGCATATTTGTATTCCACTCTTCAGAGGAATCATTAAGTTAGTAGATCAATGACATGTTTTTGATAGTCCTTGTCCAAACGGGTGGTTGTTATGTGGCTTTATTTCTGATAAAGACAAATACCAAAGTCTGTCTTAATGTTTTGTTTTTAATTATGGAACAGGATATGCCAAAACAGAAAACCTGTTGCTGTATAGGAAATGTCTATTTTGTATTTGTGGAGCCATTCACTGTGTGTGTTTATCGTTAATCGGAGATGATCCGAGATCAGGATTAATATTGCTTATTTGGATGTCAAAAAATTCGTAAATTTGGAAGAAAGAAATTCTGTATTTTGAAGTGCAAGTTAAAAGTTCATCTCAAAGTTTGTTTGTTTAATTTTGAAGATTGATTGTCCAAGTTTAAGAAGATACATTTCTTCATCACCCAACTGTATGGCAACATCTGATGTGCACTTTTAAATGTTGGGTGCAAGTCGTTCTTTCTATTACCCATATTGAAATGAAATGTTCCCAGGATGTGTGTAGGTGTAACATCAGACCAGGTGGTTAGTTAGGTTTTGACAATTTAAGTTAATATTTACTGCTATAAAGAATTATTATGAATCTATAATCTGATGTGGACTTCTTTTTTTCTTGTTACCAAATCAATGATACCTTTGAAGACTATTTTAAGAGAGAGAGAGCAATTTGGCAATCTTGCTGCTCAAACTTAAATTAATTTGAGCAGCACTGGCAGATAGTGAGTAGTAACAATAATTTAGCCCATCCTGATCTTTCTTTGAGATTGCACCTTTCTAGCTTCGAATCTGTTACAATTTTCATGTAGATGTCCTTCAAGTTAACATTTTCTAACAAAAGGTTTTCTTTAGAAATATTGTGCCAGTAAGAAAACAAAATGGAAGAAAAATTCAGTTTTTTATGTCTCTTTTGTAACGTCTTGTTTTTGTTTTCCTTCTGATACGTGACATAATTTTACAGGCAGTCATTCTTAAAGTGTTTCTTATCTGAGAAATATGAAAAAAATGTATAAAAGTAAACAATTTTCCCTCTTTTTTTGTTGTTGTTGAATGTTTCACTATTTGAAAGACTTTTAATGTCTACATCAACAACAATAGACTTTGTTTTGTCATAAATTGAATCTCTTAAAATTTTGTCACATTATGCACTCAAATTGTTTTCTCGTTTTCATGTCTGTTTTTGTAATCTGCCAATGTTGAATTCAATATGACTGATGTATACAACATGAATTGGTGACTGTTTAGTCTACATATCTCTTATTTTCTTTTTGTTTGTTTGTTGCTAAAGTGAGTCTTTCAGCTGTTCATACTTTTTTGTGCTTCAACACTGAATGACGCTCAACCCTTTCGGTATGTCATAGTTCTCTAGTAAGAAAGGGCTGACTTGAGGTCACCTCTTTGAGGAGCAGACAACTGAGCACACCAGCTAGTATATACAAGTCTACAAATTGTTACCACATTGTTTGTAGTCTGACCATCATCCTTTAATCTAAATTTTTATTTTGTCAAAAGATATCAATGATGATTCTTGTGTATTGTAAGTTGAAGACAAATGCAGCAAGTTAACTTGTCATTTTCTGGAGATAAAGAAAAATATCATTCAGGCATGCCTTCATGATTAAATTTTATTGCGAAGTCAGGCATGCCTTCATGATTAAATTTTATTGCGAAGTCTGTTTTATACTTGAATATTGAACCTACTGAAACCAACTTATTTTGATGTTTTTCAGAGTTGATTTGATTGTGATGTTTTTAAGCAGATGATAGCAGAAAAACTTCCCCATTCACTTTCAAAGAATATTCAAAATTCAGAGTTATCATACTTACATCCAGGATGTTGAGGAGAAATTTTTGACCTTTGGCCAATGCATGTACTGTTCATTGGAGGAAGAAGGGGGTCCGGGTCGTAGCGGTGAATGGGATGGGGGGGTGGGGGGGGGGAGTTTGCACCTAAATAGCCGTTACCCACATACTCTTGGTGATGCATGAAAACAATTGGACTGGTCAGCAATCTGACTTGTAACAAAGTCCTGTGAATACAAGTTTTCCATTACTTGCAGCCATATGAGAGGTGGTTTGCATAAATTCAGAAAAATATGAAACTTGAAGAAAAACTTGAAGCAAAACAAAATTTGTCTGAAGAATTCTTTTACCTGCTTTTTTTAATGTCTCATGATACTTGTGAAAAGATTCGACGGTAGAAATTTACAATGGAAATTTGTACTCTTATTCCTATGATACAAATGTGATGCACCTTGCATAATTACAAGTGAGTGCGCTTCATGAATAAACATGAAACTGACCATGATGCAAATAATTTACATAATATACAACGGTTAATTGTCTTCTCTTTTCTTCACAATAGAAGAAAAGGCAAAAGTACGACCAAACAATTTTTCTTAAACATTTCAGCAATTGACAAAGAAAAACTGTGCAACACTCCGAAATAATTTTACAACAGTTCTTTTTTTCTTCTTTAAATATCTTTAAACACACTGAATTATTTGTCAGTGTTTTTTTCTCTACAAAATAAAATTACAATTTAAAAAAAAAAGTCACATTTCTTTGAAATCAAATATTTGGACATTACATCTACATAAAGTTTGGATTTACCAGTAACTCAAGCATTTGCTGGGGAAGATGGCGGCGTATGACACTAAACCAACATTTTGGGATGCATCGGAATATATTTTCTCTGTCACAGCTATATTCCAAACTAGCTAATAAATATAACTATTGAAATTTTATTCCCAAGTAATGTTTTATGTGAATCGGTGGTCTTTTGTGGCTGGTATATTTTAAAAAGATATTACAATAATATCTGGACATTTAATTTGTCCGAATCCAATGTAAATTGGCAACTCTTGGAGTGAGTAATAACAGAATGGGGAACTTTATTATTTCACTGTCAAATACCCAGCTTTTAATTAAATCAAGAAAGGTGTTTTCTGTTTCGTCCTGCAGGTTAAAAATCAGAGCAATCAAGTCGATCAAATAAAAAATACTGCTTTTATGTTTTAGACTTTGTGAAACAGTCACTCTTCTCAACTTTGATATCCAGGAATATTTATTTTGCAGTGAATAGATGAACAGATCTGCCAATGAATTTACAATTAACTTCCATTTGATGCAAACAGAGTAGGATAAATAATATGGTAGTGAACCCTTGATACTATTTATTCATACAACATAGCTTATAGAGAAAAAAAACAAAAACATTTGAATAAGTTATCCCTCTAAACCATACAATATGACAATATCAATCTATGCTTTCAATGTAACAAAAATTTTCAATCCAATATCTACTAACGAAGGAGAAATTAATTGGATTGGTACAAATTCAAAATGTCTAGAAATACAAACATTTCTCTGTTCTCTGGGTGAAAGAGAATACGAGGAAAAGAAGAAAAAATCCCTGCTAGACTATAACATCGTCTGTGAGAAGGAGGGTTGTTTTCTTCTAGCAGCCGGGTATGAAATTTCTCATCAATTTATTAAAAAACAACTCATTCGTTCAGTTAACATTTTTGAGTTCAAACTGAGAATTTTAGTTGCAATATGGAATTTCAAATTTAAATAGTGTTTCTTATTTTTGCAACAAGTTTTCTCAGCTGAAATCAATGTTGTGTTAATAATTGTGTTAATAATTATTGCAAAAGGAAGAATAAAGGGGGGAAAATAACCATCCTCTTTTTATTGCATATGTGCATTTTTCAGTTTTTTTTAAATTTGTTGTTACTTCTAGTAGATGAATAAATACAAATCACAATTTACAGGCAGACTATTGTTAATACTAGTACTGATCTCATTCAATCTCTATTTATTGTTGGGATAACATCTCTCGTAAAAATCGCTGATATTTCGACTAATTACTGCAACATCTTCTGCCTAGAATTTCTGTTTCTATTATGGTTGTCATGACTGCAAAGACTAATAATGGGTAAATACTTCTACAGAACAGTTAAAACATAAACAGGGTCTTGATTGTCTGAACAAAGAAGACCCAAAGACCTATTTCATTATCTTGAAATCAAATTGTAACCTCAATATTCCAAAGATACCGAAAGTTAATGTTAAAGCTCTCTGGCATGGTTGCCTGTACTACTACTAACCATCATACCCCCACCCACCCCCCCCCCCCTCCAAGAAAACCAAATGTGGTAAGTACTACATGGAAATATTCAATGAGAATTATATTTTTTATGGTGGAGAGGGGGGGGGGCGGTGGTGAAATAACAGTAAGGTTAACATACATCCCGAATAATCAGGAATGTCCAATTTTTTGCAACGAAACCATACCAAGGGGAACTCTACTATCAATTGTATTCACGCCGTTGTTCTTGTATTACAACAAGCCTAGTTAAACAGGGTAAACCAAAATACGACTGAATGGTGAACTCTGAGGAACTCTAGTAAGCTTTGTGGTCCTCTCCCGGTAAGACACTGTACTCATTTGGAACATAACTGTCTCTCATATACTTCCAATTCCATTCATGAGAAATATCAAAATTCAAATTCAAACTGACCAAGTTTTAGTAACTTTCGTTTTTGAAAGGAAATCTATTTCCATACATTTTGTGTTGTGTCGTATGTCATGGTCCCTCCTCCTTAACTTAAAATTTAAGAGATCTCTATGGTAACAACCATTTTGTCTACCCCTAAGTAGCTCAGTTATTAAAGCACTTTTGCACCCTACAAATGTTATATCAGAGCTGAGGCCACAGCCCACGCATCCCCCTCCCATCCCCTTTTTTTGGCCAAGTCTACAAACTTGCATCGAAAATTCCCAAACCATAGCAAAATTAATAATCTTCATAAACTAAGTGATAGTCTGCTATAAGTCATTCAAAATGTTTGTCAGAGCTGGGGCCTTTGTAAAATCCATGGTTACCTTCATTCTCGGTGTTGATCTCACAGAGGAAAATTCTGAGAAATCTCGATCTCAGCCCCCCCCCCATTTCAAAATGGACTCTGCTGTCTTTGTTTACTATTTCCTTTGCAAACATTTTCAGGAATAATGTTTATGCCAAATGTTTTCCTCTTGTGCCAATATTTGATGGATTGAAGACATGCGTGTCTTTTGAAGGACTCAACTTTCTTTCGATAGCGGTGAAATACGTCAACACCGATTATAAGTGACAAATTTCCACAAATAAATGCAGCCTTACACTTTCAGAGATTTTTTTGGCCTTTCCTTACACCGAGTGAATTTATAATATAGTTTGGTGAAAAATGAAAGGGATAGAGAATATTAAACAAGAAATGTATCTGTTTTCAATGCCTTCTGGATGTACGGTAGTAGCACACATAACACGCCCCATCAACTGAGAGAATTACGTAACACATTGCAAAACTGGTCACCGACATTTACGGGACAAGACTATATTTAGTTATAGCATTTTCTTCTCTCCAAACCCAGCTTACATTTAATGGAACTTTCTGTGGGTTTCAATGAGCACCAGGTGGACATGCCCTTCCGTCGTCACGACGACCGTGGACAAGAGGTTATTTGAAATACGTTTTGAAGAGTAAGTTAGATTTCCTGCAGCTGGTTTCTTGTTCCATTAGGAAGATCAGATCTCTGATGTTTACTCGCTTGATTCTTCGAAGCTGCGGAAAGAGGTGAGAAGGATAGTTGCAGAAAACTCCGGTCGTGAAAAGTAAAAACAAATACGATGCAGAAAGAGAATGTTTTAAGAAACAACATGAACACATTACAAATAAACAATGTCAGTAGGTTTACATCATTCCTTTACAACAATGTGATGCCAGGGTTAGCCTGCCTGATTGTTAGCACTGCAAACCCTCTCTCAACTGTCATTTATCAAATGCTTGTGTCCATAATAGGGATGCACCGGATATCCGGTCCGGCCGGACTATCTAGCCGGATTGTGAGGAATTATCCGGTTCCGGTTCCGGTTCCGGCCGGATATTTTTCAATATCCGGCCGGATCTTTTTCAAAATCTGGCCTGAATTATTCCTTAAAAAGGTGTTGGTATAAACTTAAATCAATGTAAACTGTTTCCAAAAATTAATAAAAACATTCAAAGTAAGGAAAAAATTAGGTTTAACATATTCAATTTAATTTTCTCAATGGTCTGACCCACTGTTTCTAAAGATCAATCAAAGTGATACAACTACTGTAATAATATGAAGCTATATACAACAAATACAGTTTGCAGTGAAATCATTTCTTGCAGCCGTCATCAGTTTAATATTGTGCAGTTAAAATTGACCATTCATATACTTATCAGTCAAAATACTGTTCCATCGAATCTTTACTTTCCCATTATTGTTGGCATTCATGTTTTCTCTGAATATTTATGTGTGAAACAATCTCTTATATGGTTAAATACGTCTGAATTTTTTTAAATTCCACAAAAACCACCTTCTTTATAATATGCGTATACCTCACCTAAGATTTGCTCCTTGTTTCATACTTCTACTTCTTATTAATGATTTTCTTTTGTGTAATGAAAAAATCCGGTTCCGGCCGGATTTTATCCAGCCGGATTTCATGTACTATCCGGCAAAATCCGGTTCCGGACGGATCCAAAAATTTGGATCCGGTGCATCCCTAGTCCATAAATGATACGAGACAACCATATTTTACAAGTTGAAAAGGTCTTAGAAACCAAATAGTAGACATAGTTTGCAAGCCAAAGACAATTTTTAACTTTAAGTTCTGTTTGAGTGTGACTAAGTGTACAGCCATCAATGAACTGTGTTAACAATCCTGGCCTTATGGTACTTATGCTTCTTCTGCTAGTAAACATTAAGAACATACAAATATAAAATCAATACAGCAACTACTGTGTGGATGTGGCAACTTAATTTTAACATTTAGGGACTTTTGAAGCACTTGCAGTTTCTTTAGCAAGTGGCTTACATTGTGAAATTCTTGGCATTCTGAGTAAAACGAATAATTTAAAGAATACATGTTTAATCAATCTACAATCTTTATCTTGTTTTTTTTTGTTTGGTTGGGCATATCACTGTCACTAATGAGGGGGAGGAGGGGTGGTAGTATGATCATACTTTGGGACTACTGCTAGTTTATCTGGGAGTCAGAGAGGCAATGGGTGGGGGCTGACAGTGGGGGAGGGGTGGGAGGTAAAGGGCCAAAGGTACTCCCTCCTGAAGATTACGCTGTTGCAAGAAGGCGAATTAAAATGTAGCTTACCTGTGACCTGTAATGGCTAGAAGTGGAACCGCCTGACCCTATCAAAGAACTAACACTCTCCTGAAATAAGAAGCAATAAAATCACTTAATCTATTGTAAAACTGTCTAACAGAGAGAGAATATTGAGTAACTATTTTAGGTTTTTTTTGGAAGATGTTGCTAACATATTATCAATCTCATAGTTTAACTGCATTTCAATAACATTGTGTTAAGCAAACCAATACTGAACACACAAACACACACACACCAAATAAAAACTTTTCAAAATTAGCATCACAAATGCAAAGAAATGCAATTTGATCAAATGAAGTCTTTGAAGTAAAAGCTGAAAGGTAGATTTGGAAACCAGTTCTGTAATTTATGTAATGGCAATCTACATCTGAGTTAACTGGAATCATTGTAAGAAACACGAACACTCATTACTTTATTTATTATATTGAAACACCCCGTTTGGGGCAAGGATTAATATACTGGACTTTCATATCATGCTTCAAAGCACTCGTACTGACAGTATGAGCAGTATGGATATATATCCAGGTTTCTATTTAGATCAAGGTTAGAAACTGTTCATACTGTCAGTACCAGTGCTTTAATGCATGATGTGAGCGGACAGTTTTCAGTGGTACTAGCATTAACAAATTGTCCAAATGACTGATACTGGAACAGGAACAGGTTATCTGACCAAACCCTGTCGCAGGTTGCTCTACTTCTGTAGCCTTACGACAAAATGACGTGCTTGCACGCAAGTTTTGTTGTCATATTTGACAACTATTGAAATCCTGCTGTGCGGCCTGAAGAAAAATGGACAGCACAAGCCTTTGACATTTTACCTGGCTGGAGCTAGGAGGAGAGTCTGTTTTCTTTTTCTTTCTGGGTCCGATGGCTGCTAGAGCCGTAAGATTTGCCTCTTGTTGCCTGATTTGTTCCGCTTCCATCAATTGCATCTCTTTGGCTTTCCGTTTTAACCTCAGCTGCTCAGGATCCTCCTGCTTGGAGCGACTCTACATAGAAGAGATCAATGGAGAAGAGAAGAAATGTTAGTGTTTCATTTTAAGAAACAGTTCATAAACAACTGTTTACAGTTAAACTTTAAGTGGAGGGACTCTACATAGAAGAGATCCATGGAGAAGAAATGTTAGTGTTTCATTTTAAGAAACAGTTCATAAACAGCTGTTAACATTACACTTTAAGTGGAGGGACTCTACATAGAAGAGATCCATGGAGAAGAAATGTGTTTCATTTTAAGAAACAGTTCATAAACAACTGTTAACAGTAACACTTTAAATTCTCAAGACAGAAAAAGATAAGAAACTACTGCAATGTGATGTAGATTCGTGGTGGTTCAACAGTAATTAACACCAAAGGTGAGAGGAGTAGCTCTTTTCCATGGGACAGACAGCATTTTCCAGTGTCCAAGTCAGCCTCATTATGAAGGTGGTAGGTGGGAAGAGGCCGGGAGTGGGTGGGGGGGTGGGGTTGTGCACAATAGTACTATTTCTGGTAGCTTTATGGTTCTAGTAAACCCTACATCGAACTAAAGCTTCATTTCAACCCACACAATGCTACCCTGCCAAACCACCACCATTTCTGTTATCAACCAGCTTTTATGCAATATCATCACTGTCCCTAATATATGAATGATTTGGATGATTACCTTTGCTGCCCTGAGTAACATCTCTCTCTCCTGTTCGTCTCGCCTCTTCCGTTCCATCGCATCCAGCTGCTCAAAGAACTTCAGTTGTGATCTTACGTCCGTGACTGGTTCGTATTTAGGGTCCTCCTAAAAGAAGGGAAACAGACAGATCGGGGATTATCCACTGTCTTTCCAACACATTAGGCATTTCGTGTACGATTTGTACATGAATCTGCTGTGGCTAGTGTCTGTATGATGCTACCAGAGCCAATGCCTGTCAAAATGAGACTAACTTGCCAAAAAGGTGTGATTTATTTGAATTCTAACCGCTGCATTTTAAATATATAACCAAATATAACAGGAAGTTTCATAATGGGCATATGCATCAGTAAATATAACACTGTATTAACCTAATAAATAAGCTAATATATAAACCTATAATATATATTACCTAATGTATAACCTAATAGTGTTCACATTAGTGTTCGACCGATAATCGGTAAGATAATCGGCATCCGGCTGATTATCAAATAATGGGTAAATAATCGGCATCGGCAAAATCCATTGCTCTACCGATTATTTAGAACCGATTACTGCGTTCCACATAAAGGATTGCATTTTTCTGCGCTTTCGATTCACCACTACCACAACGGGAGAAAAATGTAGATCATTAGATTCAACGCTATTCATAGCTGGGGAAGGTGCACTAATCTACCGTGCAACGGTATTGCAAGTCCCTCATGCGAGTTTGTACTGCTGCTGTTCAATATACTATCCAGTTTTGCAGTTAACATCATACAGTATACCCCCAATAAGCTTAGGGGGACGACATAATACTCTTTTTTTTTCACTTCTTTTCTTGCATCTAACAAAACCTCCTGTTATCATGTTTAACGTAAACTACTTACCCCAACCGACTAAAAGCAAGTCTGATTTCCAGTGACAAGTGCGACAAAGTCAATGGGACTTAAGTGTGTAATTTCTCCCACATGTAGTTAAGTCAATGGAGAAGCGCCATTGACTCACTGTGTATGATCGTTTGAAACAACAAACAGGTAAGAGAAGTTGAATAATTTACTGAATAATATATTATTTTCCAATTCCCAATGATCCATCAACCCTATCAATTGCTAATCTGTGTTGTGATACCAACATTCCTTAATTCCTATAAGCTTTATCGTACATTTTTCTAATCTCTGTTGTGATCCCATACAATTCTTGATCCGAATAATCCTAAACCAACATATATCTAATTTGTGTTGTGATGCCGAAACTCCTCGATCCCTCTAAGCCTCCCCTTTCATATTTCTAATTGGTTGTGATCCGTTACTACAATTCTTAATCCTAATAAATCCTCACCCTATAAATTTCTAATCTGTGTTGTGCAATTACTGATAGTTTTTCCACCATCGTCTTTAACCGTTCCTCTACAGCCGACGAAATCAGATCAACGGCCTCTCGAGAAGAATCTTTTAATTTGAACTCAACACCTGAAAGACGAACAAGAAGCATTAGAAGGGGAATGATAGTAGCAACAGATAAACAAAAAATTAAAAAAATATAAAAAAAGGTTTAGTTTATAAATAACAGACAATTCTTGAATCGTTTCCAATAAGACCATAAAGCACTAATAATATCCAATAAGGACAAAAGAACTCCAAAGACATTTCATTGTAAAGGAAATCGATTGACGCCTGCAATCTTTGGCTCATATGTGTAGGTATTCACAACAACCGACTTCAATCGGAACATGATGAATCTAAAATACTGAAGTCATATACATTCAGTCCTACTATAGGCAGTGGTTTTGAACTTAAAAATATGAAAATCAAAACATCATAGAGAAAGTGAAAGGTTTGAGATCCTAGTGTGCACTACGATATCACAGACTTTACAAAATATCAGCTGGATCCAGACACGACGTTTAAACTGAGATATCTCCCGAACGGAGCGATATTTTCTCAGCTGTTTTGAGGAGTTGTCCTTCGCAGAGATCATATGAGATAAAGATGATAGTTATTTATACGTGTCCTGTAACAACTCCCTTCTGACTGCCTACTCTTAATGTGTTTGTTACATTACACAGACATGCATACCATCTTGACCGCAAAGGTAATGCTTCAGCGATCAATCATAGCAAAAGGAATATTTCTCTCTTACACTTTCTTTGAATTCTTGACTGTAAAGATGAGGAAGAGAGAAAGGCCTCCTCTTCGCAGGAGCGTAGCTGCGTGCCGATGTGTTCTGCGTTAGAGGCCATTCGTGCACTCTCCTCGGACAGGTTGACCCCGGCCATGGAGGTCACGTCGTTGATGTCATCATCGTCTCGGCTGTAAGCAAGACAAAACAAAAGGATAACATCTAACCGGGGATGAATGTAATAAACAACAGGATAAGTTACTGCCATTGCACAAGTGAGGGTTCCTACTACTTACTTATGACATATTTGGTGGCTCCTGTTACATCAATAACTGAGCTTACTTTGAGGGTAGCATGAATTGGCAGCTATTAGTCACCCTTCATATGGGTTAGCTACTCTATCATGGACAATCTCTTGGGACTAGATTGGGATTATTTATCAACACTGTCCAGAGAACTCAACGACTTTCACAAAGTTGAACCATCAAATTTGGATTGGGCCATAAACCTCACCTATCATCAATACTCCCCCACTAAAAAGGGGAAGAGAGAAATATGTTATTCCTCTTGGGAGATATTAGAGTAGTTGTTATCATCATTCATGTGATAGACAGAAGACTTGCTCAAGCTTAAGAAAAACTCTTCAAATGCGAGAACACTATTCCAACAGAACATTTCATAGTTTGGGATGTCAAAGACCAATCCAGATAAAATAATATATCATCGATGAAAACCTGACTTTACTCTGCTCTCCATCAGGTTTTCATATCCACAAAATTTCTACATACTGGGCTCATCTTCCTTAAGAGTTTTGAGGTCTCAGCACTGGAACAAGAACCAGACCAGAAAATAAAAATAAATATAATAACTCACACGAAAGATGAATCTTTGGATTTATCCCTCCGAGGTGACGAAGACGAACTCCGACTAGATTTGGAACTCTTACTGGACTTAGGTTTTGAGGAGGACGATGATGATGTGGCCGATGCGGTCGTCTGTTTATAAAAGTAAATATTAGAGAACTTGCTTCAATGTATTGTCAAGGAAAATTGTGTTCACATACAGCATGAGAGATTTTGTACCATATATATATGTATGCATGTTTGCATGCTGCATACAGTTTCAGCGGAAACACTATACAGTACGCACTCATAGAGTTATGATTTAAAATGAAATATTTGTCTTAGACCTGACATGTGGTGACATCGATGCAACTAGTACGGATGAAAAGCGGTTTACAACAAATTCAGATTCCGTTGTTAACTAAAAACCTCCAAACAGGTAAATTGATAACTTGGTGTCATCACAGAAGATGCTGTTCTATGCACTAGACCTACACATCTCTCCTACAGTGTACATATTGCTGTTCTATTCACCAGACTTCCACATCTATCCTACAGTGTACATATTGCTGTTCTATTTACCAAACCTACACATCTCTCATACAGTGTACATACTGGTTTTCTATTCACCAAACCTACATATCTATCTTACAGTTTACATATTGCTGTTCTATTCACCAAACCTTCCATCTATCCTACAGTGCACATATTGCTGTTCTATTTACCAAACCTACACATCTCTCATACAGTGTACATACTGGTTTTCTATTCACCAAACCTACATATCTATCTTACAGTTTACATATTGCTGTTCTATTCACCAAACCTTCCATCTATCCTACAGTGCACATATTGCTGTTCTATTTACCAAACCTACACATCTCTCATACAGTGTACATACTGGTTTTCTATTCACCAAACCTACACATCTATCTTACAGTTTACATATTGCTGTTCTATTCACCACACCTACACATCTATCCTACAGTGTACATATTGCTGTTCTATTCACCAAACCTTCCATCTATCCTACAGTGCACATATTGCTTTTCTATTTACCAGACCTACACATTTCTACTACAGTGTACATACTGGTTTTCTATTCACCAAACCTACACATCTATCCTACAGTGAACATTTTGGTGTTCTATTCACCAAACCTACACATCTATCACCAATGCACATATTGCTGTTCTATTTACCGAACCTACACATCTCTCCTACAGTGTACATACTGGTTTTCTATTCACCAAACCTACACATCTATACAACAGTGTACATATTGGTGTTATATTCACCAAACCCACACATCTATCCTACAGTGTACATATTGCTGAAAAATCTTGAAAAATTTATAATAATTTTTTACCAAACAGTGTACATATTGCTTTGCTGTTCTATTCATCAAACCTACACATCTCTCCTACAGTGTACATACTGGTGTTCTATTCACCAAACCTACACATCTATCTACCAGTGTACATATTGCTGTTGTATTCACCAAACCTAAACATCTATCCTACAGTGTAAAACTTGCTATTCTATTCACCAAACCCACACATCTATCCTACATTGTACATATTGCTGAAAAATCGTGAAAAATTTATAATAATTTTTTACCAAACAGTGTACATATTGCTGTTCTATTCATCAAACCTACACATCTCTCCTACAGTGTACATACATGTTCTATTCACCAAACCTACACATCTATACTACAGTGTACATATTGCTGTTCTATTCACCAGACCTACACATCTATCCTATAGTTTACATATTGCTGTTCTATTCACCAAACCTACACATCTATCCTACAGTGTACATATTGCTGTTCTATTCACCAGACCTACACATCTATCCTATAGTGTACACACTGCTGTTCTATTCACCACACCTACACATCTATCCAACAGTGTACATATTGGTGTTATATTCACCAAACCTACACATCTATCCTACAGTGTACATATTGCTGAAAAATCATTAAAAATTTATAATAACTTTTTACCAAATGAAAACTGACCGACGATGAACTGAAATACTGTTACTGGATGATTTCAATAACTTCAACAAGATCAGCTGAGGTATGTAAGATACTCTGGGAGAAAAACCGACTGAATTTCTCACGAACACTTACCGTTTCCGTGCCGACAGGACTTATTTCTGCTTTAATGCCAACGGGTGTACTGTGTTGCCCTACCAGAGAATGCTTGGATGCACCATAATGGAACTTCTGTAGCTGCTCTGGTGTCATTTGACCTGAGCAAAACAAAGAAAAGACAACACCATCACTACTTAGTCAATCTGTTTTCTTGATAGAAAACAAAGTAAAAAATACAACTTTAAGTACATCAATTGATGAAAACAGAGCATTTATTCATATTAATATTCAACTTCACAACAACTTACTCATATTTAAGTTATAAGTGCAATGCTCTGTAAGAAAATCAATTTTATACATACCTTTTCATCTCATACATCAAGAAGCAAATTGGCTATTACATGCTTTTGAGAGTACATAATCTAGATGTGTACACGAACTATGAAAGTTTCATATCCATTATATCTATATATATATATCTATATATATATATATATATATATATATATAGATATATATATATATATATATATATATATATATATACATATATATATATATTATTTAATTTTTGATTTTAACAAAAGATTTGAAGCAATAATTAAGCACGCTACTGAGAATGCACCCTATTTCAAAGTCCGGTTTGTCATAACGTTGTGACCAGAAAAAATGATATTTTGTATGGAATCTTTGATTCACTAACGGTTGGCAAGAGGTGCCGCCATCTTTTAAATAAATGATAAGCATCCACACTCACCAAACGCGCTGGGAATTTTTTTGTGTCTCTTCGATTCCTTGATCTGCCCCGCAATGGCCCCTTTGGGGGCTGACAGGGCGGACGTTATGGAACTTGTACTGCCGATGTGACTCTGAGCACCTCCTAAGATGTTTGGGGTAATACCCTGAATAGGGGAAATACCACCACGTTGAATTAATTGTCTAAGGGGAGGCAAATTTTTCTGAAGAGGAGAGAAGAAGAAAGAAAAAGGAGAAGAAGAAGAATAGTAAATAAGGATGTAAAGTGATAAAAAAACACAAAAAAACAACAACATTTTCAATTTGCACAACAATTAAAGTGGACAAGTGCAAAAGGTGAACAACAAAATGTGATACAAAGTTTGTCGGAATCAATAACCAATGCAATAACCTTGGTAGAGTGAGCAGTTTTCCATAAAAAAAAAAATTGTTTTTTCAATAATCAACTGCAGAACCTTTTCAAAGTTTAATATCACTTTCAGGTATTTTCAGCCAGATTTCTGTTAAATGGTTGATATCAGGTACAAATTTTGGGAAAAGGAATTTTGCTTATTGATCTAAATTTTGGAACGGCAGAAAAAAATGTAACCTCAAGATGAGTATAATGGGGGTTTGGAATGTTCCTTTAATGCAAAGTTGATGAGAGCATTACCCTTTCTTTGTTCAGTCTAGCAGTTAATGCTGGCCCAGTGTTTTATAACACTACAGTAGAGAAGAAGGGTGTAGGAAGGGGGAGGGAGGCGGGGGGTAGGTGAAACCAAGACTGGTTTCACATCAACAGCAGAGTATCTAGTCCATATCTGAAGTGGAATTACTGTACTCAGACAAGATACGTTCCTTGTGTCAAACCAGCTCCCTTCTATCTCCCCCACCCCCTTCAACCCCTCGAACTCTATCCTAGCCCCAAAGTTTTCGGAGCAAATCTCTTCGCACTGAAAGGTAAGGAACTTTTACCTTAAGAAATGGCACCAAATACGGCTGTGGGGAAGATTTTAACTCTTTCTGAAGTTTACGGGTGAATTCGTCTGGTTGAATGACACCGTCCTGCGAATAGATAAAACTAATATTCACAAGCTGAACAAGAACTGACAACAAAACAATGGATAGAAGAGCTTGGATAATGAAAATCTCAACTACAGAGATGAAAAAAAAGCAAACAAGTTATTAATAACCAGTGATGTAGCAATGTAGCATGAAATATAGAAATGCTTATGTTCTGTAAATTGAAAAGTTAACATTTATACACAACTAAATATATATATATATATTTAAATCAAATAAAGCTAAAAAAATGTTGTATTAATTTAATAAAATAAATATATAAAAGTAACTCCATCAAATCACAAGATATCAATTAATATTATTCAACTTTCTCACCACAATTCTGGAATTTTCTGACATTTTCTTTCAAAATTTTGAAAGTGTTAATGCATGGAAAGTTAAAAAGTACTTTGTCGATTAGCTTATTAAGGTGCACATTAACCTTATAATGACAAACAAACAAGTACCAGAGCTGTTTGTCATATGAGGTCATTTCGTCAGCCAAGTTTGATGACAATTGCAAATGTTTACTCCCAGATGTAGTTCGTCTTTCGGTACTTCTAACCTTCAATCATGCATCATTTTATTATAAGGAAAATAGCTGACCAGCTCTGTTACAGGTAATAGGTAATAGACAAGACAGCCTGTACTGTAAGTCATTTGGTATTGAATATATAAGTTTTTATAATAGAATATTAACTTCATTCCAAAATTATGCAAAATTTGATTACGAAACTATTCTGTGTCATTCTAATGGAAATAAACAGTCTTATGTGATCTGAAGTCGGTGAACCAAACTGTTTTTCCATGATACTCACTATGAGGTTTTTGACAAGATCCTTGACGTTCTGTACTGTCTGTGGTGGTTGGTTCCCATTAGAGGCAAGCCGAATCAAGGTATTGAGGAAATTCTTGCATTTGTTGACGTCGTCCATCGCCCTCTTGTTCACTCCCGACAGAGCGTTCCTGTTGTTGACATTGCCCGAGGGCAGAACCGACGGCGGGTTGGACACGGTGCTGGTCTTTGACCCTCCGAGGGCACTGACCACTGTGGTGAGGGGTTTGGCATTGGTCAAAACTGGGGGTGAGGTCAGTGCGATTGTAGAAACCACTGAGACATTCCCTTGGGAGGCGGGTTGAGGTATGAGGGTTCTTTGGCCAGGAGTTATAAGAGGACTCCCCTATGTTTAGAAACGAAAAAACAAAGCTGATAAAATCAGGGTCTCACTGGCATTTCCCAGGATGACTACTCAAACATACAGTAAGCCAGTACATTAACTCATGTGTTGTTTGTTTTCATTCATGATAAGGTTGGATATTTATTCTCATGGGCTGAGAATAATTTCTTGCTGTACACCTTAAATTTGGCTTGGAAAGCTTTTTTGTTGAAATTCCCCTAAAAAAATCAGATCAGTTGCAGTAAAAGGCACTGTTGGGTCTGACACAACCATTAATGACAGATAACATTATATGGGGGGGGGGGGGTGCCTAGCCAGGAATTTTCCAAGGGAGGTGCAAACCTGTAGGCAAACTATCAGAGCTGTAGATTCTGCATTGAAAACTATCTAAGCATAGTGCCACCATGAGTTAGGCTGAAAATGCCTCCCAGATCTCTGGAAATGGCACTTCCCAGGCCTTGTAAGCTGCATCTAAGCTTGAAATTACTAGCGATATCATAAAAACATACAAAAAAAATATGCTCAAGAGGGGGGCAGTCGCATCCTTCGCCCCCCCTGGCTACGTGCCTGGGGGGTATTTCAGATTCTTTTATGGAAGATTTAGAGCTCACTTTTATCAAGTAATATACTTGTTCTGAAACTTAAAAGTAACAAAATGTAATTTTAAGAAAATCAGGGCAGCAAACCTTTCTTTATCAAATTTGTGAGACCCTACAGTAAACATTGATCAACAGTATATTTGTAAGTTTAGGTTCTATGCACTGGCATATCTTCAGGGGATGGGGACAGGGTGGGTGGGGGGGGGATAGGTGCACTTTCAGGTAAAGTTTTTATTTTTTATACTGTAGCAAATAGGTTCCAGCAATACTGGAAACCCTCCCCCGCCCCCACCCCAAAACAATAGTCTTGTTATGCCCCTGTCTCCATGTACAAAATATTACATCTGTACATTTAAAGAAAGTTGTCAGGTGAAAGTCCTTTCAAGAGAATTTTTTTTAAAAGAGTAATTTGCCTGATTAATGAAACAAAAAAACATTTCACTTTCACGTACCATAAGAGTGTATATGACATATTTATTCAATTGACATTTTACATTTTTGACAATTTACATTTCGGTGCCAAAGGATTATGAATTATAATTCGAACACACACAGTAAATACATTTAGTTGTAAAGACTGAAGGCTAGGCATTACTGTAAGTTCATTATCCAGAAAACTGATAGCCTATTATGATTATTTCAAATCATTTGATCTATCGTCCCCAAACGACATATCTCGCAAAGATATATTGCTTGAAATATGTTACCTTTACATATAATAAAAAGAGATATAATTTAAAGAATGTAACCTACCTGTACAGGCCTTATGGCAATATTGCTTTGTATCCCGGCATTCGATGCAAGATGAGGTTGCAATGCTGTGTTGAGTTGAACGGCTTGGATGTTGCCATCTTTATTGATGAGAACAAATCCCGGAGGGAGTTGCGTCCCAGGGGGGAGCCTGACAACAGGCCCTCTTGGGGCTATCATCTGTGGTGCGGAAATGCGTATTTGTTGAGGAATAATTTGTGGGGCTAATGTCCTGACTGCTGATGGCCCTCCACCAGCATTCATTACTAAGGGTGAACTCATTTGCCCTGGGGCAGCTATTGCACTTGCTGAGGTCACATTGACTGTTACCATTTTTGAATTACCACTAGAAGCCATTGTAGTTACTATGCTTGTTGTATTGGGCTGTTGTAATTGTACAGAATTCCTTACAGCATTCAAACTTGGCTCTTGCTTTATCATTACAGGTGAGGACCTTGCTACCCCATCGATATCTAGCGAAGTTCTTGTAAGGTTGTTATGACCAGTCATATTTGGACTTGATATATTATTACTGTTACTAGAATTTTGTGAGTTTGGATGGCCAACAAGTGTGGAATTGTTAATATTGTCGAAGTTACGGTGCGGCGCTGACATCATTGGTATATGATGACTCGCGCCTAGTGTTATACAGGCGTCAGTACGTACTGTATGGCTATTGCCTATCCTTGAGTTTACCAACTGAGTATCTTTAACGTCCATTCCACTTGATGGCGGCGTTATTTCTTCCTTGATGTGATTTCCGGTATTTTGATGATCTAGTACAAGTCCTTGAGATACTGTCCTACTCAAAAACGCCTTTGAATCCAAAGAACTTGCTACAGAATGCAAGGAATTCGGGTCGAGCTCGGAAGACACATTACCACCAACAGACGCGGTGCCCGCCATGTTTCTCTGACGAGAGCACCAGTGCAACTGAAAGGGAGCATGCGCTGAAAACTATTATGGGATGCCGAGCCGACATGTAGAGGGAGTTATTTTGAAATATCTGTCAATGGTTTGTATAATATGGAGTAAAAAAAACGACTTGACTCCGTTGACATTCGCCCCAAATTTTGTTCGAAGTCCACCGGTGTAACAGAAAATATCAAAACCCTACAACCAACGGAGGCAGAGTACGAGGGTATCTGAAGGGAGGGGTGGGGCAAACTTCGAAGGGCAGTGAGAAGTAATGCATGCTCATACCTCAGTTGAAGAACTATTTGGTTAATTTAACAGAACTGTGTGATAACATCCCAGGTCGTAAAGTTGTTGAATGTTTAACACATTGCACGTACGACCAGGGGCGGACAGGGTCTTAAAATCGGCCCGGGCATTTTTAACTTAGACCGGCCCATTATTCATTGATATGTTACTTACTAGTGATCGCCGTCCTGTGGGAGGGGTATAAGGGGAAGGAGTGTTCCCCTCCCCATTGAGTTTTATTTTAAGTTAAGGAATGCCTAGATGCAAAATGGTGCTATATTTCTCAAGATTGTGGGTTACAATAATCCTTTATAAAAAACCCAAAAATAAATTACAAAAGCAACACTTGATTAAACTGAGGAAAGTTAAAAACGTAAACAAAAATAGGCAAAAATATATGTTTAAGACTGGATTTAAATTAGTTTTTCAAGCATTTTGTGACAACATGCTTGCAAAAAATGGAAAAAACCCTAAATAAAATCCACTTTAACGTATATGTTCAATAACACGAGCACATGTCATGTCTACGAGAGTAGGAGCCTACGTAGTTCGCTGCTTCTGGCAGCCACACCATCAATGGTATTTTTAGTGTCAAGTTTGGCCAAGATCCTTTTTCCACAGACATCAACATGAACGCCTCAAGATGTTCTGTGTCATTATTCTCCTCAAACGGTTTTTGATTCTCTCCAAGGCAGATAAAAAACTTTCACATGCCACTTGTGACACAGGTAGCATTACCAGTAGCTTATAGGCAAGCCCAATGCTCTTGTAAGCATCGGTGAAAGCTAGGGTTCAACTTGACGAGCACCTTGTAGCAGCAGAGATCGAGAACAGTTAAAAAGATATTTCTACACAGCCCGTCTGTATTCTATTAACTACTGTGAAAATGGGCTGTAATTTTTAGCAGGCTCCCCAGCCCACCGGCCCACCGGGCATTTCCCAAATGCCCGTGTGGACAGTCCTCCAAAGGAACAACCATACGCCTTGAGTAGACCTACGATACAATTTAATTCACTGGTGACTGTTTTAAAGTCACAATATTATCAAGCAGCCCATGGCGTATACCGGTTCGAATTATTTGTGGGGCGTTTCCAATTTACAAAGACTTCTATATGAGTCACCATACAGAAACGAGAGATTCGGATGACTGGGGCGTATCGTTACTGCAGGTAGGGCTGACAAAGTTGCTATGATACCAGTTTGCGTGAGTGGTCCAATGTTTTCTTGTAGAGTATTAACAGATGCGTCTGTACGTGTTCCCTAAATCCCTGATCAAAATATTGTTTTATCCACGAAGTTGAAATATTATTAACCATTGGTATACTTCTAGAGGGTGGCGGGGCTGAAATTCTCGTGTCCCCTTACACTAAAAGTTCATCTGGGGCATGTATGTATCCGACCACAGTTTAGATAAAGCGTAAATGCATCCGCATAGACTAACTTCATTTGGCATTAACAGAGTTAAAACCATACTAGGCTGCCTCCCCGCAACAGTTTGTAAGTGTGTAAGAGAGCTATACCGTAAGTTGGTATGCTTGCCTAACGTAACATCACATTGACTTAAAGTATGCCATATGAATTGACGAAAACGCTGGTCAGTATAGTGTTAGATTTCATCTGATAACATATATGATTGCAGCTGAGCAGAATTAAATAAATTTGTGAATTTTTAAGTCAAAACCATGGTCCTCAAAACCTTTGGTATCACACGAAGATATGATTTATTTCCCTTCAAATTTGGTGATATTTCGTGATGATGCATTTGTCAACAACAGAATGAAATGAGTTATTTCGTCAGTGCAATTGAGCTAAGCCTGTCTTTGTGTTTTGGATAATATCCTTTACAATCATTAATCCATTGCAGAGGAATATTACATTTCGACAACATCGGAAATGCATGTTGATGAAATATTAAATACATGCAGGGAAAATTGTTAGGTTAAGAAATATTCCAAATGATCAGGTCTCAATGATAAATCAACAAGCAAGATTATAATAGCCTAAGTAAAGCTTTTGAAGAACATCTACACCAAGCTGCTGAGCAGCTACTTATGCGATCCACTTGCTAGATTATTGGAGGAGTTAAACTGTTAAATTATATTCCATTCAGCCAAGCGTATCTCGAGTTAGCCTACAGGGACAAGATATTGAGCCCGGATGGGTTTTTTTAGTGTGGAGCAATTTTCCCCTTTAATATTATTATTACATTGCCTGTCACTTACAAAATTCCTTTTACACGCCAACGCGACATGCAATATACAGTGACTGTTCAGAAATTAATATGGAATATTTGAATGAAAACATTAGATATATGCAGTGGCGTAGGAAGGTACTTTTGAGTGGGGGGGGGGGCTGAAGACTGATGGCCGGCCTGGGGGATGGGTCTAAGGGGAGGGGGTGTCCCCCTCCCCTTTGAAATTGTTTGCATTTCCGGGTGGCCTCAGATGCAATTTGGTGCAATATAGCACACTTCAACACCCAATCCATTTTGTAAACTTAATTTTGTATTTTCACCTGGCCTTAGATGCAATTTGGTGCTCCAAATGAGATTTTTTTTCTCATTTGGAAATAAAAAAGGGGTTTTCTGACTTGCGAAGTGGGGGGGGGAGGGCGGAATGATACTTCCGCCTCTCCACATTTTTCACTGGGGGCTGGCGCCCCCAGCCCCCCCCCCCCCGTTCCTACGCCTTTGGATATATGCTCATATACTTGTAGCAGGTTAGTTTGTGATATAAACTGGAAAGATAATATACTGCAAGTTTAACATAAATCAACTATATACGTCCAAAAATACGATATTGGTCGACGTATTTTGGAGTAAAATTGTCAAGTTGCTGCGTTATAGGTAACAATTAGACAACATGTCAAAAAATATACTGCTAACGTGTTACCAAGTTTAGTTCAACGCAACAACTCGTCAATCTGGCAAGTTTTGTCAAGATGTATAACGCTAGTACTGGTCAACTCGACAAAAATATACAAATTTGTCGTGCTATATTAACACAGTAAGTTTACAAATTGCCTGTCCCTTTGGAACCACCGTAGTCACATGTCGCTTAATGGACTTAAGTACATGCCTCAATATGATGGATTTTGCTTAGGAAATATTCCATAGAATAAGCGTAAAGATCAGAAAAAAAGATTAAAGTATTATCAAATATTGCGTAGCATATCCAATAATAGGAAATTTTTAATCATCTCAAATGTCACTCTTCGTTCAACAAAATGTTATACCGTTTACGAAATCCAACTAAAATTTCGACCAAGTAATTCCACAAGATCTTTATCATAAGGTTCATAAAATGCTTTTAATTTATCTATCACCGATTGGTCTACCGTTGGGTGAGTTCTGCCCTTAGATGATCCTTGACAAGAAACCTTCCCTGACATTTTAAGGCAGTAAAATCCTTTCCTTTTGCTAAAATAAAAATGCTCCGGACGAAAGAATGGCGATAAGTCAAGAAACTGTTCAATCAGCCTGAAAGCCTTTAAAGGGTCATGTGTCAAGGTATCCGAATCAAGGACAAGAATCTGTTGCCTTGGAAACACATCTAACCACCGCCTAAGATGGTTTGAATAAAGTCCGATATTTATCAAGCCGTTCCAACTTTTGATATCACCATTTAGGTCCAAAACGGAATTTTCGAAGGAAGATTTGATATCGTAAATGGGATCGGTGTAAGGCGGTAATTGGTTTGACGAGTTAACCGGATTCTGTAGTGTTAACCCTTCGGTTTTTCTCACCGCTAAATAATCAGAGATAGATCGCTTCACGGGGTCACGAAGAAGCACGATAATCTTAGTCTTCGGCGAAATTTCATCGCGTATCCCCGTCGGTGCGACACTGCTCACGAAATACCGCGGTGTCTTTTCGATAGTCAGTTGATTAGGCCATGAAAGGCTCATGCGCCGTCGATACCATTGAATACCCTTTGCATGCCTCGATGGTATGTTAAAGTAATGCATTTCTTCCTCTGCAGTAAAGGCGACTTGAGGGTGAAATTTAAGGAAATACCGTAATGTACCGGTTCCACATTTTTTCACACCGATGACTATCGCCTGGGGTAGCTTTCTTCGACATTCTGTGATTTTCCAACTACAGGGTCTGTAATCCGTCCTGTTAATAAAAGTCTTCATCGAAGTAGACGAATCGTTACCGTAAACCGATGCATGGAAAGAAAGAATCGTTTTATTTTCAGTCACGAAATGATTGCCGGTGTCGTTAGAGAGCGAAATATCGTAAATGCTGTGCTGAAGGTTAGCTCCTGAAACAAAGGATGGCTTGTTATTCCTACCGTGAGTAACAGTCCGAAAAGCTAATATACAAAGCACAAAGACTAAGACATCAAATGTACAAAAGACGGCGACAAGGCGTATTCTAGCCACCATTTTGATAGAAAAAAAAAAGAAATGAATGAAGTCAATTGAAACCAGTGATCCAGTGATAAACCAGCAAACGGTGGCTTAAAATTGTCCTCAGAATTTCTGGTTCACTGATCCACAAATGCGGGCTAAAGCTGGTACGCCGCACACGAGCGTTCGTGAAACTGGTAAAATAACATTCTATCACTTCAAGGATGTTACGTTCCGAGTTGAAATTTTGAGTTTTATCACTCTGGAATTTAATCTTATTAATTTGCCATAAGATTGTCATAGACTTTGCAACTGTATCTAATACATAAAATATGTATGCTTACATTATGTCATCATTGAATATATAGTTGAGCACATTGATGGTGGTAGGCTATAGCTGTACAGTTAACACGTGGCCTGTCACTTCATATCCAAATTCCTGTGGATATACGACATATAGAACACAAGACAGAAAATGTTAATATGCTAATATTAATAACAATGATTAGCCGAAGAACACTGTTGAAACGCGTGACGTCACAGCTGGGCAGTACAGATCATTTCGACAAGTGAATGTGTAACAGGCTTTTTATCAAGTTGCGAACCTTGCAGCTTCGCAAGTCACTAAACGCAGATAAACTCATTTAATGAAAGCAACAATACAGGCACTAGCCTATGCTGACATGATAGTTGGCACACACACCGCAGCTCCGTTTACCCATATCAAGAATATTGTGTATAATTTAGTAACGGTCATGGTCACGCCTCACTAGGTACATATCTAGCTTACACTATTATAACACAATAGTTCTGAACACTTCGTTGTATTAGCAGGGGAACACTGTAAAAGACCATGCACTGATGAAAACTGAAGAAAATGGCGGTAACGATCAGTGGGACTGTTCTAGTGTAAAATTGATCATATTGCATGGCTACATACTTTTGGAATACACTGTCCATTCTTTTCCAGATTAACTTCCTTCGTGATCGTGTTACACATGGTTTAGGCTCTCGAGCAAGTGTACCGGAATAAGCAATTTAATTATAGTTATTTCGCTCTGGAACTGTGAACTGCCCAAAACCTATAAACAGCAAAAGAATAACTCATGGACATTTATAGAAAAACGGTGTCCAAGGTTTTGTTTGAACATCAATCGTCTATACTGTCAAACATATAGAGTTTACAGGGGGTGTAGCCTATGTAAAAAACACCTCCCTTGAGTTGAACTGTACAATGAACCAGCTGAAATCTTCGGACAGAAATACCAAACCTTTCGACATACGTTTAACAGTTGCCAAAAAAATTGTCTTGGGTACGGCTTTAATCCGTCAGTTGTATATAGGTGGTGGTGTATATAACCATTGCATGCTCTAGCTGCACAGAGTATAGGCCTACGTGCAGTTCCTTCAGGTTGGGGGAAATTAATTAAAAAGGAAACACAATAAATTAAACTAAGAGAGTAGTATAGTAAGGTGAGACGTACATATAGCCTTCTATATTCAGAGCTGACACTTATTCGCAAGAGTCTGTCTTATATTCGCCTTCTGTTATATAACTTGTGTTTAATGACATGTCGTACAATAAGCTATACACAACAGTCCACCTCAGTCAACTCGCTGTCGATCTTGCTGTCTGGCAATCAAGCAAGTTGACCTGTATCATTGACTCTCTCCAAAGGTGAAGTTTGTCACTATTCGAGAAGAATGGTGCGCTGACTATGTAATGAGAATAAGAATAAACACTATCAAAAGGGGAAAATATTGTCATTTTTATTTACCCTTTCATTTCATTTCATTTATTTGTTTCTTCACAACATAAGTACAGAGAGGTTAACTATGTGACAAAACATATCAATAACAGGGAAAATTGTGAAAGGAAGCACTCCAAAAAAATCCAGAGGGGTTGTCTAGTAGAGCGCTCCCATAAGTATATAGAGAGAACAATACAAGAAAACAGTAACACTTATATCCAACCACACACCAACCCAATACGGGGCCCACCCACCCCACCACCCACAATACATATATATACACATATGCATACATACACAATTGAATACGAATACAAGTATACACACACATATATATATATATTCATATATATATATTCATTTATATATATTCATTTATATATATTCATTTATATATAATATATATATATATATATATATATGTGTGTGTGTGTGTGAATGTGGGTGGGGTGGGTGGGTTATACGTATCTCTATAGCTGTGGGGAGGAGGGAAGGAGGTGGTTGTTCATGACATATCAAAATATTAACAATGATGTCTGCGCTTGTAACTATTTGAAAATTAAACCACCCAACTGAAATTCTGGTTTAAAAGTTCAACCAACTCTTTATTAAAAGGCTTATAGAATTCCTTTAATTTTTCTATCACCGATTGATCGACCGTTGGATGTTTCCTTCCCTTTGAAGATCCTTGACAAGAAACCTTCCCAGACATTCTTAGGCAATAAAACCCTTTCTTGGGGCTTAAATAAAAATGCTTCTTACGGAAAAATGGAGTCAACTTAAGAAACTGTTCAACTAATGTAAGCGTTTTTAAAGGATTCTGAACAAATTCATCAGAATCAAGCACAAGAATCTGTTCCTTTGGAAATACTTGCAGCCACCTTCTTATATGGTTCGCATAAAGTCCGATATTTATCAAACCATTCCAAATGTTTATACTGCCATTGGAATCCAGCACAGATTCTTCGAAGGATGACCGAATATAGTAAATGGGATCGGTGTAAGGCGGTGTCAGGTGTGACGATTTAACGGTTATATTCTCAAAAGTTATCTTGGTTATCCCTTCCATATGTTTTACAGCTAAATAGTCTGAAACGGCGCGTTTGACGGGATCACGGATCAGAATAATAATCTTAGTCTTTGGTGATATATCGTCGTGTATCGCGGTTGGTGCTCTACCGCAAACGAAATATCGCGGTGTTTTCTCTAACGTTATTTGATCCGGCCAGGATGGACTCATCTGGTTTCGATACCAATTGATGCCATTCTTATATTTCCAAGGTACGTCAAAGTAATGTATTTCTACATGTTTACTAAATGCTACTTGAGGATGTACTCGAAGAAAATACCGCAATGTACCGGTTCCACATTTCTTCGCACCGATGACTATCGCTTGTGGTAGTCTCTTCCGACAATCTTTTATCCCACTTTGACAAGGTCTGTAACTATTAGTATCTAAATACTTCTCGGTGTCACTGGTCATTAGCAGAGAAGAATTATACTCGGGAGTTTTCACCGCCGGAATGGCAGTTGAACCCTTGTGAACCAGTACCGTTTTTTCAGTGACATTCTCTGATACGCCGGCTAAGAACAGGCTGTCTTTAAAACGACCGTAACGAGTTTCTTGGTAACGAGTTTCCGATGTTCTGAATCGCTGTTGGCCTCTGAAATCCGTTTTCAAAACAGCGAAAATACAAAACGCGAACACTGATACATACAATGAAGAGATATAAAGTTTCAGGTATGTTAGATTCAACATAATCAGTTTCGAACATCCAAGGGATCATTTGAAATGTATCGGACAAAACTCATGTGAACGACTGAAACGTGCCAACAAACTTAGTGTCAAATGATAACACTGCATCTATATACTTCTCTTTCGAACTAGACATATCAGCCTGATAAATATCCCAGTAGTTGATATACTTATCGCGGAAGTCGACAACACGTCCTGTTACTGTATATATTTGCATCGTCTGTTTTTTTTTTTAAACAAACTCAACGATACAGTGTAAATTTGCATGTCACGTGTCAGTTGTCTTCTTTTTGTTCGTTGACCGTAGTATAGCTTCCAGTTGCGGTTTTCTGATATTGCAAATCCAGCATATGCATATATGTGACGCTTGGCAGAATGTTTATGGCAGCTATTATACAGACTGGGAACTGAGTGGGAGTAGATCAGTTAAATTGTTTTGTTTTCTTGGGGGACCTTTCTGAAATAGTTTCACAGCCTGATGGTTGCATTGTACTCTTAGTGATATTGTATTTTTGTTGTAAGTGTACATGCGCGTAGCGAGGGATTTGCCAAGGGAGGAGCGAACCTGTAGGCAAATTATCAGAGCCGTACGGATTCGGCACTGGAAACTATCTAAGCGTAGCGCCTCCACGAGTTGGCGCGAAGCGTACACGAAAATTTTGGCCGAAAATGCCTCCCAGATCGCTGGAAATGGCATTTCCCAGGCCTTGCAAGTTGCATCTAAGCATTTTCTATTTGAAATTACTAGCGATATCATAAAAACGTACAAAACAATATGCTCAAGGGGGAAAGGGGGGGGGGCTGGGCGGTCTCCCCCTTCGCCCCTTGGCTACGCGCCTGTAAGTGTACCACATATAGACCGTCGTATTCGAAAAGTTTTTGCCATTGAGGCATTGTTAATTACTCATGCATCTATCACCCAGTTTTTTCCACTATTCGCACATTCTATAACAATTGAAAAAGAAAGACAAAAATTGTCACCCTTTACCAGCTGTGAATGAACTCTTGCATTATTCAGAAAATTTGTTGCATATGCATACATATAGCTTCGCGCCCAATATAATGTTTCTTGGCACCCACTATTACGAATGACATTTACTGCCATGAGCATACGCAATGTACACTGTCATGTGATGCAGAAGAAGAGAAACATTAAGTTCGGATGGACCGAAATATCTGAATTCATATAATTGCCCATCGAATGGGGTCAGGACCGTATATTTCTTTTTGTGTGCATAGGGGAGTGGGCGGCTTTCCTGGGTCAGATAAAGTTGGGTCCCAACGGGCCACTGAGGCAGACGTCGTTCACTTACGAAATCCCGGTCTGTAGTATGCATATTCATGTGCAAGCAGTTTAGCCTATATGTGCAGTGGAGTGCATTGCTGTTTCCTTTGACACCCTGTATATTTGATAATGTATGCAGAGCAGGGACTTATAGGAGCCGGGCGGGGGAGTTCACCTTCCCACACTTTATATGAAAACTCCAAAAGTGACCTATCACATCAAATGGAATGCCCTTTTCTGTTGAAAACACGTATATTTTTATAATTTCTTATGCACAATATGTCCTTTTGTTATTCAGAAAATGTCCTTCTAGTGCCGGAATTGAAAAAAAAATGTAATTGGAAAGTGTACTCAATTTTGTTAGTAAAATATTTAAAACAAAAGTAGTATCTACAAAGTGCCGTTTTGTTGCAAAAACATTCAAATGATGACATTTGTGGGAGACAGAGGTTCCATATTGTCGGGGCTTTTTGAGGTGATTTTTTAGTTCTCCTTCAAACCAAAGTCATGTCTCTGGCACTGCCCTTCAAAGTTTGTGCCCCGACGGATTGAATCATCTTCCGCCCCGCCCTGCATTGTTTTGATTTTCATCAGCTTGAAGCTGATGAAAATCAAAACAACAATTACAATGTTTAAATTAACTCTATGGATATGTACTTCGTCCTCCTTTCCCTTCTGACGTCTTCCCTCACAGAAATCCCAGATCTGGTTTAATCTGGCCATACAAAGCCTTTATATGGCCATATAATAAAGCGATATACTTGATATACAATTATTCCAGATATACAGATAAAGTTTTATCTGGCCATATAACTGGATATAAATTCCAGATCTGGAGCAAATCTGCCCCAGGTTGATATTCCAGATATGGATTTTCTTATAACTGGCCCAGATCTGGGACTTCGGTTAGGGATATTTGGAGCCCCTTACATATCGGGGGCACTGGGACCGGTTGTATCTGTCCTAGTGCCCGTCCGGTCCTTACGAGGCACCGTTCCAGGGCCGTAGCATGTTCGACGACCGCAATCTCGTCAGAGGGCTCAGTATCCGGGAACTATTCCCGAGAGTCCCGAGAGCTTGCTGGTTTTAACACTACCATCGATTTGAGACAAAAAGTAAGTAAACGCCAAAGGGCACTCGTTAATTGCTCCCCAACACTATGGCCCGAGCCATCGTTGTAATGAGGCTGATAATATTTGTAGCACGTGAATTAGTTACACAATACACTTTAATATACCTTTTGAAAGCAGTTACTGTAGTTGCATAGATTGTGTCGGGCAATAACAATGTGAAATGTACCTGCACTGAATGATCATGTAGGTTGAGGAGTGGAGCGATTCCAAACATATACAATGAACATCGTGCACTACCCGCACCTTCTGTTTTCATTCCAATGGATATCAGTATCAGTTGCACTTTGACCAGCGTTTCCAGTAAAACTCACAATGTACTGAGCATGCAGCTGTACACTATATCGTAGTAAAGCTAGTACTGTCAGAATGTCCCCGAATGCTGACCTACCAAGGTGAGTAAATCGCACTTGGCAACCTACGAAATGTGGGACACAACTTAAGGACGACGTTCGTTTACAAAAAGAACCTTTGTTGGTTCATGTGGAAAGGTCAGTTCCAAGAGAGTCGTACCTGCTGAAAATAATCCTGAGGTTATGTAAAGTATTGTTCACGAACAGCGTGGAGAGACTAGTTAAATTATTCTTGGAATGTCGTCTGAAATTTGCATTGGTATCAGTTGCACGACATTCATTCACTACATTACATAGTCCCTGTTGTGCATTAGGCTACCAGCCGCGAACTGTAGTAACGCTGCATGGATTTGCGCACACACGTCACACCACGAAAGAACGAGACACTTAGTAATGGTTAAAGGGAATTTATGTTGTTTCAGTCAGTTTCTGAATGACCCAGATTAGTTACTAAAACTAGCATAGTCTCAGCCTAATGTACAGTAGGCTATGTGCCACTTTCCATATTGTAGCATAATGTAACGTAGACTTAGAGTACAGTACGAGTGTTTAGGCTTAACACCAATAACAGTAACACTAAGTGTAGTACAAAAGCTTCAGGAGAGACTATAGTGCTAAAGTCTCCATCAAGGACCCTTTAAGAAGAAGAAGAATAAAAATCAGGCATTTTAGAGTCAGAACATGTTGCTTTGAACATGGGATTTCATATTTGTCCAGTTGCAAGTTTAAAAGGATGAAAGTTTCTCCCTACAATGAGGGGTAAATTGGAAACAATCATTCTTTCACTCACAACAGGATGGTTGAACTCATTCATTTAGTAATAAGTGCCCCATTACCATGACTGCATTATATGTAATGTTGATGTCAATGTCTATCATAGGATTTACATAAAATTATCTTTTTTATATCAAATAGTTTGACTTTCTGAAACCAATTACATGTTGCAGCCATCTTTTCATCGGAATCTCTTCACTTATCAGAAGTTTGCTGTTAAGACAAAGAAAATGGGGCAAGGGATGAGTGAGGTACTAAGTTAAAGATCTGCTTTATTGGATCCAATTATAGCACGCTAGTAAAGTTTTGTGATTACATAATCGACCTGCCACAGTCGTTAATCTACCTCAGGCTGTACAATTAGCCTGCATAGCTTCTTAACACCATTAGGCTCTTTGTGTACACACTGTGTGGAAAAATGTTCATTTCTACAGTTTAGTTAATCATACAGCGTTTACACAAAGACCCTCATGCAAAAAAAAAATATGTGGCAGGCGTTGCAGACTAATAGGTAAAAATAGGTCATTTTACGACCAAGGCAGGTCGATTATGTGATCTCATGATAGCATGATATAGTTGGGGTCTGTACAGCAGACCTTTAAATCTCTTACATTATATTCTTAAATCAGAAGGTGAATTGTGGAGCCATGTAAAAGATATGAAACAAATATGAACAGATATATATTTTGGATGGTCAGAATTGACTGTTTGTAGAAAAAAAAACTGTAAATTTTTATACTACTGAGTAGGTAAACAGTATATCCTGATGGCATATTAAACCCCAAAGGTATACACAAAAAGCTCTTGTTGAACATTATGAAAACATCTGGCAACAGTAGAGTTAGTGGCATCATCACTGCAAAATAATTTGAAAAGTATTTGTGTTTTTTGTAGTGCAAACCATTTATCCACAGAATAAAATAATATTTGATACAAACAGCATAATGAAAATGTTTTTGGCTGATGTACCTCAAAATGTCATCAGTTTTGTGCTGCCAAATATGCTAGAAAGTCAAATAATGGTCACTCATGCTCAAACTTCATCAAGCAATTTGAATGCAACTCACAGCATTTTATGTCACTTAAGCATTTCTCTGTCTAATTTTACACTTCTCATTGTTTGAGAATAATTTAAAGGGTGTCAACCTCTAGGAAAAGTACATTTAAAGGATAATATCAGTTTAATAGTACTTGTGGAAATTTTGGTCCTAAACTGATCTGTCTCTTAAAGTTGAGTAAAAATGTCCTTTTTTCTTAATTGCAGATCCTACCTGGAATTTTCTTGGGAAGTTTCAGAGGTATGTTGGAAATAACTAATTGTGAAAACTTTGCCTATTTCTATTGTGCTGGAGATGGGGAGGAGAGACAAGGGGGGGAGGCAAGGAGGACCTAGATTCATTACCTAGTTCTGCCATTCCCTTCTTTTATACTACATATATATTCCTTAAAATGGGAAAATGTCTTGTATTACCTTTAAGTTCACTTCTCAAATACATTGACGGTGATAAATTCCGTGAGGACTGTTGTTTTATAAAATGTTGTTTTACACTTATTTAAACTTTACTTTTCATGTGCATCTTTCCCAACAGATTGCAAGGATAAAGACCAAATGGAAAAGAATAAAATAACCCATGTCCTGGCCATTCATGACAATGCCAAACCTATAATAGAGGTGAGAAATCAGCTTTGTCAAAACTGCTTATAAGCGAGGGCGGTGCCTTGTTACCCCAGCTTTCTAAAAACGAAACGTTTCTAAAAACGTTTCTAAAAAAGTCACTGCAAAATCCCTGCAGCATGGCTGAAGCAAGAGAGATTGTCTCTGCAGATCGGCAGTGTCTATTGTTTGAACCTGTTTAGCAAAAAGACTTATGCCCTTTGGAGCTTTGCTGCAGTAATGCTGCAGTCCCCTTAAATGTCTGACTTATGACTCTGTTAATTAGTTACCCTGAGTTGGCAAAATGGTGCCTTCTGTAGGTAAATTTGTATGAAATCCTGTTGGTGTGAGCTTCAAGTGTTGGCAATCATTCAGATGGTGGACTTGAAAGCCCGCCCCTTCTTTGAACATGTAAATGTACTTGATACAGACTGTACTGATAAACCAAAAAAAATTATAATTGAGATGTGATGGACTATTATTTTTACTTGACGTTATCAAAGCGACTAATCATCACCTCTTTATAAAGTTTGTCTTGCAAAGAAATATATTGAAAAAAATATTTGCTTTTACAATTTGAATTTTAACAATGCATTGTCCCCTTGCCCCTGGATAAATACATTTAACAGTTTTTGTACCTCATAAAGCTACTTCAAGTTAAAGGAGAAACAAACACAGTTACCACCATTAACCTACTGTATGTAATAGAAACTGTTTTGTTAGACAACTTTCCAAAACTGTTAAGAAAAACGTTTATTTATATTTTTAGATATAAACTGTTGACATTTCTAAGTATTCAAGATTATAGACTTGAGCAACTTGCAAACATGACTCGACACTACATGTTTGTTTTGTTTTGTTTTTTTGTTATTAATGAACATATTTTCTTTGACAAATGTTGCTGTTGCGATGTTGCTGCTAAGTTATTCAAGTTTTTAACATTACTGACGTTGTTTTCAGCAGCGGCAGTTGTGCAGAATAGTTTTTATTGAAAAATGTCTAATGATAACCAAGATTTAACCTCGTAGTGGACTATGACAACGCACAATCACAATATGACAAACTTGAACAAGACGATTTTTACACGATCGTGGCTCTCAAAGATTAATGATGAAGTTATTCCTAGCTGGTAAGGGGAGCTGTGTCATCAGAAGCATCTCTTTGGCATTAAATTATGGCCAGGGTTATAGGGTCTCCTTTCATTGTCTCTGGTAACTAATGAGTATGGGACACTCAGGGCTCAATATTGAGGTATCCCCCCCCCTCCCCTCGACACCTAAAAAAAACTACACATCTTGTGCACTAATAGAGGGAATAATTCATCTGGGATCACAAGCAAAATGGGCAAATTTCTACACAAATTCAAAGATGAACAGCACTCTCTATAAACAAAACTATTTATGACAATAAAAATATTCGGGAGTATTTTACCACGTCAATAACTCATTGAATTTAAAACCTTCTACACCTGACGTGAGCACTAAAGATGATCACCTGTCAAAATTCATCATCTGCTAATTGTAATACTTCCCCATTTTAGGGATTTTCATTTGACACCTTAGCAATGTTACTTTGGCAGTGGAAATGTCAATAGAAACTTCTCTTGTCACAGATCGATATTGCAACTCTTTCATATATTTGTTAATAACAAGAATGTTGAAATTTGCTAGCTCTCTGTGGTCTCATATTCTGCAATTTTTATATTTTCACAGGGAAAAGAATACTTGTGCATCACAGCCTCAGATAAACACAATGAAAACATGTAAGTTTTTTTGTAAATGTATTATATTAAAAATTGTTTTGATTAAGGTACTGTATTACTATTCCAGTTAATGGTAGTGTTGTTTAGCTCAAACTTGGGTCCAAATTATAGACTTAAAGACCAAATATGGAGGCAATTTTTGTTGTTGAGATTTTCCATTAATTTAGGAGTTTACATACCCATAATCAACATGTGTAAAAAATAATCTTCGAAAACCTACTATAACCCATCAAAAACGACCACGAAAATGGACATTTTGGGTAGTCACGTGACATGAACCTCTGGAATGTCTGAAAACAGAGATTGACCCAAAGGAGCCTCTGGTCACCGTGTGACGTCAAAGTTTGTATACCGCGAAAATCAAACGCTGATATAGGCACTGTTTGTACACAGATAGCGAACAATTGTACTGTTTTTGACTTCCAATTTCGAGAGTTTGAAAAGCTGTTAGCTTAAAACAAGAACACAAGAAGGTTAACAACAAGTTTTAAGACAATTATAAGCAGAAATTTTAGTTAAATTGCTTATTTTATTAGCAAAATTTCCACTCAAATGGAGGCATCTTTTACATAGCGTATAGCGTCAATAGGTCCGTACGGTACAATATACTTACATAGTACTTACTCGTTTTAATATCCAAAAGTATACAAACACAGAAAAAGTATCCTGTCAATAAACAAATTTAGCAGTGAATATCCTAATCCACGTTTCTTGTTCAATCCTGGGCGAAAAACTACCGTGAGTCTGTGTAATTCCATAGAGTTAGGTCTAGTTGAAACAGGCCTTGCCCAGTACTAACATCCCACAATCACAAGACAGTCACTAACGAAATAAAACGTCCGATCGCTACATACTACCGTTTTTATTTAACTCCTTGGACCATGCAGATGTCGGAATAAACAGAACGGACAATATTACACATGTATCAGGAACTCACGATACTGGAATACAACAAATGAAATAGATAAATCCTAACATGGCTATTTACACATGCTGTGAGCCAACGCCGGCGAGAGTTGTAACTAACTACCGTACATGTACTAACAATGCTATACCCTTGGCACGGTATATACGGTCATCTCTTACAGTAAATATATTACTGTCAATTGCGTGATATAATGTTACATGTAAGGACGTCCAGGGCGTGTTTACGGTCAATTTCACATTAGCTATGTCCGACCATGGTCCGACACAGCTATCGACAGTATATAATTTTCACAGAATGAGACATATGCAGCATACACAGAAGCAGGGTCATGCATGTGGACTCATGGGCATGAGATACTCCGGGTGCTGAAAAATCTTTCCGCGTGGATCTCAAAAAATTGATCCAAAGTCTGCGGCGTTTTACGTCGGTTCTTTTACTCGGAAATCTAAAAAAGCTGATGCTTTTGTTGGATGAGGTATAACTGCAACCTCCAACAACACAGAATTGTGACATTTTGAGGAAAAAGGAGTAATATCGTTGATGTTTTTGGCAGCTCAAGCATACGACTTTACACACTAAAAGTATAGTTGTGAGTGAGGTATACAAACGTTGACGTCACATGGTCACCTGATGTCTTAGGAATGTTTCAGGAATGTCTGAAATAGAAGCAGACTTTTCGTCCCATTTTTCACTTATTTAACGTCCGAAATTGGTAAAGTTAATTACAGCAATGTAATTGGAGTCAGTTAAGGATTACATACATGAAAAATGGTGGGATTTTATGTTCATCGAAAAGTCTCCATAGTTGGTCTTTAACCTGACTGTTTGGTAGCTTGGATGGGGTCGGGAGGGGGGTGGGGTGAATGGAGATGACAATTGATGTGACAGATGACAAGAGGCACCATTTGTTTGGAAGTTTGTAGCTGTTTTTGTTAACAACCTTCATCAGCCAAATGAGTGTCATAACAAGCATGCCCTATAAAGAGTACAGTAAAGACATTATGCCATCTAGTACTACACTGGAATAGATCAACAGAGATTTCACTGATAAACTAGGAGGAATATACACTTCTCAAAATGAGAGGTAGAGAAAGCAGGACTGGCAACAAACAGTAAGTTCAAAGAGGTAAAGTAAAATCACTAAATTGGTTCTAAAAAAGAGAATAAGACAAAATGAGAATAAGATAAAATAATAACTGTGTTGGAAAACTCTAGTATTGTATGCAGTAAGTTAACGCAAGCCATCTTTTTGTATGATTGGAATTCTCTGAGTTCATTCAACTGGTGTTGGTGCAAGGTTGGTAACTGAGCTTTGCAATACGTGTGTCATTTTGGTCAATTTGTATTCAACGTTCTTGTCGGAAACAATTATCTCAGTCATGATAAGGTTTGATATGAGATTAATCATGTTTCTAAGTACATTCATAGACTTACATTTCAAACGTACACTTGTAGACATACATTTGTAGACGTACGTTCGTAGACAAACATTCATAGACGTACATTTTTAGACCTACATTCGTAGCAGTACGTTCCTAGACAACCATTTATATACATACATTCCTAGACGTAACATAGACATCGTAAACATATATATTCGTAGGCGTACATTCGTACAGGTACATTCATAGACGTACGTACTACATCTGTAGACATGCAAACATAGGTGTAGATGTACACTGCTACTATTAAAAGCAAACTTTTGAGAAATACTGTTTGAAATTTCTAAACACTCTTAAAGTGAGTTATAACTTACAGGAAGTAAAGACAGTCATCACATTTTTTCTGTTACACATTAGACAGCCCTCATGTACAACATCCTCACTGGAAGTTCTAAAAATGCCTCCACTTTGTATTAGGGAGACGATCTATTAGTGCATCTTTTTCGTTAACAAAGAATCTGCCAAACCCATGGTTACATTGAATCTCAGTTGCAAGTCTTTAGGGATGTTTCTGCATGCTGCTTCTCTGTGAATTGAAATGCCTCCTTTGAAGGGATCAAGAACCTATGTGAAAGGTGTTTGAGTGATAATCTTCATGTTTATCATATATTTCCAGTTCTGATCTCAAGTTGTCATGTGTTTAAAATATCTTGACAATTATGTAAATTTTTTTTTTTTTATCAAATTGGGGCAATGTGGTATTCAGTTTTGAAAGTAAGCGATACTTTGTGATTACTCGACTGAACATTGTTTGTTTTGTTGACTGTAAACAACTTTTTTCTTCAAGAGTTTAAGGGATTGAATGGAAACATTTTCTCTCCTTTTACAGCATTCAGTATTTTGAACAGTGCGTCACCTTTATTCATAAATGCCGACGAAATGGTGGAAATGTCCTGATACACTGGTAACTTTTTTCTGTTGTATATTAAACCATGTCATGGTCAATAGATACAAATAGTAGTAGTGAAAATTTTTTTTAACAAATTAATAGAATGAACAAATTTATTCATAGCTGAAAATTTAACCACTATCCTATTGCAAAATGCTATGTAAACTGGTCAACAAAAGTTGCTATGCATGCCCAATGATGCTCAGCAGAGCCAGAAAGTTTGAAAAAAAAAATGGATGGCAGCTCAAATAACATTTTAATCGTTTCAATCATTTGTGGGACATATCCTGCCTTCACCACCCATTTCAGCGCCCTCGATGCGTGAATACAATTCTTTTATATTCCACCAGTCTAGCGGGCATATCTCGTAGTACTACGGTGACCGTCGCATATATGATGACAATCTCCGACCTGAACTGGTACGACTGTCTTCGGGTGGTGCGTCACATCCGATCGGTCGCCATGCCAAACTACGGCTTCCAGAAACAGTTACAGGAATACGAACATACCACTCTGAATGAGGTGAACATTTTAGTGAATAACACTCATTGTTGTTATTGGGATATTCCCATGGCTTATGTTCATTGTTCCACAAAATTACTTCTGTCTCAGACAGTTTTTGTTGTGCATCTGTCGCATCTCTACGATAAAAGTAAAAAAACCAAGAAAGAAGAAGAAGAAATTGTTAAGTATGCCTGTCAAGATTGGTTACATTCCATTAACATTGAGATAGGGACAAGATATTGAGAAGGGGTTTTCAACTAACATTTTTCTCTTTAACGTTTATCTCACATTTGTCCTTTGCCACTGGCATATGCCTTTAACTTAAAAGGCACTATAACTACTAATAAAATATCTACCTGAAAATCAAATTGTAAATCAAAATAAAAGATAAACTGTTAGCAAACTGCTTATCCTTTAAAGAGCCTGTGTAAGAGAATGTGTTAAAATAAGTGGGTCAGACGTAACGATCCTAGCAGGGTCTTCTTCAGAGGCTTCAGCCTCTGAAGAAGATCCTGCTAGGATCAAAACATCAGGCCTACTTACTTTTACACACTGATTCAAATTGTGAAGGAGACATCAAAAACTGTCACAATTTTGGGACACACTGACTTAAGAAATTGTGTAAGTACTTCTGACTATTTCATAAAGCTGTGAAAGCTAGAAACAAAATGTTTTAGCAACAGTAATGAAACTATTGACAATGAACACCCATGTCATCATGATACCGGTGCTGTGGCCGAGTGGATAAAGGCCGTGGCATTTGAAGGCAATGAGGCTTAGCAATCGGGAGGTTCCGGGTTCGATATCTGGCCGGGTCATGGGTAAGGTGGGTTTTTCGTCCAAGAGCAGTGTACGGTTTTCCCCATCTGAAATGACTTGCTAAAATTGAAAAGATTCCAAATTTGAGTTAAAATGTTGAATTGGAAGCCACCTGACGTGTAAGTTGTCATCCATAAGCCCTTGCAGGTTCTCCCACATTTGTGGTCACTTAAGCGTGGTAAAAATTATTGCTGATTAGTATTATAATTATTATTATGATTATTATTATATAGTATATTAAAAAAGCAGCTATATCAACAAAATAATGGACACTTATAGACTCCCATTGTAACCATTGCATCCTATGATGTGAATTAATGATACAGCAATAATTCATCTCTCACTACAGATGAAACAAAAGATCAAAGAGTGTTATCCCCAGTATTCACCAAAAACGGACGTCGAGAAGATGAACGCCGTCTTGGAGCAGTACAACAAACATAAAGACGAGAGGAACAAGAATCTTAAAAGTCAGCTGCAGGACCCGGAGGATTTCATCTATCCTCTACCGTACAAAGCCTACAGCTCGGAGGAGGGAGAATGAGGAGGATGGGTTGGCTGCGTCTTCTTTCATCTCGCCATGACAGAGACAATCGATATAACGGTAGAGAGAGACGGTGATAACACCGAAGAATGATCTTGGTATAAAAAGTCATCATGCCAATATTTTGCCTTCCTCTTTCTGTGAATTTACTGTACCATAAAGAGGATCAACTTTAGAAAAGAAATTGACCAAACCTCTCGATTTCGAAACTGTCACCATCCATTGCTTGGGGAAAGTTTTCAAAGTAATAACATGTTTTCATCTTCTGAACTGAAATGTTTTTCCTCCCCTTCCTATATAGACATTTGTATATATATTTCTATTTTTTGTTGTTGTTTTTTCATCGTCTTTTTGATACTTTTTGGATGACTATGCAATTTCAGTGATGTTGTGTAACGGTAAGGTGCAATGAATATAGTTTATATAGAGATGTGTGACTTCATGCTAAGTATGAGAGCAATTTTGAACAGCACATGTTGAAGTAATGGAAATTGAATGGGATTTTACTTATTTCAAAAGTTGTGTATTTTGATCGCCTGTAGGTATGGAGAAAATGAAGGTGAAGACATTTATTTTTTAATGTCTGACAGTCAGTGAAATTTGGTCTCACCCCTTGGTATGAGGAGCAAAAGAATATGGTCACAAATCTCTGTGATTTACATCACTCTACTGAGAGAGTGTTTGTGTGGTTTGAACAGGAACATGCAGGGAGGAATCGGTTGAACTTAACCAAGACCAAATTAATTAAAAGACGTTTTAGATCAACCTGTGTTTGGTACAAATCAGGTTACAGTGTCTCTAAATCTACATCGCTTTAGGGTTTGTAGTTTTTGTAGTTAGGATTTCAGAACAGGTTATATAGAATCAGTTCAACTTGCTTTCCAAATTGAGCTAAGATTTGTTTGAAAGACAAACTTGTGGTTATGTGTGATTGATATGGATATCCCAATCAAAATCACTAGGTGTCGCGGTGTTATGAAATCAGTTAGATTTTAATGGTGTTATGATATCGCAAATGTTTAGCAAGGGATCAATTCAAACTCAAAAACAAGAAAGAAACTGTAATTTACAATATAGAGTGATTTTGTGGCTTGATGGTAGCTGATTCAATCAAAGGAAGGGCACATACTGTTAGATTTCAAACAAAGCCAATTTCATTGGGTAAAAGTTTGTGGTTGGTTGAGGGCAGCACCAAGCCAGGAAAAATCAGCTCAACTTTTATTAAAATGATTTAAAGATCAATCTTGTGCAAGGCGATTCTGGGTTTTGAGTGATTGCTAAAAGATCAGTTGACACTGTTTCCCAAAAAGAAAAAGTTTACTTAGATTTTGCGGCATGGTGAGATCGTAATGGATCACTATACTGTCCTTCCCTTCGCTTGTTATTGCTTAGCAACAAGAGTCTTGATCTTTAGGAAGGGTTTCCTTTTATCAGATTTAAAGCGATCAGGAATTGCATCGGCTTATATTTCTGAGGAAAGTGAGTCACAATCCTTGATAAGAGTTTGTGTTTTTTTGAATATGAAGCTGTCAAGCCAGATCAATTCCCTGACTCGTTAAGTGTGTCGAACAGGGAGGACGATGACTTTACGTTTTGGTTATTTTCAGATCAAATGGGCAATTATTTAATTATTAACAAATAACAACATGTTGTATTCAGAAAGTAAAAATTCAATTTAAATTAATAAAATAGGAATATCATATCTGAAGGGAAGAATCTCCATATCTGTTAATACCACAAGAAAAAATTGCGATAAACATTGTTAAAGAGGCTATAGAATGTATACATGTAATGTGCACCTGTGAGTAAAAATTTTCAGGTATTTGAGCCAACTTTGTTGTGGAGAAATTCCTTTAGATATGTTTTAACCTTTCCAGGTGTAAAGAATTTAGTGGCCCCGGTTATTATTTTTCATCTTTTTTTTGTTTTCCTGACGTCATTTATGCTAAATATTGACGTCTATTCATTTTCTGTAGTTTTATGCTAAATATTGATATGAACTAATTTGCAGTGCGTGTCTTTTTAGGAGTGATTTTCGTTTTCCATTGGTGCTAGATTTGTTTTGATACTAATTTTCCGTAGCTCTTTGAAATTGTATCATATTTTAATGTTGACATTTTTTGACTGTGAGAAACTTTGTTGGAATTCATTTAAAATAGAAGCAAACTTTATCGTCTAACATCTGCCACCTACATGAAGGATTCAAAGTTCAAGAAAGAAAAGGTAGGGGGGAAAAATGGTGTGTGCTGTGTTTTAAAATTTAGTATGTTAGTAAAAATTAACGAACCCCATCCTCAGGGTATACTCATATATATTTCAGAGATGGGTTGTGATGGGGAATAACTTCTCTTTAAGTTAAGTTTAAAATTTCTATAATTAAAATAAGTTGTATAGAGATATGAACAAACCTTATTCAACTCAGATGGTTGCAGTGTTTTAAGATCATCAAAACTCGTCATTTGATGCTGATATTGAACCAGAATGCCAAAAGGCTTTAGTGATTTCTTGCCAAATGTTATATGAGAGTGTTCAACTTTTACATTGTGTTCTCCAAATTCTCAATTTTGTAACATTTTCTTGTACTTACATGGACGTACCAATCAAGTTCATCCACACTTTTAACTTGGACGGTTATCGTGTTTAAAAGGTCTTCAGACTTTGACTTATGTTGACCTCAAATGACCACTACACAAGCTGACAGACTTTTGGAATGCATTTAAGGTGGTTCTACTTATCATCCTACAAAGTTTTATCTTATCCCATTTGGATTGTTTTCAATAGTTTTACTCAGCTGACCGAAAGTGACGTTTTGTCTCTACAGAAACAATAGGAATCTTGTACTGACTATTGTGGATCCACATTATAAGTATGAAGTTCATGAGAGCTTTGCTATTGGGGAGTTACCCTGTTAACAAAGTCACCTTTAAACTTCACAAAAGGAAAAGCCCCCCACCCCCAAAAAATACAGCAACAAAAACAATAGGGTTCTTGTATTTACTTATGTGGACCCACATACCAAGTATCTAAGTTATAGTGTTTACAAGCCAAGTTTGCACTTATACACATACACAGGTATGTTTTACATTCAGACCGAGGACCACATTGTCTTTTCCATTGTTCAAATCCACGTAGCCTAACCTTAATAATAACCCTTCACAATAAGATTCTTCTGAGGACGTGGTGATTCTTGGAATTCCTTTTGTTCAAGTCCCCGGTCAGAATACAAAACAAGTACACAGAGATGAATACACATACAAACACCAGAATCCTCACACAAACACACACAAGCACCAAAATCCTCATTGCATAGATTCCTTCTGCTTTCATCTCAGAATGAAAAAATAATAATGCTAAGTATGTAAACAATTTATTAAAATGCGGATATTCAACACACGTCAGATGAGGTAAAAAGGACTCGCTCAAGATAAGGAAGCTAATCTTATACTTTGTCCTGTCCAGGACTCAAATGTGAAATCACTTATATGCTCAGATCCATTGCTGTAAAGCCCCCCGCCCCCCCCCCCCCACCACTCTTATCAACTCCACTATTGAACTGACTGGATATACTTATTTCCCTCTATGCAATATCCTGTGATTATTTGACCTTTGTCATTTTGAAATCTTTGTCATGCATTTCTCTCTTGTGTAGAATTTAGTTATATTTTGTGTTTTGTGGTACTTTTTGAGTGGATTCTTTGTTTTTAATTGTTTTTATTTGGGTGGGGGGTGGTTTTTTTCTTCTCTAAATGTTAGTTAGTATTGGGTTTTTTTTCTTATTTTTTCTTGTCTTCAATATTTTGTAATTAATTTAATGTTTGAAATATTTGCATAGATGCTCGTGAAATCAAAGAATGAAATCTTACTATTTTCAAAAGGTAATTGTAATCTTGTGAACCGCAATGATACAGTAGTTGTTTTTGTAAGAAACCTACATTCTAGTTTGTTGTTTTTCTCATTTTGTATTTTTAATTCTGTTTCCGCTCATCAAATCCAACCCTTCGAAAATCTAGAGTTGATCTAAATTGTCTCGTTTTACTAACTGACGATTTACGCACCACATGTATATCCCGACATGCACTTTGAAATTCAACGAAAATCCGGTTTGGTAAACAAAATGTTTAGTTGTGAATTGTTAAATAAAACAGCGTATAATGCTGTTCACTACAACATGTATTGTGGACTGTAGTGATGATATCCCGCTAAGCAATATTCAAACATATGGTGTCATCACCCACATTGATGACTCAGTCAGGATATACACACACTTAACCATTTTAGTCCGTAATTGATGGAAGTCAGGATTTTAGTTATGATATTTTAATCAATGCTCCGTAAGAAATGGAACTTAAGTAGAAGGCAGACCCTCTCCCACCCCCTCCCCCCAAAAACACATTCTTCTTATCAAGACATTCTGATGACGGTGATAGTGGAGTATTTTTGTGAGAAATCTGTCTATAAAAACTATATTCTGCGGCGCACTATAGAAGGAAAAACTTCATTAAAAGGAAATATTAAACTAGTGCGACTTTAAGATTTTATCCTTTATTTAAAATTGTGTGGAACAGTCAGTCTCGATCCATACTTCGATCACCAATGATGTCAGTCAACAGGCGCGTGCGAGGAATTTGCCAAGGGAGGGGCGAAGTTTGTAGGCAAACTATCTAAGCGTAGCGCCACCACTGATAGGTTGGCGCGAAGCGTACAAGAAAATTTTGGCCGAAAATGCCTTCGCAGGCCTTGTAAGTTGCATCTAAGCATTTTGAAGTTACCTGCGATATCATAAAAAATATGCTCAAATGGGGAGGGGGGCGGTCTCCCCCTTCGCCCCCTTGGCTACGCGCCTGTGTGACAATGGGGTGGGGTTGCTGTGCGAGCTCTTGCAGGTTGGCGGAAGTATAGATTTCAATTCAAATTGATTTTTTTTTTCATATGCTTTACTGTACACATATGAGGGGCACTAGAAAAAAAAAAAAAACATGAATGTTTATCAAAACTAGTGACCAAGAGAATAAGAGAAGGCTATACAAAAACAAGAAGGAGAATAACAATTACCGGAACAAGGAGAATTCACAGAAGGGGTGGGGGAGCAGAACACAGAATAGAATGGGGGGGGTGAAGGCGCAAAGTAGACCCCCCAACCCCCCCAAAAAATCAAAATAATGATTATACATCTGTTTTCGTCCGTGACGTCACCTTATATAGGGCACCTTTCGTAACGCATAAATCCGTAAAATCCTCTACAATTTTGTAATTCACCGTAAACAGGTTGTTAAAAGAGTAGTAGATGTTTTTAGGGGTTTGCAGCGTCATAGCATAATCTTCCTCACGGGATGTTCCGGAGGCTAAAAATTGCTGGAAAGTGTCGAATGCACATTTAAGCATAGTGGTATGGCGAAGATACGAATTTGTCAAATTTGATGATAATGAGTTTATGAATGCATCTGGAAACCCGCAGCGTGAATGTTGTCAATAAGGCAATTCAGCTGGAAAATGTTCTTGCTTCTCATCAGTGGCGGCGGAACCGGGGGGGGCTTGGGGGGCTCAGCCCCCCAATGAAAAAGTTGAGGGGGCAAATGCACGATAAGCCCCCCCCCCCCCAATATTTACCATTGCAAGGCTCCGAAACGTGCATCTGCCCATTTTTCAATGCATACTTGTCGATCTGTCCGATGCACACGTATACTATATAGGTGTAATAATTTTAGTAATTGCTGGGGGACCCTCGGCCCGTCCCCTGGCTATAGACCACATTGTCACCCCAACCGCGTCTTCACGCCCCGTGAAAAGTGGAAGCAGTGAGTGTGAGTACCAGTAACGTAACACAACTTCGTCTTAGGCCAATGACTTGCCTCATTTCAGCCAGTTCTCCAACATCCCCTTACTTAGTGGCGGAGCGTCCATATATACAGTCAGGGGCGGATGCCCCCCCCCCCCCGACAGACTCAAATGGACTGCTGGCGCCCTTTTCGGCTTTTCATTATACTTTTTACTTATTCGCTATTATTGACTATTTTATTGCGCTCTCATATACCTATTGACATTTGTCATATTCTGTTGGTGTAATTTTCCGACAAAATGGCGACGACACCTATTTATTCTCCGTTTATCTGCAAATTATCAAGGCCCGGAAAGGGTCATTTCCTGCAATCTAGGGAGTATCTTTACTCCAAATTTTTCTGTACGCTCCGCGCCAACCTGTGGTGGCGCTCCGCTTAGATAGTGTCGAATGCGCCCCTACAGACCATTCTTGCCCCCCCCCCGACCAATACCCCTAGCTCCGCCACTGCACTTACTACACTCAAAAACGTCTTTGCGAGTACACTACGAGTATAATAGCTACTCTCTTAAAACACCATCGAATATACAAATTACAATGTTTTTACAGACTTTTACGTGCAATCTGAGAAATTGCAGACTTGAGACCCATATTTTAGGGCTAGGTATTCGCAGCATAAAACACACGGGAAGTGCCGTTTCAGGCCATCTGGGGGTTTGAAATAACCCAAAATTTTCTTGTACGCTCCGCGCCAACCGATGGTGGCGCTCCGCTTAGATAGTCTCCACACATTAGCCCCCCCAATAATTTTTCCGTTCCGCCGCGCCTGCTTCTCATTGTATAATATTTTACATAGTTTATCCATAGACGAAAATAATATCTATATACTGCAGAAAATAAAATCACATTTTGATGACATTATATAAATACGCAGTATATTGACAGCTAGTCAAATATTTCAAAATGAATCACATACCAGTGATAAAAAAGAGGGCAACCCACGGAGCTGCATATCTTATCGTCAGCAAACACTGAGTTCAAATGAACAAATTTATTATGAGCTATGCAATCTGGCAATACCGTTTATGAAGTAAACATGAATGCATTCTGTTGTGAAACCTACACTGAAGAAAACTATAGGCTGGGAGTCCTGACTACTGAATCATACTTTTAACAGTGATAAAATTATTGTGAAATTTGCCATTTTTTGGTTCATTTTATAATATCTTTAACACTTGGAAGATTTCCACTCATTGTCAACCAGTGACATTCAAATGCCGGCTAGGTCAATTTTGTCCTTTTGCGCGCATGGAATAGACCTAGGCTACGCGCATAGGCATAATGCAGCATATATCGAGCGTACTCACGCAGGCGTTCACGCGTTATTGACTAAACCGGCCGCGAAGGTGAACCACGTCGCAAAACTGCGACTTCCCCGTTCCCATTTTGAACGCGCTATCATCGTGCGACCTTTGACCTTTGGTTCCGGGGTATGCGAGACAACAAGGGTTCACCCTGCTGTACCTTCCCACCAAGTTTGAAGAAAATCGGTCCAGCCTTTTAGGAGTTTTGACACAAAATTGGACACACAAACACACACACACGGCGCACGCACTCGCAAACACACACATGCACACGGACACGCTTTGACCTCTCTGTCAGTCATGGACTTCCGTACCCCACTATGGGTGACCCCATGCCCTGAGAACAACTACTCAGGAAATTTAACCATTACCATGGTAACTGTTGCTATGGCAACTGACATATCCGAATATGGCCCAACTGGGCAAAGGAACTACAATATCTCATCCTCCCTAGCTATGGAGGCGATGAGAAAATAAACATGAACTTGATTATTTGGTAGGAACGGAAAGTCTTTGAATAACAACTACCATGATGACATCACAGACTACCTATTCTGACCCATTTCCTGGACAATTGAGTGGTTAAACCGGTTAAAGTCGGTTACATTCAATCAAACAATACCTCGATTCACAACTAAGTTGGGACACGGTGTTGAAATTATTGAGTGGATTAAGTCCTATATGGCAGTAAATGGTACATAAAAAGAAAAATTTCGGAATAAGATATATATTCTAAAGCGCTACGGGACCCTATGCATATATCCAGTGGCGTAGGAAAGTACTTTTGAGTGGGGGGGGGGGGCAATGAAGACTGATGGCCGGCCTGGGGGAGGGGTCTAAGGGGAGGGGGTGTCCCCCTCCCCTTTGGATTTTTTTTGCATTTCCAGGTGGCCTCAGATGCAATTTGGTGCAACATAGCACACTTCAACACCCACTCCATTTTGTAAATAATTTTGCATTTTTACCTGGCCTTAGATGCAATTTGGTGCTCCAAATGAGATTTTTGTCTCATTTGGAAATGAAAAAGGGGTTTTCTGACTTGCGGAGCGGGGGGGGGGGCGGGGCGGAATGATACTTCCGCCCCCCATATTTTTCACTGGGGGGCAGCCCCCCGGTTCCTACCCTCGCATATATCAACTGATATTTCATGATATCCATCACGCATATTTGCGATCTATCAGAGCCGTGTATATACGTCACTGCGATCTATTTAAAAGTAGCGCCAGTAACTATAATCGTGTGCTCTCGGTGTACGTCGTATATGTCGACCACGGTAACACTGGCAACATTGATGTGACACAGTAATAGCCTTAAGATCTGGGGTGGGCAACATACGGCCCGCGGGCCACATGCGGCCCGCCAGTGATTTTTTGCGGACCGTGAGATGTCTCAAGAAAAAAAAATCAATCTATTTTATACATCATCACAAAAAATGAGCTAGCTGCTTAGAATTTATCGGCACTATAATGATGCTGTCATGTAGGCGGCCTATTATCCCCATTAAATATCAACTGTAGCCTACTGTAATGACATTATGTTTTTGTGAATACAGATTAAAGGCATTGAAGACTCGCCCCAAACCGCGTGCCGCGCTCTGAAAAAGTTAACTTAAATTTCCGTTGCTTGCAAGTGAAGTTGTCGCTACAAAATGCAGACAGTAATGAAACGTGATACCTTGTTATGTTTATCTAGACGTGAGACAGATGTCCATCGCTGCTACTGTATGCATGTACACTGTGTTGTGGGTATTGACCGTAGCTGTATGTAATGACTGTAGGCCTACGCTAGTGTCTAATTACCGACGGTAGCAAGCTGTGTGTGTATTTTCTGGGATCGAGGGTGGTGTCTAACACTTCTGTTACACCTCATTCGAAACAAGGTCAGATTACCGGCATGAGACGTTTCTTTGTGCGCGAGTCTTCACACTCTTTAAGTACACACACAGCTATTGCTTGAAAGTCCTCGAAATCAAAGGTTTGCAATCAACAGCAGGTCGTTGGTTAGGTGCGGCCCAGTCAATTTTTCACTCCTTATATCTGGCCCATTCATTCAAAAAGGTTGCCCACCCCTGCTTTAGATGGTACCAATTCAAGGCGGGAAGGGGCATAGAGAGGGATGGGGGAGGGATAGGAGAAGGGGAGGGGGTGGGGTAAGAATATAGAGGCACGTTCACCCTCGCAGTTTTATGAAAACCCTAATAATGTGATCCTTTACATAAAGTCCATGTTTCCTTTCTTTTCGTTTTTAAAAATTAAGGGCCCTTACCCAGCAAACACAAAACGTTATCATAACATTTTTAAAAGAGCCTCTAAAATATGTTTTTATAACGTTAAATGTGGTGTTATGAAAACGTCGGCATAACGTTTTAATGAGATATTAATGTTATATAATATAACAAAAGACATTAATATTATTAATGTTTTAACCAAACAATGTTTTGAAATAATAGCCTGAAAACGTTTTCATGACATATTTATTACACCACAAATAACGTTATCAAAACAAAAGACGCAACGCTTTAATAACGTTTTAAAAACGTTTTTGTGTTTGCTGGGTAATTAATTTGGTTGAGAAACATTCCAATGATGGAAATTTGTGGTACGGAATGCTCATGATTTAGGTTTTTCTCCTCAGCTTTACAACCATACGGTGTTGTTAATGTGTAGTTAATACACGGTAGAGTACAAAATTAACAAATAAAGTTGTAAGCTATAAGTCGTATACGCCGATTCCCCGGCCCTTGCATACAGTTGGGCTAATATTTTGTGAGGCTGAAAGTGGGGATTTAACCCCACCTCACCTGTTCAACTCGCCCATCGTCCCCCTCGATCCCCACCTTCGTATCACCACCATTTCCCTCTCCTCCTCCTCCGTCACTTGCATTCCGATAGATGTGCGTTGTTCCTAATTCTTATTCGTTTATTGACAGCACAAGAAACAAAAATGCAAGGGATATACTACACATATTATAACCATAGGCGTACGGGGCCATTTCAGTTTGGGGGGGGGGCAGAACTTTTTGTGCCCGAAAGTTCCCGTGACACTATCTAAGCGGAGCGCCACCATCGGTTGGCGCGTAGCGTACAAATTTTTTTTTGGCAAACAATGCCTCTCAGATTGCCGGAAACGGCACTTCTGAGGCCTTGCAAGTTGCATCTAAACATTCTTTATTTTATAATCTCACGTTTTAGAAATTTACACTTCCCCAAAAATTTGGTAAATTAGAAAAAGAAAAAATGGTAACATCACTTTGAAGGGGAAAAATGGGACAGTATATTTTTTAAGCTCCTATTTAGTTACCTTATTTATTATTTTAACACAGTACTCAGCTAACTCCAGAAAAACATACATTGTTCAACGACACGTAGGCGGGATAATGTCGCTGCGCCGGGTGAGACTGCAATTTGTCTCACAAAACAGTATAAAATGTAACAAGAATATGATAAACCTGTACTACTAGGCTTGTAGGCACTCCCCCCCCCCACCCCACCATCCATGAAAAAGAAAATGTTTCTTATATACACTCATGTTGGGGGTGTCCAGGTCAAGGCGGCGGAAGCACTTTAATCTGGGGGGCACCGACATCAAAGGGCACTTTGTAGAAATTCGGTTGGACTGAAGCAGCCTTACATTTAGTACACTTCATAATTCTTATTGTATTATCTTATTTGCGTATACACATCACTCCATCAACGCCCCCCCCCCCCCAAAGGAAAATATGCCTATACTAGCACTGCAATATCCAATGCGCAAATTGGGAAACAAGGAACAAGTTTTCTTTTGAGACAAAATGAGGTGAAATCATGCTAGTTGCTAATGTAGGAATCTTCCGAATTAAAGTTTTTTTTCTTGTTAATATCTTAACAAATTTTTTCCATTCAAAATAGCTTTGAGTTTGACCCACAGAAATTCATTAAAAGTCACGGGCTTAGCCAGGATTTGCAAAGTTGTATGTACGACTATCTGAGCGGAGCGCCACCATCGGTTGGCGCGGAGCGTACTAGAAAATTTTTGGTTTTTACAAACCCCTCAGATGGCCAGAAACGGCCCTTCCCGAGTATTCATTCTGGTTCCCTGGCCTCTTGCTAACTTGAGGCACCTCAATTTTTATGTAGAAAAAAGGCACATTTTTAACCTGAGGAAAAGTGGGGGGGGGGCACGTCCCCCCTGTTCCCCCCGGTTCCGCCGCCGTTGGTCCAGGTATACAATTGACTAGTTAGAAAAAAAATTGATCGTGCAAAAAGGGTGGTAGCCAAGATGAACTGCGCTTACGATGGTGTTACACGGAAATATTCGGGCAGCATGATGCTAAATAAAAAAAATCATGGAATTGTCGGGCAAAAATTTGAAAAAAATTCGGGCAAGCTTCTGCATATTTATATATATATATATTTCCAGAGGACAAGAAATTCGGGCAAAAGTCCTGAAAAATTCGGGCAGCCTAAGAGGAGAAAATTTTTTTTCTCCTCTTAGGCTGCCCGAATTTTTCAGGACTTTTGCCCGAATTTCTTGTCCTCTGGAAATTTGGGGGGGGCAGTCTGCCCCCTGCCCCCCCCCGCCTCGTACGCCTATGATTATAACCACGGTGCTGTGTTTACTTTACCAACTGTACTGGCAGCTATAGTCATTACAACTAAATTTGTAATAGTAGAATAAATAAGCGAGTGCCAAGTTCGATCCATAAATTACATTTGATATCCAAAGATAAAACTAACGTTACCCCTGCGCTGCGCAGATAAGTGCAACTTAGGTTAGGTTTTAAAACTGTTGTAAAAGGTTAACCATCTCGCATTTGCAGTTTGACGCTTGAGCGAGTAACAAACAAATTAAAGTTACATAGTTGATTCTACCGCACATCGTTGTACTTTGAGTTTAGGTAATTATAATTATCGTAGTCGTCACTGCACTGCACATACTATATTATACAATGATCCGCACCTTGGGCTCCAGGCTTCTTACGAATGTAAGGTCTCCACTTGGAATTAACGCAGCTGCCTCTATGACTTCTCTACCAAGCAACATGTCTCAAGTTTATCCAGATAGATTGCAAGGAAAGGTGGCGGTAGTTACCGCTTCAACACAAGGGTAAGTTGGCAAAGGATGGTACATAAATTGGTCTTAACTTAACCTTAACTTTCTCCAGGATAGCCTACCCAGCCTAACCTGTTTTCGGATGTGATTAGCTACTACCGGGGAGGCTGAATCTTTATCTATCCACATCTATTCATTAGCAAGTCTTACTGTCTACTGCAGATCTAGAAATCACCACTGTTTATGGAATATCCCGCAGGACATGTCAAGGTAGCTCTACCCGAGCTTTGACTTGCACACTAAACATAAATGTCAAATTGATGACATAATGTTCTCTAACGTCTAAGTTAGGCTAGATAACTTTGTGTTTGCTGGGAAGGCATTCTAATGTTACAAGTTTTCACTTACCTAGCCTAAGCTAAGTAATTCGTACCGTCACTGGATTACACCTTGGACAATCATGGCACTTTAATGATCTGGGGACTCCCATAAACTGAGAACGGTACATGAAATCTGGGGACTGTCCCTGGAAATTTGGGATGTCTGGTCACCTTACCTTTTAAAGGCTAGCAGGCTAGAATAGGTCAATGCCCAAAATCAGTTTGGTTTATTATATGTACTGTAGGCTCATGTTATGTAATCATGTGTAAGTGATGTATGCTATCCCTTGGTTTTGTGTTTTCTGGGCAAAAATATTCTGACGTCCGATCAGTAAACTGTCAATTTTAAAGAACAAGATCATTATAAGAACACCTCTGCCAGCTTGAATAAAGGGGCACAACAATTGCTGCCCTTGGTAATGGGTGCTTTTTAAGAGTGGTACAGGAAGTGACAGAGCTATACTCATAGGCGAACCAATGTTATTTTGATGCTGATGTATATTTAAATAATACCACACTGGATTTGACCAAGGCACATGATTATAATCTTATCATAATGTGTTGTGTATGTATGCTCATTTGGTGCAGTTGTTTTAAAGGTGGTAAATTTTATTCCTCCAAAATACTTTGGTTGTCTGCTGTTATAAATGTTGCTATATACATTAGTACTCGTACGAAAAGTCTGTGTCCCTCTGAGTCTTTAAAAGTGCATTTATATATGTGACCAAGTGATGTGATTGTAGGACATAATCGGACATATCTCAGTCTAACTGTCAAGTAGGGGTCTCGGCAAAGTTGTGGAGTTAACAGCTCGGAAGCATTCAAAGATGAAATGCACGCAAGTACAGATTTCACTACCGAGATCATAAAGTCATTTGTTTCTATGATCTACAGAACATCAAAGTAATAAAGCTCTCATAATTGGAAATACAGATCAAGATAAAGTCACATGACATTGTATGAACAGCATGAACACTCAGAGATTGAATGTACACTCAATAATCGGTAATTTGTGTCACAAAACAAAATCACGCAATTTGTAGATCAGCTTGAAGCTAGCAAATTGTTCAGTCAGGGATTGTGAGGTAATATCAAATATATGTTGAATATATGCTGAATACAAGAAACAAATAATTATATATGTAAAAAAGTTGTACAGTACTCTTCTAGTTGTCCTAGACACAACTATTAAGAAATCTATGTGTACATATATGGTGAGAACCTCAGTTTACTATTAACCACACTAGTCCAATATGTTAATTATTTGGGCCCCCAAAACAAGATTAGGCATGTATGCATGGTTTTGGGTACCTTATCTTTCCATGTAATGCTTGATTGTTATAGTCAGTAGCATGAGTCAAATTCAAAACAAACTGACAATTTTTGTATTCTCCAAAACAGAAGTTCTTCGAACCCTTCTCTTATCTCTCTTTTTCTTTTTACATGTCTGTTGAGACCAATCAGACCCTAGAGATCACCGCAATGCACATTGCCAGCTTAGTTACCATATATCTGAGTTTGAACTTTGTGCTCTTTTGGTTAACAGCCCTGGGTTATTTCAAGCTCAGAAAGTTATTTAGATCCTCTGAGCTTACTGAATTAGACCCGCACTGATAAACTAGGTAAATAAACCTCGCCCTTGAGAATACAAGAATAGCTCTCTGGTATCTTACATGTTTGTTCTTTGGTTAATGATACTTGGGTTATAACTTTTAAGGAAACCACTATATGTTAAAGTCCTAAATATCAATTACAATGCTATCGTCAATATGAAGTTTGTTGTGCAAACTTGGCATGACTCTCTTAATGTGCTTTAGTCATACCATCATACCTTTTAGTAACTAAATTTTTAGTAATAAAATAATTTAGTAATAAAAAATTATCTATGAAACTTATACAGGGACGACAGTGCCATCAAAGACTATTGTACTCCCAATGACACACGTATGCATCATGTTAAACAGGTGATCAACTGAAGAAAGTTGAGTGGAGACATAACAGTGTGTAGACTGTTGTGCTGCTTATTCTTGTTTTCTTAGGGGGGGGGGGGCTGTCAAAATAGGGCTAATAACATTTCCTATTTTCTCTGAAAAGAAAAACCATGCACACGCACTCAGACACACCGTCACAAACCAAAACACCATTTTGAATGTTTCGTTACAAATAGTACAGTAAACCTTGAACATCATTGGTAACTGGAATCAACCTAGAACTCTGCTTTGAACAGTTATATCAGGAAAGAACCTGAAGCCCATCTTTCAGCCATCTTGGAACCCAAGTTACACACACACACACACATCTATATAGGTGACAAATGCCTATAGTGGAAGAAATTTCATTTTATTCTTACAGTTTGTTTAAATATCTTCCTAGCCATATTTTCTGTTGTTGATTGACTTACAATGAGTCAGTTCATAGGATGTTTTTCTATTTGACTTTCTGTCTGTGGGATGACATCGCAATCAGCTGGTTATCAGAGAAACTATGTAAACTGTTTTCCTTGAAAATGTTACAGATCTGTTTACTCCCATTGTAACAGCGTGGCATTATTTTGAGTAAGGTATACGGTAGTATCAACATTTACTTTAAGTCAGATCAAATATAGAACCTTTCAAGAGATGGTGATAATGTTTAATAAATAACAAAACTGCCAAACTCTTGAAAGATTATTGAATATTCATTTATAGAGAATTGAAAGTTCATCAAAATTGTCACCAAAAGTTGCCACATACTGTACAGTGTATGCTAAACTTATTGCACAGGTCTCTGAAACTGCGACTAGACACTCAATATATATTTTTTTGTATCACGAAAAAAAAAATTGTATCATTTGAATTTTTTCAACATCAGAGCAAAACATCTGTGGGTAACTTAGAATATCAATTATATAAGGATCATTACTTTTTGAAATGTTTAAGCAATGTTTTAGCATTTTTAAATTGGAGAGGTACAGTATACTGATGACCTTTCGAAATGTATAAACATGTTGAACTTGTGATTGTTGTCATGGTTTCTCCTTCTCATCATTTTGTTGTTGCAGTATTGGGTATGCTATTGCCAAGCGACTTGCCTTAGAAGGAGCATCGGTAGTCATAAGCAGTAGGAAACAGGCAAATGTTGACAAAGCTGTACAAGGTCTCAAAGACTTGAAAATCGAGAAGGTTCATGGCGTCACGTGTCACGTGGGGAAAGAAGAAGATAGGTTAAATTTATTGAAAGTGGTAGGTTGCAAAGATATTGGTTTCCATGACAATCACTTCTTTTACATTTTCTTAAATCTATTTTGCAGATTTGTGTATTACTTGATATTTGTGAAGAACAAATCAACTTTGTTGTTTATCATCTTAACATATCAGTTGGTCGTCAGGAACCATTTCCCTCCCCCACCCCCCTCCACCTCCTAAAGACATACCTCCCCTCAGCAATGTATCAGAGGCTATTCTTAGGCAGGGCTGACACAACATGTGGAACCGAAGACAATAATAGTGCATGACTGTAGAACAGAATACTAAAGAAAAGTTGATAACGTGTCTCGTCACAGATGTGAAAATCACTTCATATAGTGGAAATGTGTGATGTTGTGATACTGCTTAGTAAGTACTGTAACTTCTAATTACATCGATAGTACAGCATTATTTGTTTGTATGTGACCCAGGTCAAGTTGCCTGTTAGCGTTAAGGATGAAGATTGACACTACCGTAAAATTAAAACTATTCTCTTTTTCAAGTTCTCTCATATTTATTAGACACCAACTATTTCAGTTCAGTCAACTCAGACTGAGATCCTGACCTATACTACACAAGTTTTTTTTAAAACTTTTCCGCAACAGTAGCAAATTGTGATAAATATAACTTTTGAACCAGCTTTTACCCAGGTGTGGATGAACACTTTACTAGCTGTGTATGCACACTTTGGGCATTATTCATGGGATACATGGTTTTCTCTTTCAGGAAATTTGTTATGCTTTTAGCTTTGCACCCCCCTCAAATTTTTGCCTTGCACCCCAAGTGTTCACCCTTGGTTAAGAAATGCCGCACTTTTAGTTGATTCTTTCGAAAGACTTTCATGAATACCAAGTATCAAATTACTACAACAAGGTCTATTAACTTAGGAAGAAGTGTCATTGTCAAATTGGATACAAATGCTTCAGTGGTCTTGTTGTCCCTATGGTTACCAGGGAGTTTTAAGAGTTCATATAATTTTTAAAAAAGAAAAAAATATGGTAATCAACTTAAAACACAGACAAAAGATATACTGTTGCTGCAATGTTCTAGATATAATATATCAGTCTGAATATGAGACACACTTCACATTAACAATACTTTCCTCTTGTCCCCACTTTTGTCTCCCTGCCAACCCCCCCTCCCCCCCACTATTGCAATTACGAATACGACATACTTCATTTAAATTTCATCGTCGAGTCACATCGTTAACGTTTCCACTGACCCATTCATGCCTTTAACACAGTAGTCCATATTTCTCACGATGCGTTCTCTTTCTTCTTCAGGCAAAAGATCACTTTGGTGGAATTGATATATTGGTTTCAAATGCAGCTGTTAATCCATACTTTGGTCCTATTTTAGACGTAAGTATAAGAGTTATATATGATGATACCAAGAGGCTATTGTTATTATATGTCAGTGTATCAGTTGCTCTCTCTCTGTGGTACTCTCTAAGATACTTCACCCAAGAGGGCCAAGATAGAGCTTGGCCTCAAACACCAAACTTGGTCCATGCTCAACCCCAGTGAGAGCTTGGCCACAAACACCAAACTTGGTCCATGCTCAACTCCAGTGAGAGCTTGGCCACAAACACCAAACTTGGTCCATGCTCAACCCCAGTGAGAGCTTGGCCACAAACACCAAACTTGGTCCATGCTCAACCCCAGTGTCCTTGCCTTTGAGACTGTAAGGATATGATCATGAGGATGTTATGTCCAGTGAGGTTTTAATGAGTCCCTTCAAAATACATTAGATACTCTGTGTTGAAGGTTGATGGGGCGATCTACTGTGTCGAGTGAGATGTAATGAGTGACTTTGGAAGGAAATTTGTAGCTAGCTCTAGTTGAATGGTTGATGAACAAACTGCTGTGTCTATATGTCTGTGGATTCTCTCCTTCATATCTTCATAGAATTGTGCAACGATCTCATTAAATCTGTAATGTTCCCCTTTGACATGGAGAATACTCAAACCTTAAATTGGTAATCTAAAACACTTGGCAAAGCTCATTAAAACAAAATGTAAACCACAGACTTAAAAACAGACTTCCACCAAACAGCTTGAAAAAAGGCATGTATTAAATGATCTCAAGGAATCTACAGTAGTACAAAAGATAGCAATGTGTAGACAAAGTGCAAAGAAACTTTAACAAAGAAAAGATCACTCTTATGCAAATGTAATTGATTTGATTAATTGACTAATCAGTTGAACGATTTCATATAACATATAAAGACTACTATAACTTTTAATGTGTTGTGTCATTATTATTTTTTTTATTTTAATTTCTTTAAACCAAGAATTACAATGTTTGTTTATTATTTATGACTCAAAAATTGCCAAAAGAACTTACAATGCATTGTGTAATTATTGTACAGGAGCCCCCCCCCCCCTCCCCCAAAACCAAAAAACAGTTTTAAATCAGTACAAGATACACTATTTGGTAAGTTTTTTTTATTTTATTGACTTCACAGACACCGGAAGATGCTTGGGATAAGGTAAGAAGATAAAATGTTTTTACAAAAAAAAACTATTTTCATAGAAATCTCACATCTATGGCTATAAAATGATAATTACAGATATGTTACACTGGCCTTTCCCTGTTTCAATTTGTATGTGGGAATGTGTAAGCTCTAGGAACTGTTCATACTGTCAGTACAATTGCTTTGAAGCATGATATTAGACGACAGTATGGAGTGATATCAGCATTGGAACATCGTTCCAAAAAGCTGGTTTCAAGAGTTGCTTCATGAATATGCAGTGTTGCACCAAATTACTTTGTCTCATAAATATTCATTTGATATGCATCTCCTTGACGGTAGCAAAACTCAAAACCCCTGTGTTCTTTGACCTTTTCCAGATTTTTGAAGTTAATGTAAAATCCACATTTTTCCTGGCCAAAGAGACTGTTCCATACCTACAAGAAAGAGGGTAAGTTTAACAAGTCACACCTAGCTAAACTCGTACTCCTCACTGGATAGCCAACACATTGTCCTTAAGTGGCATCTTCACTTTTTGGTATCATAGCCGTGTACAATTTTTAACTATAGGAACCCAAAGTTTTCATCACTTATCAACAAGCCTCTTTACTAACCAGTAAACCATATCCTTATTCTGTTCTAGGAAGCCCTCAAATGGTCTAAAAATTTGTCAATTTTGACCCAATTTTTGCATCAGATGTAACATGTCAATTTGGATATGTTCAGACTTAACCAAGTCACCAACTTAAAACAGAGAGAGAGAACACTCAAGCGGATGATGCCAACCCTAATTGATGTATGCCACCTCAACAGCTCTAGTTGATTGTCATTTGTTTTACAAAAAGCAAATACTACTGTGGGATTTGGAGCTTGTTCTACAATGCACTCTATGAATAGTTTCATTAAACTAATATTTGATTTTTTTTGTTTTTAATATAATTCAGACATTATTAATGGTACCTTCTTCCGGTGTATATGTTGCATGTTTTTTATGTGGCGTGTATGTGGCACGTACTTCAACAAACTCTGTGGTATTTGTCCGCTAAATGTAAAATATATATATATATTTTTTCCCTTCTTAGAATCTTTGGCAGTGAGCGTCACTTATCTTTTTCTCTTCTATTTTTAGAGGCGGCTCGATTGTATTTGTAGCATCGATAGCTGGCTTCCTACCGATTAACGTAAGTACCAAGGTTAATCTGATTATTATGTGCTTTGCGTTCCTAAAAATAGCTCTTCCTTTCCCAATTGTGATGCAACGTCGCCCGTCTAGGAGGGGAGACATCTCCATATTCGAGGCCTTGCCACGTTGCCCTTCGTGGTCGACGCATGCGTAGAGGTTAAATGCCTCGGGCATTTAAGAGCCCTCTGTTCTTACACCTGTAATGAGAACACAGGTTCAAAGGTTGTATTTACACGGTTGCCGTGGGCCTAGGCATGAAGCAGCCTACACTGTTTACTTTTACAGATAAAGAGACTATTTTTAAATTTAGGCTTTTGATAAAGAAAAGACAAGCAGAGTAAACTAGATTTTAACTGCCTCATTGTTCTCAATTTTCACAAAGTGACTTTATAGTCATGCCGGTGGTAGGTAGGGCTAATAGCTCAGACTGAGTTAACGTGTCTGTGTTGGATGTGAGTGACGGATACAATGTTATGTTACCTCAGTTTCCAATAATGAGCTCTTATGCTGCATGTATGCTGATATAATTAACTAAAAAAATAAAAGAATAAGCAGAAGAAAAATGGAAAAGAAATACATTAATTTTGTCATCAATTAGTGTATGTTTTGTTGTTTTTCAAAAGTTGATATTTACAAAATAAACTTCAATTCTGATAGTTCATTGCAAAAGTTGCAATAGGTACATCCACTGAAAAGCAAGTGTGGGTAAGCAGATCTACTCATCGGTCTCTTTCAAGAAAATAGGAAGATTTATAGAAGTTTTCCATCCCTAAACATCAGAATATTAGGGAAGAATGAAGGTCGCACTATCGTAGCACTGCAAGTACACAGTGGCGTGATCATTTGATACAAACCAGGAGAGTGGGCAAATCTGGGTAGTGTCTTGGCAAAGTGTTGATATTTGCTTTGATGATAAAACAGACTTTTCTCAATACTTTAAAAGATCCATTTTGGAAAGAAAGTACTAAATTTCAACCAGCTTACAATGGAATATGTACTACCAAGGTATTAGATTTTCAACCAACATACACTATAACACACGTATGCAAATTTATGCTAATGACTGGCCATCATCAAACATTGCAGCTGTTTTAATTCATGATACCGATGAAGGAAGCTATTCGTCTCATTTCAGGACGGTTCATCACATTCTTTGCGCTCTGATAAGTCAAGGCAAACATACTGTTAGATAACCAGGGTTCATACAATGTCTTTTACTACTAATATCTAATTTTAAACCCTCAATGTATGCATTTCATCAATATAATGAGAAGCACTAGTCTATTTCTGAAGGTTGTCCTTGTTGATGACTTAGCCTTGGTGTCTTGCATGTCTGTCTGTGGTAAATATCGTCGATCACTCACAAAGTTAAGATGTTTACTTCTGAATCTGAATGGCTTAAGTTGGCAAAATCCTACTAGAGGACATAAACCCCAACTTTCAGAAATAAAAAGACTGTGGACCTGTGTGAGCAACTGGTCGTATTCACCTGCGGCATGCATGATTCACAAGCATGACGGAAAAGTTCCGAGGGCATCCCTTTGTGTTTAAGTTGTCTGTAAATTTGGATAACGTACCAACTGTACTGTTATCACATTTATTTTAAATCTACAACAAAATGATCTCAGCTTATTGTATAAAAAATCACCAGATACTGGCAGATAGTCATTTTTGTTATTTAATAAAGTTTAGTTTAGCTTAAATTGTCTTAAGTGTTTCATATTATTATAACGTTTAACGTCTTGTGGCAACGAGTCTATACATTAACAGTCTGTCTGTGTTGCCATGGTTATGAGCTAGAAATATAAAGACTGGTCCTCTGTGGTGAAGTTTTCATACCTATAGAATCTACAATCACCTTTTTAGAACTGTCTTCTATGAGACATTAAGTTGACCATATAGTACCTCTTTGGTCCCCCCTTTTTTAATTTTTTTAAACAAACTTAGGCAGTTAGAACTTCCACAAGACCTGCTTTAAAGAAAAATTGGAAGTATATTTTGGTGCATACTTTTGACCATTTTAAAGCTGTGTTTGCTCGATGACTTGTTCAAACCTGCCAAGTTTAACATGATATTAGGATTGCAATTAATCCTACAAATTATAGATTATTTCAATAAATCAAGACTTGTAAAATAAGCTAGTATCCAACAAATTCAATACAATCACCAACAATTTTGTTGCTGGGACACGTTTTTGCTGTTATATTTAATCGCATGCAACAAGAAAGCTCATAATGTTCGACTGTTCGACTGTTCAAACAGTTCGACTGTTACTTCAACATTTGAAAAGAAACTTAACCGTCAAGTTTGTGACCCACACTTGGGGATTTCCTGATTGAACAACATCGTCTAGATTTATCGCTACCATTTATATATATTTTTATCCTTCATTTGCTGTTTATTATTTCTTTTGTTTGTTTGGTAGTTTCTTGGTGCCTATTCCATCAGTAAGACAGCCATCCTCGGCCTTACCAAAGCGCTGTCACACACCGTATCAGGTGAAGGGATCAGAGTCAATGGTATCGCTCCAGGCATCATAGAGACCAAATTCAGCTCAACTGTGAGTTTCACCATTTTTTCCCTCGATATTCCCTTTCATAATGTACAATGTAAGAATAAAATATGTATCAATCGGTAAAAAACAGAAAAATAAGACAGAGTTTCACATTTTGTGTAGCACTTAATTCTGAAATTAATCATTTATAATAAAACGTTATAGTAAAACACGGCTGAAATAGCATGGTGTTAATATTTTAAAGCAAACAAAAGGAGCAACTATTCATATTTTCATTTTCACATTGAGTTTTTCTTGTTTTTGCATGATACTCTGTTGGGGTTCTAAGGTAGGAGTCTAGATTAACAACAGCTATGTTTTCAATGTTACTCTGCAAAATAAAGTTATTTGTCTATGTGTATACTTAAATGGTAGATATTATTCTTAAAATTTATATGTGACCAATTAAACCTTCTTGAACACATTTCAATGCTTGAACAACTCTATAGCCACAGTCCCCCACCATATCCTAAAAGCTGGACATGGGGGGGAGGGTGGGGGAGGGGAGGGCTGATAACGCATGTGTGTTTCAGCCTGATTCTGAGTAATGAAAGACCAAAATGTACATCCAAACCAGAGTTTTAGTTAACATTTTCAGAAAAATGTTGACAGGTCGAAATGCCTATCTTTAAAGAATAGTGCACAAAAGGTTTACAAATATCATATTTTCTCCTGTCTTTGGCAGCTCACTGAAAATGAGGAGGTCCTTCAAAAGAATCTTTCGTCAGTCTCCATGGGAAGGTAATGTACATTGCTATATCAGTTGTTTTCTGTTGGAAAGGTATTAACAGACAATTACATTCAACATATATAGTAATTTCATGCAGTATTGATTTACTGGGATTACGTAAATTTAGACAAATACCATTTTCCTTTCGAAGGAATGATGCCCCTCCCCCCCCCACCTCCTCACCCCAATCTCCAGAAGAAGGAAAAAAGCGATAGTAAACCTCAACAATGAATGAATTAACTTGGAATTAATAAAATAAAAACTTCACTTGAATGAACTTTTGGAATGAATGAAATTGGAATGAAATTTTAATGAAGGAATGAGTGGAATGAATCAAATGAATGCTGTTGAGTACATAAACCATGACATCATATCTGTCCAATTAACTGGAAATGTCGACAAACAGATCAAACTGAATTATTTCTCGGATTGCAGAGTGGGCCAGCCAGAGGAATGTGCCGGAGCCGTAGCTTTCTTGGTCTCGGACGACGCCTCCTACATCACCGGAGAGAACATGGTCATCGCCGGAGGACAACCCTCTCGAATGTGAGCTGTCTCTGCTCCATGTACCAAAGAACAATGGAATAGGACTTGGCCAGTACTGGAATATAACAACTTCATGCGTCTTCTGTATTCATGGCAATTTTTTTGTGTCACATTCTGCCCGAGTTGTCTTTGTTTCTTGAAGTGTATATTATGAATTAAAAAACATTCTGTGCAAAGCAAGATCTTTTAAATTTGAAGGGGAGAAAAAAAATCTTTTTTATTTTATTTTCATTGATTAATATTATGATGTGCCAAAAAAAAAATTAATGAAAGAAAGAAAATCATAAGCTTTAATAAAAATGCTGCAATATATAGTTAAAGGTCATCATTATAGCCACTTAGTGTGTTATAAAGTTAAAGGTGTTCACTGTGCAGTCAAGTTGAGACCTCAAGAAGAATTCTAAAGAAAAGATTTAAAGAATTTTCTCTGACAGACGTTGTGAGTCGTTCTCAGTGCCTGTGAATAATTAGGTAGTAAACCTCATTGTCTGTGAATGGTTCAATGAGTCCGTCTCATTGTCTGTGAATAGTTCAGTGAGTCGGTCTCATTGTCTGTGAATAGTTCAATGAGTCGGTCTCATTGTCTGTGAATAGTTCAATGAGTCGGTCTCATTGTCTGTGAATAGTTCAATGAGTCAGTCTCATTGTCTGTGAATAGTTCAGTGAGTCGGTCTCATTGTCTGTGAATAGTTCAATGAGTCGGTCTCATTGTCTGTGAATAGTTCAGTGAGTCGGTCTCATTGTCTGTGAATGGTTCAGTGAGTCGGTCTCATTGTCTGTGAATGGTTCAGTGAGTCGGTCTCATTGTCTGTGAATGGTTCAGTGAGTCGGTCTCATTGTCTGTGAATGGTTCAATGAGTCGGTCTCATTGTCTGTGAATGGTTCAATGAGTCGGTCTCATTGTCTGTGAATGGTTCAGTGAGTCGGTCTCATTGTCTGTGAATGGTTCAGTGAGTCGGTCTCATTGTCTGTGAATAGTTCGGTGAGTCGGTCTCATTGTCTGTGAATAGTTCGGTGAGTCGGTCTCATTGTCTGTGAATGGTTCAGTGAGTCGGTCTCATTGTCTGTGAATGGTTCGGTGAGTCGGTCTCATAGTCTGTGAATGGTTCGGTGAGTCGGTCTCATTGTCTGTGAATAGTTCGGTGAGTCGGTCTCGTTGTCTGTGAATATGTGGTTAAGTCGGCCTTATTGTCTTGAAATAGTTTGGTGAGTGGGTCTCATCGTCTTGCAGTAGTTTTTGAGTTGCAACCATGAAGAAACTACTTATAAACCTGTCAGCCAAGTTTGGCTTTTTAGAGGCAATAGTGATGACCTTTAAAAGTGATTTAATGGTTATATAGTGATGTAACCATTAAATTTATCTCACTGGTTAATTTTCTTTTTAGGATCAGCAAAAAATTGATCATGGTTTCAATTTTATAAGTAGTATTCCATTTTTTTCTTTTAACTCTAGGGACAACAGTTTTTCCTTTTCTGTTATATAGCAGACTCTGAGACAGTCAAGGATATTTTCCAAACACTATCATGGACTTAATTTTATTTATCCCAAACCTCAATAAAATGTTTAAATATCATTTTCTCATTTTTATCATAAAATATTGGTTTTCTGCTGCATGTTTTACATTGCTTTCTTAAAATGTCACAAATGTGGATCCTTAACTCAACCAAAGATTTAAGACAACTCACACGTAACTCATACATAAGAAGATGTATCATTTAAATGTTACTGTACATATCTCAATTAATGGATTCATATGACACATTTAGTTTCTGCAACTCTGAAAGCAACAAGTTTTCATGTCACAAACACATGCAGACCATATTTTTGTTCCAAGCATTTAAATCCTAATTAATTTTAGTGTTGCTGTTAAAATTGCAATAAGAACACTAGCCGTGGCTACCTTGGGGCCTCTGTATGATGTAAAGCAAATTATTTCAGGTGCATTTTATGATTTTAAGCTGAGGTTTGCTTTCAGGATAAGAAAAATCAGGTCTTCTTATTCCGAATTGTAGCATTCCAGTTTTTTCCCCAGATTGTCTGTTTTTTTTTTTTTTATCGGTAATAAAATATTTTCCTGAATTTAATGTGGTAATAGTATTTCTGTTAATTTAACATACATTAACTGATGAAATCAATGAAAATCAGAAAAAAAATCTGCCTTTGTGTTGTTTTAGCTGTCTATTTTATACTACACTCCTGGAAATATTATTCAATTGTCTGAAGCCAGTAATTTTTGTTCTCAAATGTTTATTATAAAAATCAAAGACTGATTATATTGTATTTTGTACCATACTTTAACCAATACCAAGAGATTGAATTTTTTATAATGGAAAATATTATTAATGTATAATAATTCTTTCTTTGTTGTTCCATTTATTGTTATATATTGTTCTTCCGTACAAATGTTCCATTATTCATCTCTCTAGTCCTGGCATGTTGATATTTCAAACTGTACTTGGTGCGGACAAACACAATTTTCTTTCAAATTTCTTAAAAATTCCCTGTAAGTTTTCCGTTGGTGATATATATATATATATGCATATATATATATATATGCATATATATGTATGCATATATATATAAATATATATATATATGAATGAAAATCGTAATGAGTTGGAAAATCAAGAACAGTGAATAAACTTCCAACCTCCACCGGGATTCGAACCTGGGCCTCCCGCTTTGTACGCGGACACCCTAACCAACTAGGCTATGGACGCTGATTGTATGTCCAAAGGTTCGAAACCGGTAAGGAAGGTCGTAATTCTACTGTAGGCATTTGTCACCTGTATCGAACAATACCAGTTCTATTTTTGGTGACATATTTTGCCTTACTCTAGAGATCAAACATGATTCTAACCAACTCGAAATCATTTGTGATTCCTAAAGCCGGATCTCGAAAGAGATATATATATATACATTCTCCTCAAAAATTGTGATAACTATGATTGAATTTATGTGAGGTTGAAAAGAAGCATTTACTCCCCCGCCCTCCCTCACCCCACACTCCCCCTCCTAACACTCTCTTGTTCAGTGCCCACAGAACTGGATCCTGCAAAGACTGGTTCCAATCCTGTTTAAGCCAACGATACCTTTGCGAATTTCAAATTTATTTATGATATCCCTGTCCGAGATTATTAAAACAACAATAGAAAAGTACTATTGAACTTCTAAAATATGTTAAGTTAGAGGATGAAACATTACACAGAGTTCTCTGTATTGAAGTAATCAGTTTACATATAATTTTCTGATTGGAGATTTGAGGACCAGGGCAGTAATCGGACTAATCTTCTATAAATCTCTCCGTGGAGAGACAAGTGTTTGTACTAACACATGGGGAACCTCACACATGGTTGAGATTTGAGGACAAAGGCAGTATCAGACTAATCTTCAATGTAGCTAAAATTGACCCATAGCAGGGAAAGTCAATTATTGTTCGGGCCATGACCGAGGGGGGGGGGGTTTGGGGTTATGGGGTAGGGGAGGCTGGAGAAGGTGATAGTCAGTCTGAAGGATATCAATCTATGCTCTATCGCACTATATGTGAAATACTTTTATAGAACCAAAGAAATTTTGGAACCACTGAGGTAAAATATACAGTAGGTCAAACAAAGATTGTAAATGTAGTACATATCAGTCTATTGATATTGGAAAGGGATAAATTTTACCATTGTGACTGATTAATAGGATTATCAGTTAAAGTTCTGTCTAGATATAAGCTGTTACTAATTAGTTTTTGTTAACTGCCCTTGTTTACTGCAAAGGGCACTGTTTGACTTATCTTTTGATATACAGAGATTGGTTGGTGACCTTGATAGCCACGAGATAATGAGTACAATTCTCAAGTTATACCTTTAAATTAAACCAATCACCAACAGTCATTAGCTGTATATGATATCAAGAACAGTGGTTTGTGTGAATGTCAACAGCTCACGGTTTGCTGATAAGAGTATAGTCCGGACAAGACAATAGCTCGTTCCTGATTGAATTTATTCAGGGTTATTGGTCAAAGGCACCATTGTAACCTTGTATCAGTGTAATCCCCAAGTATGTTGGAATTGTTGAATTCAGTGTAATCCCTAAGTATGTTGGAACTGTAGAATTCAGTGTAATCCCCAAGTAGAATTGTAGAGTTCAGTGTAATCTCCAAGTATGATAGAATTCAGTGTAATCCCCAAGTATGTTAGAATTAAGCCCGCCCCCTCCCCCACCCCCCTCAATATATGCATGCTCCCCAAAATAGCAAATGGCTTTTGACTGGCCTTAAAAGGAGAAGTTTTCCGGAAACACCAACTTCGAGGGTCATTTGGAGGGTCAAAAAAAAGAAGAGTTTTGGTACGTTTCGAAAGAACAGACAACAGTAAAGGAATGCTATGAGAGTAAGAAATTATTTCTAATTTAGTATATATTTCATTACATTTCACAAAAAAATATTTTTGATATATATATATATATATATATAAAATTACATATTGAGGTCAGTTAAAATTGATTTAAAAGCAGGCCCACGAAATATTGAAACAGGTAATTTTTTATGTTGAACTATGCTTTAAAATTCTTTGGCAAAGTGAAAAATACTTTTATGGTTTTATGATGAAAATGAGATTTGTAAGCGACAGATTTCATGAGAAAAAAATAAAATAAAAAAACCACAATTAATATGGTAGACTGGTCGACAATCACCTTTACAATTCCTTGATTATCTGATGAAAATTCTTTTGTAAAGTTGAAACCTTTTTCAAATACAACTTTGGGCAAAGTAAAAATGACTAAATTTTCTACAAATAGTAATAGAATGTTAAGCAGACACATACCAAAATATAGGAGAGTACTCCTCTTGAATCTTAGTTTATAAAAGTTTAAACATTGATATATAACGACAGCAATCAAATTGCTTAACTGTAACCCCAATTCATTGGTAAATTTTGATCTCTTACGTGATGAATGTAATTTCTCGTTTTCCTTTTCTCTGTATTCCAATAGTGTTGCCATGACAATGATCAGACATGTGTTTGGCATGAACAATATTACTCTGGTGCTTCAGTTTCATTGTAAGCATAAAGAAATAAAATATGTCTTAAGTTTGGAAGTAAAGAAGCTATGTCACATACGATGTATTAGTTGTGGTTACGATATTTGTATTATCATCCTGTCTGCGAGGATCGATAGAATACTGTGTTCGTTTGCATGATGTAACTGGTTAAAGGATATTATTAGGCATTATGTAATAGCAAATTATAAAATTACTTTGATTTTATGAAATATGGTATCGTTCATGACCTTGTGCCTTCAGTGAGCAAGGAGTAGCTGATCTGTTGTATTGCGCCAACATTCACACTAATCACTCCAATTCCTATAAATTGACAACTATAAACATTTGTAAATTCAATATACTAAAAAAATAATCAAATGTAACATTTAAGAAATAACAATCCCTGGCCATCTGATTTCTACCATCAAATTTCAAATCAATATCAAAAAAGAGGATAAAAAATATATCACTTTTCATCAAGACACTTAAGAAATGCAGACATCCCAGATTGGACAATTTTTTCCCATTAAATATCACAAAATGATCGCAATAAGTTGTTCAGTTTCTTGGTATGAACAACTTCTCAAGACCGACCAATGGAAACTCCACGGTAAGAGAGAAGATGGCTGCACAGGCATACGTCAAAAGACTGACACCGGCAAAATAAAATGCCTGTAAAAAAAAGATATAAATGTACTGAGTTTCTGAGTTCTGTATAGTTACTTTAATACTTAGTAATATACTTGCCCTAATACCGACATATACCTTAAGACCTACCGGTGTCGATATTTATGAATGACGATTACTTATCTGTTTCCCATTCAAAAATGTTCAAAAATGATGAAAGAGTTTTCTGTTGTTAATTAACTAATGTACTTTGAAAAAATAGCAAACCACAACGAGAGGATCTAGAGATCAAGTTTTCACTCGTTCATGTCTTTCAATTACTGGATGTCATCGAAACAAGTTTTTATTAATAGTTTTTTGAGCATGAGCAATAACATAAATGCATTTTATATCACGATGGATGATATATAAAAGAACAATTTTGGAAAATTTGGAAAGAAAGCCATTGGAACAATTTTTTTGAAAACAACTTTCAAATACTATATCCCAGAATTAACAACTAGCTACCAGGGCTGAAGACTTTTGGTCATTAACTATTGAGAGGAAATTACCACCTGATTCCGTCGGTTTAGAAAAAACACGTCAAAATGGACCCTAACTGGAGTGAATTTTGTGAGAGAGCGACTATGGTAATGAAAGGCATCCCCATGATACAGAGATGCCACCAGGCACATAGCCAGATCCCCCCGTACCCCCCATGTGGAGGTGCCCCCTCCCATCTGACCTACCATCATGTTTACAAAAATATCACTAGTTACAAGACATGAGTCTTGTGCCCCTCCTTAAATTGTTGGTCCCCCCCTCCAACTCTTAACTATGGCCTTGGCTGTCACTGAACATATCTTCTTTCAAACTTACTATTAAAGTAAGAGACAAATAGAAAGGCGATCCTTGGTGTTGCAAGAAGAGAGAAAGGATGATTGGATGAATCAAGTACGCTGTGTAGGTGAGTCTACCAAGAGGTGCCCAGGCAGGATGGCCGAGAAGAGAATTCACCCATCCTGAGGAACAGAGGAAAAACCAAGAGCACATGTTGATTGTCATATTAATGCTAATGTACACTGTACACAAACATTCTTTTTCTTTCTCGCTGTGTTTGTCAGCTTGAGGTATCAAAGCTTAGTAGGATAGATTGAAGAGCAAGTAGTATACACATGCAAACCTGTACACACAAAACACTAGAACCACAGCTAGCTAAATGCAGGGTTTACTGATGGTCAAAACATTTGAACTCTATCAGAACAGGCACTCTGAGTGATCGGATGCCGAGGTACACTCTCCTCTGTCAGATGGACAGGGACATTAACTGCCGGTCTCGGGAGCACGCATAGGTGAGACGATTACACCCCTAGTGTCTTGTGACTCTCTGAAGTAATGATCCAGTGACTAGATCATTAGATTGGATTAAAAAATTGAGTTCCAACTTAATGATCTATAGTATGGATTACTAGATACTGGTCCAGTTAAATGATCCAGTGACTGTATCATGATTTTATTTCACTCTGATGATTCAGCAACTGTTTGCCAGATTCATTGATTGGATTGTCAGATACCCCCTCCATCTAGCATTTCCAGTTACATTTACAAATTCCAAAAAATGGTCGCACACATAAAGAGAAAGTGGAGTTTGCCTAAAGAGATCGTTCATTTGCAGGAGCTACGTTGATATTATGAATTGATCCTGCTATCTCTTTTTCGACAAGCTATGCACCTCATTTTGAAGGCTGTTTATTCTGTAGTTCCAACATCATCATCACTTAGAAAGTAGGCAAGACGATTGTTCTGAGAGACAGCCTTTTACTTAATCCAAAAAAAAAAAAATTGGACAGAAGACTTGTACCTCCGTATCCATAGTGACAAGCAAAGACGACCCAGGCTAGGAAAACACCCCAAGCAAATCGGCAGAACATTTGGTAGATGACATTTGCTGCTTTTGACCAAGGACCGATATTGTAATAATTGTACAGGGAGAATATGCAGGCAAAGGCTATACCGGTAGCGACTATCCAACCTAACAAGGCGATCACCTGAAAGCGAAATATGAAAAACTTGTGTCAGTTTGTTGAGCATATAACAACCTAAAGACATTGTAATGTCAATTCAAGGCTGATCATAAGTGAACTTTTTACCTTGTCATCATATAGGGGCCAAAAAAAATTGATAGGTACAGGAAGGAGTTGGTAAGAGGACTGGTGAGCTGCAGTACGGAGATTGTAGTCTGCTGACCTGGACTTGACCTCAGTGTGACCTGGATGGGGACTTGGACTCAGGATTAGGCCTTGGACTACAGGCTGGACTCTCACTGGAAGTTGTACTTGGGATCTACTAGCATTGGCCATTAACAGTCCTGATTTGAAGTCTATCAGCTATATGAGTCCTCACACCCTTACAGCTACCTTAATTCTGTTAAAAGTGCCAATGCTTCTTACCCAGTGTAGCTTGATTGACTTTCTAGGATATTTATAGATGACATATCCCAGCAGCATTCCTACCAAATAAGGAGTTATCCGACAGTACGGCTTGTTGTAGATCACATCAGTGAATGTGTCATCTGATTGAGTTGCTGTTCTGTTAATATAAATAAAAGCGCAAAAGAAATGATCAAAATCAAGACATTTACAAACATTTTTCCATTCATTCGTCTGTTTATAATTACTGGCATCATCTAGAAAATGAATACCCAAGAAATATCCATCTCTGACATAATCTATTCTATATGAAGATAACATGGAGATACTGTTTAATGCAATCAACTGAATTTGAATCAGCTTTAACACATCATGCTATAAAAGAAATAAGATGTGCACAAAATGATAGCATCACATTTAAGAACACATGCTGTACGTCCGGCTATTAATGTACTATGTAACTACACTCAGTGATAACTCCCAGAACCATAGGTCAGCAATGCTCAAATGTTTTAGTCATTGCCTCTGTCTTTAAGTAACCTGATACCACGATGAAATGCTTAATTATCCCATCCCCCCCCACCCCTCCTTAACATACAGACATCATTTCTGGGGAAGACACTTCCATAGCAATGGATTTGTAAACATCTAACCACTGTCACCATACTTAAAATATTACGGACGTTACTGATGTCGTTTATAATCTACACCTGCAGTTACTCATTAACTCCCACTCTTACACCCCTCAGCTATTCTCGTCTCCTAAAGTCCTCTCATCGCCTCTTCCTTTCATCTCATCATCGTTTGATCTCTCTCTCTCTCCCATGTTGCTTTATTTTAGTACTCAACGGCCAAAGTTTAACTGTCTGTCCGTCTGTCTATCAGTCAATTTAAAGAGTGTCCTCTGTCTGTTTTTTGGGTGTTTTGGTTCGCCTAGGGCTGCAGAAGATCCTGCTGTTTATAGGATGGAACTGTCAGCCCCCCTCTAACGTTGATATAATTGTACCTACGTGATATCCGTGATATCCATGATAGCAGCTGGGAAGTTGTACACGGCCATCAATGCAGCCGTAGCACACATACTACCTGCACATAGTACAGCTATCAAGCTCATACCTAGCCATGGGATGCTGTAATGGACAAATATCAACAAAAGACATAACATGAATTTTGCTCAAAATAAATTCAAGTCATACCACGTTTACAGGAATATGCAATAAATGACCTGTTTTATATTAAAAATTCCTAGAGCAAAGCTATACAGATATTACCAGCAAGAAACCAATCCAATTTGGATGTTAATTTGAAACTATCTTTCATTTCCGGTCAAATGCTTGCAATTCCTATTAAGCAGTACCATGATAAATTTATGTTGCTATGGAGATGATCTTCACCGACCTCCTGCCTTTTATTATTATTTACTTACACCACTTAAATTTTTTACAGGCATTAAAATCACCACAGCATGGATATGTTTGTTTACACACATTGTTTCATTAATAATGTACATATAGATTGGGCATGATGGCTGTCCACAAAGAAAATAAATTACTGCATTTGGTCAAATTAGTAAATACTGCAAGTTGCTTCAACTATGCTCAGACACTGATGAATTAGCCTGCCAGTATCATGTCATTGGAAGTTCTTGTGGCCTTCAAAGCATGGTCAAATGTAAAATGCATAATATGTCTGTATGAAATAAGGCTTGTATATCACGTTTTAATTAACATTTTAATCTGTTTGAAATTTTAAGCTCATTTCTTATATATTCTGCATTGAGTATAGACAAACAAGAAGATGTGGAAGAAACCAAGGACATCACATAAATGTAAAAATGAAATTTGATGTCTAACGTGAAAAAACAACAACTTACTAATACAGAGGCAGTATGATCAGTGGGCTTATGATGAAGAACTGCATATCGTTAGCCAGATACCAAACCCAACCGATACACTAGAAATAAACAAAAACAATGGAGTTAGTGAACAGTCAAGATAAAACAATGCACACTGTTAAGCCAGGTACCAAACCCAACCAATACACTAGAAATAGACAATACAATGGTGTTAGTGAACAGTCAAGATAAAACAATGCACACTGTTAGCCAGATACCAAACCCAACCAATACACTAGAAATAAACAAAAACAATGGAGTTAGTGAACAGTCCAGATAAAACAATGCACACTGTTAGCCAAATACCAAACCCAACCAATACACTAGAAATAGACAATACAATGGAGTTAGTGAACAGTCAAGATAAAACAATGCACACTGTTAGCCAGATACCAAACCCAACCAATACACTAGAAATAAACAAAAACAATGGAGTTAGTGAACAGTCAAGATAAAACAATGCATAGTGTTAGCCAGATACCAAACCCAACCGATACACTACAAATAAACAAATACAATGGAGTTAGTGAACAGTCAAGATTAAACAATGCATACTGTTAGCCAGATACCAAACCCAACCAATACACTACAGATAAACAAAACAATGGAGTTAGTGAACAGTCAAGATAAAACAATACATACTGTTAGCCAGATACCAAACCCAACCAATACACTAGAAATAGACAATACAATGGAGTTAGTGAACAGTTAAGATAAAACAATACATACTGTTAGCCAGATACCAAACCCAACCGATACACTAGAAATAGACAATACAATAGAGTTAGTGAACAGTTAATATAAAACAATACATACTCTTAGCCAGATACCAAACCCAACCAATACACTAGAAATAGACAATACAATGGAGTTAGTGAACAGTCAAGATAAAACAATACATACTGTTAGCCAGATACCAAACCCAACCAATACACTAGAAATAGACAATACAATAGAGTTAGTGAACAGTCAAGATAAAACAATACATACTGTTAGCAAGATACCAAACCCAACCTATACACTAGAAATAAACAATACAATGGAGTTAGTGAACAGTCAAGATAAAACAATGCATAGTGTTAGCCAGGTACCAAACCCAACCGAAACACTAGAAATAAACAAATACAATGGAGTTAGTGAACAGTCAAGATAAAACAATGCATAGTGTTAGCCAGATACCAAACCCAACCGATACACTACAAATAAACAAATACAATGGAGTTAGTGAACAGTCCAGATTAAACAATGCATACTGTTAGCCAGATACCAAACCCAACCGATACACTACAGATAAACAAAACAATGGAGTTAGTGAACAGTCAAGATTAAACAATGCATACTGTTAGCCAGATACCAAACCCAACCAATACACTACAGATAAACAAAACAATGGAGTTAGTGAACAGTCAAGATAAAACAATACATACTGTTAGCCAGATACCAAACCCAACCAATACACTAGAAATAGACAATACAATGGAGTTAGTGAACAGTTAAGATAAAACAATACATAGTGTTAGCCAGATACCAAACCCAACCGATACACTAGAAATAGACAATACAATAGAGTTAGTGAACAGTTAAGATAAAACAATACATACTGTTAGCCAGATACCAAACCCAACCAATACACTAGAAATAGACAATACAATGGAGTTAGTGAACAGTCAAGATAAAACAATACATACTGTTAGCCAGATACCAAACCCAACCAATACACTAGAAATAGACAATACAATAGAGTTAGTGAACAGTCAAGATAAAACAATACATACTGTTAGCCAGATACCAAACCCAACCAATACACTAGAAATAAACAATACAATGGAGTTAGTGAACAGTCAAGATAAAACAATGCATAGTGTTAGCCAGGTACCAAACCCAACCGAAACACTAGAAATAAACAATACAATGGAGTTAGTGAACAGTCAAGATAAAACAATGCATAGTGTTAGCCAGATACCAAACCCAACCGAAACACTACAAATAAACAATACAATGAAGTTAGTGAACAGTCCAGATAAAACAATGCACACTGTTAAGCCAGATACCAAACTCAACCAATACACTAGAAATAGACAATACAATGGAGTTAGTGAACAGTCAAGATAAAACAATGCATACTGTTAGCCAATAAACAACAGATGAAGTAACACAACAATAAACAATACACCTATTGTTAGGAATAACCAAACCCATCCCATTATAATAGGAGAGGGAAGAACAGCAAACCTGACTGCAGGCCTACAGTTTGTAACCAGTTAATTACTCACTATTTGGGCATCATGAATAGGATAAAAGTTGTTGATGTATAAAAGATTTGTCCACCAGTATTTAGGACAATCCTCCCGAGCACTCAACGTCTGGGCGAAAGGTCCATGGCCAAAGTAGGGGGTTATGAAGACGTAGAACAGCATTGTCACTGCCATGGCAGGTGTAAGTCTGAATAAAAGACGCATTTTGATAACATTAATGACTAAGATAAAAGTTGTAATGCTGGTATGAATTGGATAAATACTTTATGGAAGAGATGGTAATGCTACATATGTGCTCTTAAAATGTTTAATGACAGATGAGGTTACCATAGTAACATTGATAAAGTGACAATGAAAATAAGAATTCCAGTTGCTGATATTAAAGTAACAAATAAATAAATGTATACCATATTTGGGAGTTAATAAAGAGAGGGAAAAAACGAAAACTTCACGCTATCACATCAAAGTCAGATCTAGTTACCATGGTTACAATGGAGCCATTTTTTTCTTTTCATTATCTTCCACTAGCATATATGTGTTTACATGGATTGAATAGATGAGTGAAAATATCAAATGTTTTGATAATAGTTCACATCGTTAAAATATACCACAGAGGCCGTTTTATTTGTAAGTTGTTAATCTTTCTATTAAACACATATTTCATTGAAATACCAAAACGGGTTGGTGAATTCTTTTACAAAAATTGGATAATTAATGTTTATAACTTACAGAAGATGAGAGGGGGGGGGACCAGAACGAGAAGAGAACCTTTTCTAGGCAGTGTATAAGGCTGAGGAAAACACTACATCTGAAAAGTTGAATGTGAAGGACAAACTTTACCTCCAATATCGATGAAAGTAAAACCAACGCCAGGGGATATGTCCGTCACTCTTCTTTAGTTGTTTCAAGGTCAGGTATGTTACCAAGAGACCACTTGAGAGGTCCAAAGTAGCAAGATGAGAGAAAAGACAAAATTAAAGAACTTCATACCAAATTACCCACAATGCAAAATGTTAACAGAACCACAGAACTAATTAAAATACCAATACAACTGTCCTGTGCAAAGAATATGGTTTCATTCCATAATTGGTTTACACTGTGTTACTATTACATGCCATGCAGCACAACAAGTTGAACAGAAGAAGGATCTGCTAGATAGATCGATCAATCAATCAATTCCTTAATGCAACTTTAGGGTCTCACCATCTTAAAAACAAAGGTCAGGAAGGAGCATATGCATTGGTCCTTGAATAATTGTCAAACAAACATATTTATCCCTCATTTTCTTTTTATTGAAAATGTAATCATATTTTATGTACACTGGTCAAGGTGTAACTTCCATTTGCCAAGCCACCCCCCTCCACACCCCCCCCACATTTATTCATTTTTATTGCCCAATAAATAGTACCAACATAGAAGATTAAAATCATTCACTTGCTTTTGTTACTAACCTCAGGAAAAAGAAGGAGTCGACTGAGAAAAAGGCGTTTGACACTAACAGGAATCCAAACCTCTGAAACCAGCCGAGTCCAGTCAGGGGATTAACTAAAACACAAAAAGGAACCGAAGGCCACTTTTCTTGTTGTTTCAAACTAGTCTCAGTGTTAAACTGTAACAAACATTTCCATTTCTAGTTTTTATCTGTCATTAATCATTAATTGCTGAAGATTGAAAGCATCAAGTCCCCTGCTATGACTGATCGAGACTTTTGCCAGGTTTATGTCCCATCCCCTTCAGTCTGGAAAGCTAAACATGTTGCATTTTCCTGACTGGCAGTCGTCAGTCCCCTCTTCTCTAAGAAAAAAAAACAGTCTTGTCATTTATAAAGTGCCCTTTTGTTGATAAATTATATAGAAATATGTATTCAAATACTGGAATTCGTGGTATTGGGTATACAGAGGATCCATCTCATCAGGAGATTTCGGGTAAATTTGAAGCTTGCCCCCAAAAATGATGTCCCACTTCCCGTCAAAGTTTGCTCCCTCCCTCAGCTTGAATCCTCTTCCACTGCCTCTGGGCTAGGCTAGGCTATCCTAAGTAGGCCCACCATGAAAAAAAGTGTGGCAGGCCTAGGCTTAACAAAGTTGGTCTCTTTTCTTAAAGTAACAGTCTCTCTCGAAAAATGTCAAACGACCTTTCTGACATTTAGGTAATAATTGGCATTTAATAACCTGATTCTTTTACTCACATATCTCAATTAACATCGGAAAGGAAAAGACGTGACCGAGAATAACCCACAAGATGCTGAGGACACGAATACCATTGAGACAGGGAATACTGTCCCTTGACATCTTGCCCGACAATAACTTGGGCAGATTGTTCGGCAGAGCAAAACTAAAGATGACCGAATGGAAGGTTCCGATACGGGCTGTAAAAACAGAGATAATTTAGAAACAGTCGTATTAAAGTATGATTTCATAATGGTCCTTTTTGCAAACGTTTCAATGACCTATTTGTTAGCAAATGCATACATTTGCAGCTGCTTAATACTACAGAGTGCATTGGAATTTAGCCTCTTTTGGGAAGAATAGGCAGATTTAAAGTTTTTGCTTATAAACAAGTCAATGACACAGCTATGATGTGTTTGAAACAAGCATTCAATTGCTTCTTCTTTTAATATACCAAAGGGGTTAATTGAAATAGAAATGAAATATGTCATAATAATAATAATAATAATAATGTGGAATGTAGGGGAACTTGTCAAAACTGATAAAGGGGACAATAAGGCTGTCACGGATAGGAGTCGCTTTCTGTGTCTTTATTATGGAATACATAAATACGACTTAAACCACGTGACCACAACGTTCTCCACAATGCTGTGTTTTGTCTCGGTGCTGTATGTATCATTCAATACAGCCAGCATGAAACGTATTGCTCGGAGGATGAGAATGGTAAACTGTGACCCAAATATCATAAAATAATTGAAATTGGCAAGGAAGCAGACTCTGTACTTACAGACTTGACATATTTTACAATAAATACAATTTTTTGATTCATAATTTTTTTTCACACATTACCGATAGAGTTTTACATACGTTTCTGCAGGTTCTATTTTACGTTCTTTTAGGCAATTTTTGGGGCTTACCTGGTCCAACCTCACCTCTGATGGATGTGGACTGAACAGGGCTCTTACTGGGATCTTCATGGGACACCAGAGGAGCTTGATCTTCTTTAGGAGGGTAGCTGGTCTGGTCATCTATGAGGGTGGAGTCCTTCATGCTGCGACAGGCTGGAGAGTGGTACCATGCATGGTATAACGATGACGCGATCACCAAGAGGAACAGCAGACTGAAAAAGATACTGGGAAATGAAGGAGAAAAGAATTGTTGTGACAAATACTCTCTGATAGGATAACATACCAAGGAAAGAAAACAAGTCTGATTTGAACTTTCAAATCAAGTGCCATCCAAAGTAGTTAAATAACATTTCATGACATGTGCGTGAGGGATGTCCTTACACTGTCACTATAAATTTAGCATCATAAGCTCGATGAGGATTCTTCGTACACGTAGGTAAACTACTGGCCTCGAGTGAAATGATCCCGTCTAGACCAGGAATTTTATCTGGAAGATGAAGAAAGGTAAAACTAACTGAATGCAAAGTAAAATACTATGTTATCTGATATATCAGATGGATACTTAAAAGCACTAGTGCGCTGTGCTACTGCATACCACAGTTACAGCTTATTTGCAAACAAAAATACTGACTGAAATAACCACATATGTGAGAAAAAATCCAGTTGAAGATAACAAGAATATATATTATATTGAAGCTGACAGAATTTAAACAAGGATATAAGTGCTGTATCTCTCTATAACAGGTGAAATGAAATCGAAGGAACAGTTTAAAGAAAAGGACAAATAACAAGAAACACACTGGTCTTCCTCCTAGCTTGAGAGCTTGTTCCATTGCTGAGATGTAAAATCTTAAGCTTTCTTCACTTTGTATGACATGAACAAAAAAAAAAAGTGTTGTGATGTCATCACACATGGACGAAACATCAAAACTTTTTTTGGTTTTTCATTATTTTACACGAGTACAATTTAAGACCTTTGCTTTTGACACAGTAACCAAACCATACTTTGTTTTAATGATAAAAATTACTTTTATGCCGAAAGGAAAATCTAAGGTAGCCACCAAATACGCACCTAAGGAAAGCAATTTCTGAATATTTGTATCAAGCAATATTAGAAGATAACAGACAGGTTACATCCTTGCGATCGGATTTATAATATTTACCAACCTATGAAGAAGTCGATCCCATTATAGATGTCTACATCTGAACACTCTTTGGGTGCACATAGACCATATGTAAAAGGAATCTATTGAGAAAAACCAGAACAAATGCAACCATCAAAATATCTTGAATCAAATCCATCTAAATCAGTTGTCATTTAAAGTTTACAATTGGTGTTGAAGATTTTGGTCGGCTAGACTGGATATGGAGATGAAAGAACAGGTTGTAAGTTTGTGGAGAACTTTACAAAAATGGGTCAAAAAAGGTCATTGGTCACACAGATCTAGTGATACTGATCGGTTCATAACAATTGAAAACAATGCCTTGTACGTATCTAAGTGTATACACAACTTTACGTAAAATGAAACCACTAAGTTAATGGTTCTGTGCCACCTCTGTACTTATCATGGTTGACCCTGCTATTTCATACCACATATGGCAGGAAGCTCCTTTACTTGCTCAGAGAATCACTATTTTATATTCATTGGTTCATTAGGCCTTCATGTAAGAAGGTTGCTGCAATTCACATGTTGCTTCTCAAGTGTTTTTGTTTTCAGACCAAAACATCAAATAAAACAGAAGATTATGAGTGACAAATGAGCTTTGATATATATATTCTAAACATACTTCTGCAAGCTTGAAATTTCTCGGTGGCAACCACATCAACTAATACAGAAAAACCTGGTTCATAATGCAAATTAATATTGCCTTTGCAATATGGATACATGAAAACTGGATTATTAGTAAATGGAGAATCATGGTTTGAATTAAGGATTATGATAGGCTAAAATTATTTTAAGTGCAAGGTAGAAATTGCACTTGATATCATTGAAATGGCAGTTTCAAATGGGCAATAAGTCAATTTTCAAAACTGTTAAGGACATCAAGGCATTTTTTTCAAAGTGCTTGCAAATGCTTACAGATATACTGTTGTCTGGAAACAGGAACCGATCATGAGTCGTTTGTTAGCAGTTAAAGCATACCTCTGGTGCTAAATACTGCTGGAGTTTCAGGCAATGTTTGAGCCCTGATCAAAACAATTATTTAGCAACCTTCTTAGGCAATTTGACGGAAGGTCCACAGCAGTTGTTTTGTCTGTCATGGATACGATACGTGGCAGGGGCAATTGCCCTCTGTGTCGCTGGTAAAAGTGTGCCCCAGTAGGGGGAAAAGTACATCTGACAGAGAAGAATATATAGACACTTACCGATCCAACTGACTGAAGTTGAGAGACGTTGAATATTATCGAACAATACTGAAAGCCATACAGACTGGTACACTCATCAAAATGGCCAAGCCAATTAACATTCCCAGCTAAAATACCGGCTCCAGGTTTGCCGAAAGAATCCAGAGCTTGGATAAATGAAACAACATATGTGCGTTGTCTACGAACATCCTGCATTAGGAATATTACTATAAGATTAAAATCGCGATTGACGGGGAATAGCGTGACCGTTTTAGTTTTTTTACTTTGAAATAAAAGTGAAGAGTGTTGAAAAGTCTAGACAGATGATAGGACAGAATATGGGTCACTTGGTAGAATTGATAACCAAAATAATGATGATCTTTGCAGAAAAGTCTGATGTACAATACCATCAACATCAACACAGTTAACCATTATTAAAATTGTCCAAAGATTTTACAAGTACTTTTCTGGACAATCAGACTAATTAATTCTGAGAGAGAAAAACTTGTGAGCAAACTTGCTTATCTACTGCAAGAAACCTGTGTAGGTAAATATGTGAAAGACATTTACAATACCGTGCTCAATTTGACCTAGACTTGCATTATTTCAACCACTTGCTACAAAAAATGCGAGTGCACGAAAAAATGTACTTGCTAAAATTAAATTCTACAAGCATTTTCCTGGATTTGCGGATACAAATGCAACATGTGTCCATGGTGCCAAATGCCAGTGCTTTATTATTCTACTGGCAAACAGTAAAATCCACTGGAGTTTAGCCAGTGAATAGCCTCAATTTCAAAGTCTGCTATTACATCTCAATAATAAATAAAATGTGAGTAAAATTGAGACTCGTGAAGTAAGACACTTGTTTACATGCAGGAAGCAGATGTGCAAGAGCTAAATACCTTTGATCGTATTGTTGATTGTCATCTTACGGATTCCTTCCATACAGTCTGATGACACATTGTGTGTCTGGATATTTGCTAGGGCTCTCCTCTGGCCATAAAGCATGACCTTAATTGTCTCTGGACTGACAGCATCACAGCTCAAATGGAAGGATGAAAGCACCACAACAAGAAGCAGTTTATGGACTATCATCTTGTCTTAGTTTGCTGTGGATGATAGGAAAGATAACTCCACATGTATTTGTGTGTTCCTTGTTGTCATTTCGTTTGGGCTTATGAAGCTGCATATTGTGTTGACTGACATTCTGACCAAACCAATCACATTAATTCACACATCATTAACTGCACTACAACCTAGAGAAACACACTTTCTTTATGTTTACCATGTTATCTTTGAGAAAGATTGCTAACCTGTGGTTTGGTGCAGGTCTAACTTACAGCCTACCCTAGGCCTATACTATAGCCAGTATAGGCCTAGGCCTATACTCACCAAGTCGAAGATAGGAACTTTTGGAAATTTATTTCAAAAACGATATGCGAACTGCTCTCGTTCAGGGTTGGGGAGAGGGCAGTTTGTATGTTCCTGTTGGTAGACCAATTGCACCATAGACTGAGTTAATCACCACCGACCAACAAAAGAGAATATACTTTTGGTATCGTATTTGCCGACCAAGAATATTTCAACCGATTGCGAAATAGCTCCCAGTTGTTTACAAGGTGCCCAGATACAAATATTTCCTAAAAGTTACTTTACGGCTACGTTGACCTGTGTTGGATATCTTTGCTACGTAGTTCCTGTTCTGGAAAAAGTTCTGGGAAAACTATATCATTCGTAAAATATTAAACAGTATGAGAAAATGAGAAAATCATTCCAATTATCATTTACTCCTGTCCAGGGGTGAATCCAGGATTTGAAATAGGAGGGAGTGTGATCATTGAAACCCACTCCCATGTTTGTGTTGTGGGGGAGGGGAAGTGTGGGGGGTACTTCCCTAGAAAAAATTGGAAATTTTTGATAAGAAATAATGAGTTCTGAGACATGTTTAGGCAAAAAAACTACTACTAGGTCTACATGCAAGGTTGAAGGGGTGGGGGGGGGGGGTCGGGGTGGGGTGGGGTGGGGGGGAGGTGTACACCTCTACACAACCTGGATCCGTGTCAGTTGTCTTGAGTCATTCCTTCAAAAATTCATTTATTACAAAAGAAGTAAAATTTGGATTTCAAGTTTGTTTTCACCGCATGCTCATTCTGCTATAGCTGTATTCCACTTCTATACTGGCAATATGTAAACATTCAAAACTTGTCAGAGCCACATGCAAATGTGATAACAATAATAATTTAAAACAGAAAAGAGAAAAAAAGAAGAATATATATATATATTTAATTGTAAACGAAAGTTTAAACGAAAGTTTAAACGAAAGTTTAAACGAAAGTTCTTCCATGTTGCGGCTAGATACCAGCCCTAGTCTGTTCTGACTTTTTCAAAATTCTTAAATTCACATTTTTCCTTAGCTTTATAAGTGAAACAATAATAAGTGAAAAATAGATTGGTTTATATTTTATCGCTAGTTGGGTTAAATTTTATTATTAATCAGTTAAGGGAAGGATGGAATTAGAAAAAGTATAAAAGTAGAAAGATTGTTCAATACATCTTTAACATATCAAACCCATGCTGCCTGAAGCACCCATTGAGCACATTCTCAAATAAAACAAAATGTAATCGTATTATTAATTCTTTAACAATATATTGTATTATCAAAAAAATTAAAAATTGTTTAGAATTTAACTTACATGATTCCTAAATTTGTAAGAAAATATTTTTGCAGCTCCTGCTCTTTTATTATTGTGATCATAGAAGTTTAAGAAAAGAGAAAATGATTTTTCTAGATTAATAAATGATATATTTTGATAAAAAGATGGTTAATCACGTTCCTGGCACAAATTACTTAAATTCATTTGGCAATTCTTACGATCAAAACATATAAACAATACCAACTATGAAACAGAAACGAGTGCAGCAAATTTCAGGAAAACACTAGTGCTTCTAAAGGATGACTGTGTAAGTTTTCTGAACATCTATGAACCATGTCGCCAGTAAACATTGAATCCTGTTAAAGGGCTCCTATACTGTGAATACTCGGGTAATTATTGAAGTTTAAAGGTATGCTGTATTGGCCCCAAATATGCTAGATATTCAAATATGGTCACCTAATTGGTCAAAATTCTTAAACTGTTTTTCTTTAAATCTTCCTCACTGTGACATTCAGTCATCTTCTGTGTTCCTTAACAATGTCTGAGAACAATTTGGAGAGTAAAGACCTCGAGGAAAGTACTTTTTGAAAACTTCTAGCAATAATAGCTTGCTATAATTTGAGGCCTATACAGACTACCTTTAAAGCAAAGAATAACCCAGCTGGGGCAGACTTGTAAAAAGTCTTCCATTATTTTCATTTTCTTAAAGTAGCTGCCTGTACTCCTCCTTGCCCTCATGGATTTGTAATCATATTTGGGAGAATTCTTCAAATCTAATCCATGGCCTCCTTGAGTAAGATTACAGTACTTGTACGCATGCTAACAGCCTGGGACTCATACTTATACTCACACCAAGAAATAAAATGTCATTTGTATTTGTACTCCTACTGCTCAGATGCAAGTCTGCTCAGAGGTAAATTCATGTCTATACTATGGACATACCCATTGGTATGGTTGAGACTATCAAGCACAGCTTGCTAAAATAAATATTTTCACAATTTTGATATTGAAAATGGTAGTCCAGAGGAAAACTTTAATTTTTGCCTTGTGGGAGAGAAACATAATTCAATAAAGAATCCGGGTGAAATTTGCAAGCCTTTCCTACATATCATTATATTGATAATGTATGTATGTTGGTATGTATGTATATTAGATCCTCCTGCAAGCAGGAACTCGCGAAGAAGCCTCATTGGCTTATCAAAGCCGCAAGCTGACCGAAGTCAGTCTCTTACATTCATATTTAACGTCCATGATTATGAATTGTTAATTGTCAACAACTCTGTAACTGGACGACATACATTAAGCTGGGAGTGACTTGAACCAGATTAACCAGTCTCTCGAACTCGAGTGACTCAATATAATATTTAATTGCATTATATTGATAATTGAAATAATCACCATCAGTGATCCTGAATCACACTGGTGTAATGTCATAGTTGCACACTAGTTACACACTAGTAGCACACTAGTTGCACACTAGTAGCACACTAGTAGCACACTAGTAGCAAGCTGTTATATTCTTCTTTACTTTCTCCGTTAATATTCTGACCCTTGGGTTTGTTCATATTGAGAAGTATCGCAATGTTTGAGATGAGAAACTTGATGCATTTTTTTTCTTAAAGAAAAACATAAATAAAAATCAGTGTAATTGTATGACATCACACCCAATAGGAACAACAGTGTCAGTTTCTAATGTTGAAATCTCGAAAACAGGAATTGAAAGCAAGATTCACCAGAAATACTAGAATATGTTCCTCTTTCGTCAGTAAAAATATATTTCCGTATAAACTATCCTATTCATCAACTGGTTTTTATTATCTGAATCATCTTAAATGTGTAGGAAGACATCTGCCTCTAATTTTTTTCCGTTGTAAAATTTAAATGCTACAATTCCCCCCGATAAATCAAGATGGCCAAAGATGAAGCTAAAACGTGGCATGAACGAAAAAATGACATCAACAGCGAAGAACTACAAAGACACTGTTCACAGACTTAAAACAAACACAAATTAATGAAACATTGCAATTATTTAGATTTATACAGACATGACACGGCTAACCTGTAATTGCACATTCAACTGCTACATAAATCACAGAATATCGATACCTACGAATCATTACGAGCCCCGTTTGGGGTTTAACTACTTCAACATATTGATATGAACGAGTTCCATTCAAGGGATATTCCAGCGAAAGAAAAATGTCAAACTTATAACGAAGAGTAACATATTCCTCACTGTTAGTTCTAACTTCAATTTTCCAGGCAAGATATTTGTTTTTTTTTTAAATTCTTTCATACAAATATTATTTTCCTCCGGGGATAAATTATACCCTGATGACATTATTGGCTATGCATTTACAAACTATCGCTAAATTTAAATAGATCATAGCTTAACAAAACAAATGCTATTATGTTTCGGTTTTTGACAAAAAACTTTCATCAAATCAGCTTTAACCAAACAACCATCCTTTGAAAAGAAAAAAAACCCCTCCAAAGATGTAAATATAAAATCCTATGCTGAAAATCAAGATCCATTCATGAAAATTGTTCGTTTTCAGACAAAAATAACAACTCGTTGAGGTGAAAAAATAATGTGGTTCACTAAACACTTGAAGACGAAATATGTTGTCCATACGAATGCCTTAATCTTGTAAATATTATACATTGTTTAAGTTTTTATCAATCTCTCTTTCTGTCTTGCATGGAATTTCCCACCAGTAATCAAAGAAACGCCAAGAACAAATGCTATACATGATATTTACAGCTATGTAAAGAAAGACATAAAAAAAAAAAAATTGCCAACGGCCCCATAAAACTATGCATCAGGAATGATCAAGAATGTACAAACACAAACAAATGTATTAACCAAAATAAAGTTACAGCCATATAACATGAAGGCAGCAATTTTGATGAACAGCCTACGGAAGCGTAGAAGGGACATTGCATTGACGAGTTACCAACTTGACAAAACGACAATTATCTGCAAATTGACGAGTTGATGATATGGTAACGTGACAAAGTTCAGAAAATTGACGTTTTGACGAGATAACGGATCTCGTCAATGCATCAATTTTCTGAATTTTGTCATCTTGTCGAGATGGTAGTAAGTGTGCAACTCGTCAATTTGCAGAAAATTGATGCATTGACGAGATCCGTTATCTCGTCAAAACGTCAATTTTCTGAATTTTGTCACGTTACCATCTCGTCAACTCGTCAATTTGCAGATAATTGTCGATTTGTCAAGTTGGTAACTCGTCAATGCAATGTCCCTTCTACGCTTCCGTAACAGCCTTAACATCAATGTATACCAATGGTACATGTCATAATGAATGCCAAAAATACTTGAAAGGATAAATCATTACAGATGAAACTTGAAGGTGAATAAATAATTAATCAGAGCAAACTGAAAAACAGAGAGGTGTTGAAAGAACAAAAAAAAGAAGGGAAAAAAGTGGTAAATGTTTACATAATACTCTTCTAAAATTTAAATTTATTTCCAAACACGTACACTAATGCGAAAAGTTCCAAGAAAGATGAAAACTGATCAATTTAACGAAAGCCCTGCTTATGATGATGAATCAGCCATCTTTGCAAAATAATATAATGTCTATATTTCTATTACGAGAGAGACAATAGAATATGACCTCTCTCTTGTTTTCAACTTTAGAGATGATTGTTCAGCCAACATAATTGTTTTTAGCACACATTGTAGGTAGTTAACTACAAGTTAAACCCGGTTGGCATTATGCTTAATTTAAATATTAAGAAAACAGTTTTTGCCGACAAATATGAAAATAAGTTACTGGTTATTGACATGTCGTCAATGATGTACAATATAATAACCGGTATGCACTTGTTGGTTTTTGTCTCTTTCATGCATCGAATTACAAATTTAAATCTATCTGACTTTTTTAAAGCAATGTCATACACACAAGTCCTTGCTAGAGTAACAATCTTTTGTCAAATAAGCATTTGTCAAGTTTTCCGATTTTGACACCCCTCTCCCCCCCCCCCCTCCCCCCCCCCAAACAACTAGACCAAAAACTTGAGTAACTTGCTCAACTCTATTTCTAGGGTTTAAGAGCCTTGAAAGGTGCAATTTCAATGTACACAGGAGAAGGGACAAAAAAAACCAAAGAGGTCGACATTAAATTAAAAATTATATCCGACATTTTGTGTCCATTCAATGACATTAAAAATGAGACTCATAAACAGAAATGTGAAATTATGTTATTCCTGATATGAAAATGTTCCACTGTACAAACACAGTGTGGTATCTAATATTATTTAAGCAGTGCTGGGATTTGATCAAGACTAGAATCTGTTTTTTTTGTAAACAGAATAGCATAGTAATTAGTTCCTGGATCGATTTCCATGTTTGAAAGTAACTAATTAAAAATACCAAGCCATTAACGGGAAAGCTGAAATTTAACTTTAATATTTCAGCTCTATGCCTTCGCTCTTATTTTACTTTTGAAAGAACCAGTGTCAATTTAACTTGTGCCATAAACCTTTAAATATTTCCAACTGACAATTTCATCTCCGGATTAGGAAAACTGACCGTGCAGTTCCACCACCAAGGTGTTTAGGAGCAGTGCATGAAAGGAAAGAGAAACAAAGAACGAAGGAAGAGAAACAAGGAAGAAAAACAAAGACACGAAAAAACAAGCACACACCAAAATGGATAGCGGTATCCACATAACTTGTCTTAACGTTTACCTAAAAAATGACATAGCTTGTTAAGCTAATTAACACACATAACTGGCACTAGCTTGATAACTTGTTATAACCTTTACCTACAAATGACATAGCTTGTTAAGTTAACACACATAACTGGCAATAGCTTGATATAACTTGCCAAATTTCCATACTAAAGAATTCTTTTAATTCTCTTACATTATGCGCATAAAGCTGTAGATCTTGTGACCATTTTGTAGAATTCCCACAATAACATTCTTTCACAGCTTATTTCCATAAAATGCTCCTGCCTTTCTTTAGCTTGTATCACCAACCAGTATAAATGATAACCAAATCGTTCCATTTAATTTTCTTGTCACCAGTGCTTCATCGAATCAGCCGCCTTGTTTTTTCAAACGTTAACAATTCCGAGTCATCTGATTGGCCCATTCTCCGTCATAGCATCGTGTCTCCTGCAAATTTCAGTCTGTCCACCATCTTTTATTTCACGACCTTCTCCCACTCATGTTATCCATTTTGAATAATAATAATGATCATAAATCAATCCATGCTTCCTTGCTTTCTTTCATCACTAGTGGTCTTCTTTCTTATTATTTTACGGAATTAGTCCTCCTTTTTGCCGGACGAGGGTCTCTCTGGGTCTTTTTTCGTCTCCTCTTCCCCTTCCTCTTTCTTCATCTCCATCTCAATGTCTGCTTTCTCCAAGAAAGAAGTGAAGAGACGAGCATACTCGGGTTTCTTCTTTGCGTATGCCTTGAATTGATCTGGATTTGAAAATGGAAAGAAGCAACCCTTTCAAAGCCATCAATTTTGCATAAGATTTGAATAGATAAATATTGCAATGGTATAAATCATTTTCCTGTACAGTAGACTTATATATCATGGCACATGAAACCCTTGACATCTAGACAATTTAAGTCAAACCAAGATTAAAACTATCCAAATATCAAAGGAAAGATGGGATTCAAAGAGGGGGGGGGGGGGAGGGTTGGTAAGATACAAGGCTCCTAAAATTCCATTCTCCAACTATAAACTGTAAGCAACATGGTATATGTAAACTTGACAATTGTTAGGGCTCGTACATGGGTTTACTTTATAGTACAGACAGATTTGATTCAAGAACTATCACTAGAAAAGAGTAACTCATCTACACCAAATGTTATAATTTATCATCAAGACATATAAATCCTCCTTCGCCTGATACCACTTAAAGAGTTCCTATGTGTCAACTACTGTAATAGAGCGCTGAATCATGTGACTAGCTACGTTTGCTCAAAACATTGCAAAATATCAAACAGGCTCAGTACACTGTTTTAAGACTTGTTTTGTCATTTATGGGAATAGTTGGGAATAAATGTGGAGTTGGGAATTATTCATAACTTGAAGACTCTGGTTGGTTGTGTAATGACTTAATCATTAATTTAATCTTTATTTGAATATATTCAATAACTTATTTCGTTTCTTCCTGGTCAATTTCACACTTTTGCTATGTTCCTGGGCAAGAACCATTAACATACTACCCCTAACCTAAATGCTTGCAGTAAGCTTCAATATTATAGATTACTAGTTGATGACAGTAACTTCCTGCCCAGATTCTTAAATGCAAATTAGGCTCAGACAGATCTATACAGCTGCTACAGAAACTGAAGTTGAAAAACATAAAGTTCTTTGGAAAGTTAGGTGCTTATTTTAAGGTTTTGCTCGAGTCATCTTGCGTGATGCGGTTTACTCACCGTAAGTTATTCTGCCTGTGTTTTGATCGTCGACTTGATGGAATAGCACCTCGCACTCCTCCGCTGTCATGTTGACAGAACCTTGCAAAAACTGAACCAAGTCATCTAGCACCAAGTGACCTTTGCTGCCTCCAAACATCTGTAAAAATTTACATTAAAGCATTGTATACATGTATGCCATTGTGAAATAATAGCAGAACTCTAAGGCCTTGGCACCCTGTTAGCAGAGTTGGAATAATTCTCTTCGTTTTAAGGTCAAGTCCAGCTATTACCAGCGATTTTCCTGACTCGAGTTGAGTCATGGACTTGGGCCAGAGTATTATCTTCACGGGGAAAATTTTGACGAACCTGTTTGAGTCACTTCACGCTTGAAATTCAGTAATCAGAGTCACTGTTTTACTTTTTTGCTTCAACATTAAATTCTGCACCAGGAAACACAAGTAGATCAAGTGGCTATTTTTGGTCGTGTCTCCTTCATCAGTAACCGATGCAATGCAATAACCATCCAGTACAGAGACAGTTTATTGTAAAATGCTCAAACCATCGTTCATAAATCCATTTTTGATCATATGTTGCCTTTACCTTAAAAGCCAACTGTATAGTTTCTTCATTGTTAGCAGGCTGGGCTACCAAAGAACATCCAATCACGTACTCTCGGAAGTCGATCTTTCCAGAACCGTTCTGTGGAGATTAAAGTATTGTTTGGAGCACTTGTGATAATTACCATATAAATAGTGACCAGGTAAAGTTAAGTTTGTACATTTTTTTTACTGTGGAAATAAACTCAGAACTCAAAGACACAGAGCACAATTTAAGGGTACATGTCTTCTACTGGTAAACAGATTAATAATTAAGAAGGATCATATGGAAAAACATATATCTTGTTTCAAGGGAGTCCAAGAATAAGAGAACCTAAAACTAATGGGGAGGGGGTGAGGTGGGGTGAGGTCAAACAAATAACTAAAACACACAAAGTGTTTGCCTTCTCGGTAGACCTGTTAGTAGTGATTTCTTGACAGCCACTAAAGTTTAAGGGGTAATTCTTTAACTGTCTGTAATCTCCATGTCCCACAACCCTCCCACCTACCCCACCCTGTACAATCAGCAAACAAACATCCTTTAATGACTAACACAGGAACAATGTTTTCTACTATTTGAGGCTTTTTCATCTGTCTGCTTCAGAAAATAAAATAGTGTTAGGACAAGAAGAAAACAAATTGTTCTTGTATATCACAAACATTTTTGATGTCCTCACCCTATCATACATGTCAAACATTTCTCTCAGATTCTCACTAACTGGCAAGTTAAGATATTTGGCAAAATCCTCCAGACCTATGTAGCCCTCCGACTTGGCCATATCTGCATATTCATGAAGCCGTTCAGCGAGCGTCTCCCTCCGAACTCTGTAAACAAATACGCAATAAGTAAACACATAAAAAAAAATGGATAGAGACGAAAAGGGTAAACAAAAGCCTCCATGGGAGAGATTAACTTCATTTTTGAAGGACGTCAGCTTGTAAAAACCACCCAATTCCTTTAAAAGCTTTGGATTGAGATAATTCCAAAGGTGACATTTTTTGTGTTCATATAAGCTTCACCACAAACAAGGATGTTTTATCCAAACAAGGTTTTTTTTTTCATTATTTCATTTTGTAGGAATATCACCTGGTTTGGCGGGAGTGACAAAACATACAATTTAAAGTCTATAGCAAAATGCAGTTTCGAAAATAATTATAATTACAAATTATCGAAATATTCACAATTAGGGATTCAATTCTGACAAAATACTTTATGTTTACCAGGAATGACTAAGGAACAATATTTTGTCAGAATTAAAAGGCAACCACTGCTTGCCTCTCCTCATGCAGGGATCACAAATATAATGAATTTGCTATTAAATTTAACTGTTTCTTTTCTTTCAGGCATCAACGATATATTTATCAAGTTTGTTATGTCAGAATAAAAAGAACCCTTAACGATTTACTTCTCAATCACGGATCAAACATAAAATGAATTATCTAGTTAAACTGTAACTTCCCATTCAGCGATCATAAATAATATAACTTCTCATTTAGGGGTCAAAGGTATTAATATATGGATCATCTTTTAATTGCAATATTACATCTCATTCTTTTCTCAGCCTCTAGTATTCAAAATATATAGACTAATTCCTCTATATATAGAGTAAAATCATGGCAATATTACACTAACCCTAATTTATTTAGCATCTTCTGGAACTCAACCAGTCCCACCTCCGTTGGAAGTCCCATCTTTTCAGCTTCTTGCATCAGCTTACAGTCCTCATAGGTGTGATCTGTCACAGGGACCTTCAGAGATCTGTATAAAGGAAGAGTATTAAATTACAGAAATGATCCTATCCAGAATACTGAGAAGGGTGACAAGGAGACCTAAATACAATCCAGCTTAGGTTGTCATCCATTTCAGAAACTAAATAGGGTTTGGGTGTAGAGGATGGAGGGGAGGGGTATCACATTTGAAGGGTGATGGGGACCTTTAAAGGACCTGATGTTACTATTGTTTCAATATTTGCTTCAAATGTTAAGGCAAACTGAACTGTCAACAGACAGAATGCATTTGTAAAGCAGACAGACAGATAGACAGACAGTTCTGAAATATCAGGCCCTCTACAATTTTTATTAATCAAACTTAGATTCAACTTACTGCCCCATTTTGGATCTGACGTTCCTTGCGAACAGCTTGGGATCATCAATCTCTTCTTGGGAAGGTTTGTAAACTGGCAAGAATTCCATCTGGATGCCATTGTTGAAATTACAAAGGGTAAACCACAGGGTAGTAAAACTGTAAAAAAAACACAGCAAAAAATAGAAGGGAGAGAAAGAAATTAACAACAAGATGACTAGACTATACTAGACTGTACTATACTAGACTATACTATACTAGACTATACTAGATTAGACTAGACTATTCTATAGTAATGCATGCTTTAAAAGTCCCAAGAAAAATGTATTCTCTGAATACTCTCAGATGCCATATTAGTCATTGAAAGAGTAACATGCCCTGCGGATATGTACCAAACACACAGACACAACAGAGAAACCAGCAGTTATGCTAACAAGAAGGAAATATATGGACTTAGTCAGTAACTTCTAAGATAGCAATTTCTTAATTTTCTACTGCAAGTTAAGTCCGTAAATGAAATGTCCTCTCAAAGTCTTAAGCATTATATCAGAGCAATTCAACCCATTTCCCCATTCTGTTACGGACAGATGGTTACAACATTCACAAAGTACTACGGTTTCTGGTTTCTAAAGCAACTCACGTAGGTGGTCCATCCCATGTCCATATGACCGTATCGGTGTTGTACTTTACAGTCACAGGCTGTACTGGAACGCCAGGATAGAAAGCACCTGGAAAAGTGAATGTAGTTTTAAAGGTGAAGCCATTTCATAGGGTTTTTTTTCTCTTTCCTGCTTCAAATGGCAATGCCAACCACTAAAGGTAACAAATTATGTAATATAAAGTACTCTGAAATTTTACGAACTACGTCACCACGAAACACTCCATTGAAGCTCGAAAGGGGACAAGAAGGGTACACAACGAAGGAAACAAAATGAGGTATAAATTGCTTCGACTGCCTAAACTAGGTAAATAAAACATCAAATGTGCTAACTTTAAAGCAGGATTTTTGAAAAGTTCAAACATAAAGAAAGCAACAGCCAACCTGTAACACAAAGGTGTTACAATTCAACAATGATGGAAACCATTCTAAATCTTCCTTGAAATTTCCCAGATGTATACAAGTTAGCAATGTTTCTCCCTTCCTCATTATATTCTTCTTTTTGTTTAACTCAATGCACAATGAACACCTCACTGTAAAACACCGAGCCGGAACTGTGTACGAGATGCCTATAAAAGTTACCTCCTTTGAAAGTGATAAGGCAAGATGCATTGGTACATGTACCCTCTGGAAAGATCATAATCTGGGGCCAGTTACTGCCCTTCTGACTCCGTCTTTTAATCTCCTCGATGGTCGTAATTCTGGAGTTTTGATCCGTCCTGGAAACATACACCGGTTGGAGAAAATCTAAAAGTTCTGTAAACGATGACAAAAACAAGAAAGAGAGGCGAAATAAGAAATTAAGCAAAGCAAGTCTATAGCTTACTCTAATCAAAAGCTGTTCTGCTGTCACACCGCCAAAATCAATCATGTTGTCACAAGTCTGTCACATCAAAGCCAGTTCTGCAGTCACCAGTCAGTCACCTCACTTTGGCTGTTGCATGTCTGTCACCTCAAAAATCAGTTCTCAGTTCTGCTGTCACACGACTTTTACCTCAAAACACTTCTGCTGTCACATGTCTGTCACGTGTGAGATAAAATCTTGTGACTTTATAATCATTCAAGAAATCATTTTAACCAGTATCGCATGGCAAAGTGCCATTCAAATGAAAAATATTACTATACGAACCGGGAAAAAAAAAAATGAAAGTGTATTTTTTCCCCTAGTGGTAATTAACCTGCAAAAATCCACCTGGCATTTAACCAGTATAGCCTGAAATTTGAGGCCTGAACGTTCATAAACAGTTGTTCACTGTACATCCAGGATGAGCCAATGCTTCCTTTCAAGTATCTGTTAACCAGTTAAATAATAAAGGATGACTAGATGCTCCATAATATTAATAACGGTTTCAATCCTCTTCAGGCTTTCAACGGATAAATGATCACGTTTTATATTGCTATACAACCTCTGCCATCATGGTGAGTATTGACTCAACAATTTCCTGTTAAATATTAGCAAAAATACAAAGGAAAGGAAAGTGAACAACGTTTGTGTGCTAGAGTCTGTGGAGGTTCGTCAGAATGTCAACATTCTGCTCCATGTATTACTTCAGTGACAGACAGAACTGACTGCATAAACTGTACCAACCTTTCACGGGACTGGCAACTAATACATACAGTTTTAAACGTCAATCAGGACAGACACTGCCCTAACTGAACGCGACTTGATTTTACCTCGACCACATTGACCTAGTTTTCGATAGTCCTGAACAACTGGACCCTCCTCTGGTAGACAAGTTTGAATTAATAAATTTACTTCCTTAATTTCCCTTGCTGTTTCTTTTTGCCCTTTAGCATGAATTATAATCTATACCCCTAGCTGGAGGATAAGGTAGCAATAGACCTGACTAACATGAAGCAGGTTTTTCTGGAGGGTGTCGTGGGTGGAGAAAAGATTTCTTTCTCTCATCCAAATATTAATCATAAAAAAGAACATTGTCATTGTAATTTTTAGTAACTATTAAAGCAACCCTAACCATAGTAAAAAAAAGGTACTCATTAGCCATTAATCTTGTATCAATGAACAAATTTAAATTTCTTGTAGTGATGTACTATATACAGTCATTATACACACACTTATATCAAGGAGGTTCCTTGTAGAACCTCCTTGCAAATAGTATTATTCTAATCAAGAATGCACACATTAATTATGTGTACTTAAATATCTTAAAGCCACAACATAGTTTATATTTCATTCAAGGAAGTACCAGTCTGGCATTTCAGACAAGGCTATATATTGGAAATTTCTAAAAACACGTTTGTCTGAAGAGAGAGCGGTCTCTCTCTAATTCATATATAACTGTCATTTGTATGGTTTAGCATCTACCCACTCATATTCATGAATATTTTATATTACTTTATATCATGGTAGAAATGAGTAATAAAAGCAGCCTTGATATGGACTGTAGATCAGTGTATTCAGCACATTATTGTATAGCCTCTGTATGATATTATATTGTATATAGCTGTATACATAGCCTCAGTATGGTCTTACTGGTCTATAGAGCTGTTATTGTATAGCCTCTGTACGATACTACTGTAGGCCTACATAGTATATAGCTGTATACATAGCCTCAGTATGGTCTAACAGGGTCTATAGAGCTGTTATTGTATAGCCTCTGTACGATACTACTGTAGGCCTACATAGTATATAGCTGTATACATGACCTCTGTATGGTCTAAGTTACAGGGTCTATAGAGCTGTTATTGTATAGCCTCTGTACGATACTACTGTAGGCCTACATAGTATATAGCTGTATACATGACCTCTGTATGGTCTAAGTTACAGGGTCTATAGAGCTGTTATTGTATAGCCTCTGTACGATACTACTGTACATAGTATATAGCTGTATACATAGCCTCAGTATGGTCTATAGGATCTATAGAGCTGTTATTGTATAGCCTCTGTACGATACTACTGTACCTTAGGGCTGTAACGGTTAAACGGTTAACCGGTTAACCGACCGAACGGCCGGATAAACATCCGCCGTACATCGTATAAGTTTAACCGTTTTTGTAATGCCAATTACGCAGTCGCAACGGCGCGTCTTCACATCACTTTATTCCCGAAATAGACCGCAACATTTGCTTGCCGAAAATCACGTAACAATTGCAAACTTTATCACGCATCCATACAAAAGATTTTTAAGATTGGCGGTATGATTGAAGGGATTACCAAGCGGTATGCGACCCGTGAAGCGCCTATTGTTACCCCGTTCGACAACGTGGCAAGTCTGCATCTAATCCTTTCAAATTTATATTGTATTTAAGCAGTAAACGTTTTCTTTATTATGATGTAATTTCAGTTCAGTGTTCCCTCTAAGGTGCGGGATTCCATTCAACAGACTCAGTAATCCCACAAAGAAAACATTTGTCTGCTGGAAATCCCCGCATCGTTTTCTTGCATTCGCGAAAAGTTTATACTCAATGCACAACGTATACACTTGACTGTAAAAAAAAAACTCTGAAAATCAGTAGAGAAATAACCAATTGTGTACGAAAAGTAAGTTGGTACACCTTTCAAATTTTACGAAAGATCGAGCAATAAACTTTCGAAAAATTCACGCGAAACTGGCAAATCGTGCTAAATGCAACTAATGTCATGTAAACAAGGCTCTAGTACACCCAATTATGAATAAAACGTAAGAACACATCTGGTGTTAAGTGGCAAAAAAGTATTTTCTAGAATTTCAAAAATTACGGAGAACATAATATCCTACCATAGTTTAGTGTATAGCAAATAGCCTAACCACCTCGTCGGTTACGGATCTCACGTAACTACAAAAACACAACTAATTGTAGGCCTATATTGCGAAGTTTACGTTTTCTACAAGAACATGGAAACAATATTAAGCATTTAGTTAATCAAGTCAAGTGGCCTTAAACATGTGATTACAAGGTTTACTTTCATGTATCATGTGGAATAGATTGTCTTGTTCATGCGGAGGAGTCAGTTGCCTGTTTTACTTACCTAGCTGTTACGGGGATCATATTTTACCTACTTTTCTTAACGTCTAAGATAATCATGTCATGTCATGTCATTTCAAAATTTTCATCAGTTTCGTGACAATTTAAATTAAAAAAGTTGTCAGTATTTTGCATCCACAGCTGCGAATATTTTATCGCCAGATGCGCCAAGTTTTCCGGGGCGTTAACCCCTGGACCCCCACAAGGGGTTCCACCACATGACCCCACCGGGGGACCACCCCACGCCATTATGCTACGCGTGCTAATTGTGTTTGCTGCGCGAACTCCGGCGGGAAATCGACAGGGTGTTCGCGGGAAATTTTACAATGTTATCCACACTTTCCCCCAACCCTCTGCCTACCCCGCCACAAATTGCACAAATTCAATATATCTGTGACCCATTGTTGTACTTGTAATTGCGTAGGCCTAGCCCTACTACCGTACACTTCTGTAGTAATCGCTTCCTAACAACCGACTTTCCTAACCTTGGCCTAGCTGGTGAAAGCCTTGTAGTCTAACACTCCATATGATCGCGAACTTCAATACACAATGCCAATATTAAGTAGGCCTAGTAATATTATAATATGGCTTATAACTGCCATACAATGCCTGCGCTATTACAGTAGGGGCTACGCAATTAACAAAGAAATATTTGCTTCGAATATCTCTGTAACAGTTACCGATGAACTGAAAGAGAAACAAAAATCTGTTAAAAACTTCATGAAAACGCGCGATTCGTCTTTTTCAATGCAACGATCGTCAAAACTAAGCAAATACAACCAAATACTTGACATACGCGTTACGAAAAAACGATATGTGCAGCGCTATTTTGAGAATGTACTGCCGCATCAAAAGTGGTGGCGCTCTTTCGGAATTATAATCTGAGCTATATAACTCTGATTTTCGGCTCTTATTTTGAGGCAACAACACGGGTTACGTTTAAACGTTAGCCGTTCGGTTAATAGAAACGGTTAACCGGTTAGTGAATTAACCGGAATGACACAGCCCTACTGTACATAGTATATATCTATACATACATAACCTCAGTATGGTCTTACAGGGTCTATAGAGCTGTTATTGTATAGCCTCTGTACGATACTACTGTAGGCCTACATAGTATATAGCTGTATACATAGCCTCAGTATGGTCTTACAGGGTCTATAGAGCTGTTATTGTATACAAAGCCTCTGTTTAATACTACATGGTATGTATCATCTAAAGTAGTTAGCACAGTGCAATTCAAACTAGATTGGATCCCGTTTGATATATTATACCTGAGGGCACATGGGCTACAACATGACACAAACCAGCAATACAAACGTATATATATAAGCCTGTGTAGTAATGCTACGAATCACTTTGTTGAATAAGCTCCATTTATCAGTACTGTAGGCTACATTTTTCGCTGAAAACATTATAAACTGCTTCAACTCGTGAACATGGAAATTTGACCGAATCCTAACAAATTTGAGTCTGTTTTCCAGCTAGTGCCAATGATGACAACTGGAGCCGTTACTTTTAGTAACAGCATTGGAACCAGTTCCACTAATACTACTGAAACTCCTTTGAGGAATGACTTGCCCAATCCTCAAAATTGTCCACACAGACGACACTACTTCTGTTAAATTTTTTAGGTCGCAAAAGTAAACTTATGGTTCCTATGGCATGGAGCCATGCTTTTACATCTACTTGGTTCCTTCTGTGGTTCAGGAATTGTGAAATATTGCCTCTTCTCATGTTTTGAAGGCCTATAAGTACAACCAGATGCTTGGCACATTGGAAATTGTTCACAGTAGTGATAGCGTGAGTATGGCATATGCTCAGCTGTGTAGACAAAACAAAGTGAACGGATGATGTCACACTACGAGAGTTCCATGAGTTCCGAACGTAGCCGTCATTGAAACTGATAACGAACTTGTCGTAGCTTTATAAAAATATGAATTTTAAGTTACCATGCAGTGTGGCATTTTAATATTATCTTCGATGCTCACAACAGTTTCTATTACCAATTGGATTATATATTCTTTTAAGCTTAGTGTAAAACATACTCACTTCCAACGATCGGAAAATGCCTGTTCTCTTCTCTGGAGACAGTACTCGGTAAACCCAAGATCACTGCGATGATGGCATCAAAAAAACTTGTGTGCGGAGCAAAACATAATATCGGAGCCTCAGCAAATGTAGCCCTTTGACCTTTAATCGTCACATAATGGAAACCCAGGATGAAAAATTGAAGTCGTCCAAGCAAGGTTAATATGTGTTTCAGTGATCTGTAGTAAACAAAGGGAGCAAACACTGATTAAGCATTGTGTAAACTCACACATTGTTATATAGAGCCCTGGGATACAAAAAAGGGTTGATAAGACACTTTGGAGGGCTTGTCAATAGACGAAAAAGGAAATTACCTATATTTGAGGAAAAAAGGTAGACAAATCTTAAACATAAATGACTTGAAAAATTATAAAATTAAAATATAACATCATTTTGAAATTAAGCAACATCAAAGCTACATTTTGAAATAAGACTACTGTTTGGTTGATACAATGAATTTTAAGCTTGAAATATTATCAAACTGAGTGATAAAGGATATCTTTGCATGCCAGAAGCCAGATGGAAGGGGTGCAGAGGAAGGGGGTCGAAGGTGAGGGGATGTATAAGGAGCTCATTGTATGTAAAATTATTTCTAGCAGAGCAAATGGTCTTAGTCGCAAATTACAATATTATTCATTTTGATCATGATCATGATCATGAATTGTAAAAGAGGAAAGCAAATAACTGAAGAAAAGCTGGCAGTTTGAAAAAACTAAAAGTCAGTTATTTCATATCTAAAGAATTTTTAGATATTGTTTACAAATTAATAAATTTAGGTTGCCAAAAAAAAAAAATCTTCCACACTAGAATCGTAAGTAAAAAATTTGGTCTACATTATATATCCATTACTTCAATTGGGGAAGTAGCAAACAGTACATGTTGGAAATTTTGCTAAAATTTACAAAAATTGGTGAAATTTCATAAATGCATCTGGCAACATTCAGCCAAGTTAATGATGTCATCATGGCACTTGAGCTGACAATGTCTTTACTTTTCTTCATAAATTTAAAATTCATTTATCCACTGAGGAAAGACATACAGTATTACAAACAAGTTTCACATTACGATCCACTTCCTGGTGTAAGAGAAGGGTTTATTAGGTCAAAAAAATATAGTTAAAAAAATATAGTTGCTGTCATTCAGACAGCAAAACTAGAGTTTATAGGAACAAGATATTGAGACACTACTGTAGCAGTGTTTTTCTCTTTTATATTGATAAGTTTAAGTGGTCACATGTTTTTAACCACCTAAGTATCCCTTAAGCGGTTCAGTCTAATATTAAATCCTGTACATTGTAAGAAAATGCTATATCAGATACAGTATCTGACTATATGACCTATAAAGCTTGTTGTGGTGGACTAAAGGTAATACTATATATGCCAAGGTTGACAGAGTTAGTATTACGCAGGTATCAAAGACAGTACCCATATGTATACCAATACATTTACAATGTAATGTTTACAGCGCAGGGGGTAGACAACAAAGTCATCTTGCAGGCCAGCTTGAAATTTTTTAACCATTCCAGAGACCTAACACTTTACTAGGTTAGGATGCAACTGCTCTTGTGTTATGGTTATGAAAACATTGCATTTAACTTTTTTATGAGAAATAATATATATTTTTTAAAGGAAAGCTCTAAATGAACATGCTTGTATACAGAATGTGATAAGGGGAAGGATGGGGGAGGGGGGGGTTCATGGGGGGAGGGACTGTATAAAGTGAGGTACCAAATTAGCTTTTACCATGAAATAAAGATCTTAACAAAGTCTTAATCTTTTCGTAAACATTTAACTTTCATGCTGGAAAACTACCAAAATTGCCCCCCCAAAAAAATCTGAAATGAGTTTTAAGCAAAAATTTAAAACCAAACCACACAATGGAACATTCTAGATACGTGAAGGCTTTCACTGAACACAAAAAGGAAAACAAAGTTCACACAATACTCTGGTAGAATTTAAACAATGTAGATTGGTTTGGAAAGGAAATAACTTGCATTATTTCTGGTAACTCAAAACTTGTTTCAGTTTGTGAATACAGACAACAATTTACTCCACCCCCCCCCCCTGTTCTTCATAAAGCACTGTTGATTGAATACCAATAACAAAACTGAAAGTAACCTGTACGTGGTTAGCACTACATCATATCCAAGAAATTAATAGTCTCATAGGAATGTATCCACATATTTCTACCTAGAACTATTAATAGCACAACTATTTATCTCGTTAAGTATTAGCAATACCAATTTCAAACTTTCCTAATATTAAATTAGTCTGTAGAGTTTGCTATTTCCAGCACCTTATAGTATGTGCAATAAGGGGTTAATCAACGGTCTAGCGTGCATTACTCACAGGATTAATGCACGATCAGGGGATAATGCAAGCGATGCACGAGGGCGGAGCGTAGCGGAGCCCGAGTGCATCCAGCGATAGCATTAACACCCGGAGTGCATTAATCATGTGAGTAACGCACGCTAGACCGTTCATTAACCCCGTTCATTCATACACTACCATTTGTGTGGGGGAAAAATCATAAAACAAAACATTTTTGGTTACATATAACCAAAGATTTATTAAAGTGATGCCCCGTAATTTTACCGTGCGTTACTCACAGGATTAACCACAGTCAGCTGACCTGAATGGACCAATAGGATTTAGGAATCTTTACTAAGTATGAATGAATATATCTTTCATTATAAAACAAATACAGAACTGTGATGTGCTTTGGTAGTATTTACTCTGTATGCTGGCAAACATTTTTTTCCTGCTGTGGAAAAGAAATTTACAAAACTTTAAATTTTGCTTTATAGTTAGATTAAACCAATTAACACTGGCAGGATACTGGCACAACCCCCACCCCCTGCCCCCCCCTTGCTTGACAAAATTTTCTTTGAATTGAGAATGCGGTTACTTATGTAAACTGCACAAGAATGCAATTAATATTTATATTCTGCAATTGTTGTGGATGCCAGTCCAACCCCCTCCCCCTGCCCACCCCCCTCATGTTTGGCAAATTTAACTGCAAGAATGAAATTCATATTCTGCAATTGTTGTCTCAGTTCATAATTTAGGTCTGGTGAGTGATTAACAGGTAACTTTTGTTTGGAATTTAGATTGTTGTATTTGTAAAACATTTTAAAATTTTAATCAATTATAATGTTTTTTAATGTCTTGGTAGAAACTTTGTATCACCCACCATTTACTTTCTCTGTAAAGCGCCTTGAGCAGTGACTTCTTTTTACTGATTTGGCACTATATAAGTCTCATTTATTATTATTATTATTATTATTATTATTATTTAATGTTGAATGACTGTCAAGGTGTGGTCCTAAGTGAGCAATTCCACACAAAGGTGGACATGACCACCCTTTTTCCAAAGTTGTCCTATGTAAACAAATTTGGTGTCAAATTAAAGCTTAAAGTGTGAAGTTTTCAGATATAATATTTGTTTTAAAAATGTTGTTTATGTATACGTCCTTTTTTATGCAAAACTAATTTGCATAAATTAAAATCATAAAAATTGTCAACAGATTTCTGTTAATATCAAGCTTTATATTTTTTTAAAAGCTGTGACCAAATAATTTTTTATCTTTCTCCAGTTTTGTTTAGCTATATTGTATTTGACAAACACATGAACAAACTTTTTGCCCTGCGTTCCACTTCAGTGACCACCTAATAATCGCTTCCTCAAAATGTCAGGCTGTTACCCCAAAAACCATAACTTTTTTAGTATTTTGGGAAATATACATATAGGAATGAATTAATAATTGCAATGCAAATCATACTCCCACAGGCCTATAACATCCATGCACCAATGAGAACAAGAAATTTTATACTTTTTTTTGGTAACAGCATGACAGGTCTGCATTGCAAAATACATTGCCCTAGTGACCTTTTTCCTTTCATTTTGCTTACTTTATGCAAGTATGCCATAAACTAGAGCATGGTAGTAATTCATTGGCTAACCTCTCACCCAACGAACCCCCAAAAAATATAGAACCCCTCCACCGCCCCTAGCTATGCACTGCAGGGACCAGCTATATACAGAATCACACACTGTACCTATAGTAATCTGTAAAGTGCAGTGTAAATTGTACTGTATTACTACAGTAGTGCACTTTGCTGCATTGCTAAATCATACAGTAAGTTGGTTCAGTTTGTTAAGTAAAACAACGATCGTCAACTAATTGAAGACATCCAATGATCTAGTCCATATCAAAGTAGTACTGGACAAAGTACCAAGTCAGTATGTGGTTACCATGGTGAAGTTATGAAACAAAACCACAGAGAACTTGAGATACAAACTTAAAGATTGCATATCTGCTTCCACAGTGCCCTTAGTACATTTTCTACAATTACTACACTGCTCTCATGTTTGACATTTACTTCCGCAAAGTGTAAGGATTGAAAGAAAAAATGTTTTGTGTCCCCACAGAATGTGGCACTTTTTATCCAATTTTGTTCTATTTACTTAACATGAATCGAAAGGACCACATGTAATGTATCAACCAATTTATTCATTTGAGTTTGATTTATCATTCAAAAAACATGGATAAGTTAGAAATTTATCTTTTCTATTAGTACTCAGTTTTAAGACCATTAAAGAATAGTCGTAACTTTGATACTCAATAGACTTTGCTGTTTGTATAATTTGTGTCATATGTATTCACTTACAGCTGAAGAGAATCTCAATTTACTTAGAACTGAAAAAGTTAACCTCAATGAGAAAGAAATATCAATTGCCAGTAATTGTTTGTTATTCACAACATACATTTAAAACCTTTTACCAACTTACTCTTCGAATACTACATTAGTGTTTCTGTACATTAATCTACAATAAAACCATGGATGCTTTCCCAGAGCATAGAAATGTACATACACTTCTTATTTCATGCAGTAAACATGTCTACCATATGTGACACACAGTGATCAGTCATGTTACATCTGTGCCTCTATATAATTTTAATGGCAAATTCATTTTGCTGAATCACCAGGATTTTTTTTTATTTCTGAGTACAAGTCCAATTTCCCACAAGATGTCACTCCACTTCACCAGTTTTCAACCACTTTTTCTAAGAATAAAAAAGTCAGTGGTATGCGGAAAACATCAAATAAATGGGAGCACAAAATATGCTCACGCAAATTCCATAATAAATTTAAATTAATTTGTAATTGCAGTCGGTTACCTTCTCCAGCCTGAAATTGGTATTTGGTCCAAGGGATTTTTACCAGCTAAAGCAACCATCACAATGATCCATGATGGAAAGAGCAAAAGCATGACCAGAAGCAACCTGATTGGTGCAATTGTCAATGACATCACCACAATCTGTAGGAAATGCAAGCCAGAGAGAAAGGAAATGACCAACTTCAGATACCAATCAAATAACCTTTATGTATCGTTGTATAAGATCTGCATCTCAATTCATTACCAGGTCTTTGCTGCATAACTAGTTCCTCCTCCTCCTTGTCCTAGATCTCCTCCTCCTCTCCCAATCCCCTCCCCCAACCCCCCCCCCCCCTTCCAGCCCATCCACTTTTTTCTCTTCTCTAACTCATAGACTACTCAACAGCAACCCTCCTTGAACACTAATTCCCGAAATCTGAAAGAAAACATTCCACACTGCAATATACGTTGCACAGATTGTACACCCGTAAACTTCGCAGGTCAATTCATGATAATGAACAAAAATACACCATTATCAAAAATGTGGCACACACTTTCAAAGTCTTGCTGCACACCAAGAAAAAGAAGACAGAATAACAGAAAGAAAAATGAAAACATTAAGAACAGATGGAATTTAAGTAAAAAACTCCAAAACTATGACACAGATTCAGCTTTTTTAACTTGAGGAGGCAGACTACAGTATTCCACAGAAAGGGACAGATGAAGACTGAATTTGTATGATGACTATAAGGATTTGCGGCCATACAACAGGTAGGATGAAAAAGTAAAACTTAAGAGCTAGCACAGGGGTCAAGTTTGGGGGGGTGTACCTGTGGAGAAGACTTTGTAAGTAGGGGGTGGGTGGGGGGGGCAAAGCCATGGATGCATTTGAAAGATACAGTAGTCCTAGTAGAACTTTGAATATGGGGTTTAACACAAGCCATTGCAAATTGCAAGGTTTGAAGGTAACATTAGTTAAAGACCTGGCCTGTTAAACTTTATGTTGTTGCTGAGTTCTGAAGCATTGCAAATTTCATTTGTATGGAAGGCAATTGATACCGAATAGCAAGCTGTTCTAAATGTCCAAGCTGGAGGACACAAATGCATGCACAAGCATTTCAGTTGTTTGTTGTTTCATTAGTAGTTATGGATTTTAACGATTTTATGAAGAGCTGCAAAGAAGCTGATCTACAAGTGTTATTAACAAGTTCAATCATGCTCAGATTATCATCAAATATTTATTCCCAGAATCTTCACATTCCTAACATCTACAGGTGTGAGTTCAACATGAGTGTTCCCTATCTGAAATTGGTATGAGAGGATTGACATATCAATCTGAACGGGTGGATATGAATTTCTTCAATCAGTCTTGACCAACTGTATGCTGGCTACATGGACGAAAAATTAATCCTAATCAAACGTAGTTAGGCAACAAGAAATAAATAAATGGTCAAATTTACTTACCCTGATTTTATCGAAGACATTTAAGTGCAGTCTGTGGCTGAAAGGGTTTCTCACTACTGGACAGACAAATGACTTCTGCCTCAAAAGTGCTGGTTTTGATGACATCTTCTTATGTAAATCAAAGTGACATACAAATTGAGTTCGCTATGAAACTCCCGAAATGTCTTCCAGGATGATGTCGCCTGCAATCAATATACCAATTATTTAATGAATGATGCTGATCAACCATTGCTAGGCTACAATATGTTTAATTTACTCTTATCATTATATAGGCAGATTGAATATTTGTTTTGATCACAAAGTCTGTCTTGTCTACGGTTCTTTCAAAGCTGGTATCCTCAAACACACTTAGGCTACCTAGCAATTAGGTCGCCAGTTTGTTCCCAGTCTTTATATACAACAGGCTAAGTAACAGTATGGCCTACCTGGGTAAGCGGTTGCAAACTATACATCACTAGTATAAGCTGTGTTTATAATGTCTAGATAGGCTAGTCTACTTTTTCAGCTACGATATCACTAATGATAGGGCAGCCTACTGTAGGCAAGACAGAAAAATCGGTCACACTGATAGTACTTAGACCTAACACAGTAACAGCCGGGAGATGCTTTAACGCTACAATCTATCATCAGACAATACACCTCGAAGGGCATGCAGTAGTCCTGGGTAACAATCTCAACGGTTTACACTCTAGAGAGACGTTAATTTTTCAGGTGTTATTGTCAATTGATCGATGAGGATGTGTAATACCGAATCTAGTGCAGAAATCATACACAAGGTCAACTTTTAGTCAATAACAACAATAAACATACAGCTTGTGTGTATGTTTTTCTGCATCCCGCTATCTTACCTTGGCCTAGGTACTTTAGTACTATACTTCGTCTGCGTCAAGGATCTGTCTGACTGAATCACACAGTATGTATACAGCCTTGATTAATCTGCGACGGTAGGTGTAAACAAAACTGACGTCATAGATTTCTCTCAGGATAGTTTGTATCCGCGGAAATGTCTCATGACAAGACGCGGGGTTTAAACAGTACTTTGGCACAATGTCGGGAAATGTTTTGCGCCACTGATTTTTTCATTTCATATATTCTGCATATTTATTTTACTACAAAATACTCAAACAGAGAAGAGACAGAAACAGAGACAGAGAAATAAAAAGAAAGAAAAGAAGTATTATACTGTTTCTTGTCTTGGCCAACCTAACATGAAATGACGATAAAAACCATCTCCTACTGTATATAGTGTAAATTTCACTATTAAAATTTGAAGAAAAAAATCATTATGGTTTTCAAGTTCACATTCCATTGGCCCAATCGTGTAAAAGTGAATTAGTCCCTCTTCAGGCGCGTAGCCAGGAATTTGCCAAGGGAGGGGCGAAAATGTAGGCAAACTATCAACGCCGTAGAAACTGCTTTGCAAACTATCAGAGCTCTATATACGGCTCTGCAAACTATCTAAGCGTAGCGCCACCATAATTGGCGCGAAGCGTACAAGAAAATTTTGGATGAAAATGCCTCCCAGATCGCTGGGAAGGGCACTTCCCAGGCCTTTTAAGTTGCATCTTAGCATTTTCTCTTTTGAAATTACTAGCGATATCATAAAAGCATTAAAAAAATATTTAATAAAATATGCTCCCTTCGCCCCCCCCCCCCCCTTGGCTACGCGCCTGTCCCTCTTACTTCCAATGCGATTGTTTCACCCGAAGCTTGACTTGTCGTTTCATGGCACCTTCCCTCCTAATCCTCCTTTTGCCTCTTCTACCTCACAAATCTCGGACTTAACGATTGCGAAATACTTTTTTATTGTACAAAAATATAATTATGATTGTAGGCTATTAACAGTGTTTCCTGATTAGTTAAACAGTTTAATCAAACAAATTTTTATTTTCACATAATTTGGGCAAGTTCATTCAGATCTTTTATAAAAATCGATTGAATAACACTTTCTTGTGATTCAAGAATCGTCGAATCGGTGGCGCCGCGCGCGCGGCAGACGTTCGGGGTGTTATGATAGGGACACAATAAAATGGGAGCAACATTGGGGAGTGCGGTTAGGGGGTGGGTTTCCTTTGTAAAATGGTATATCGTTATTTCTGAGGACTAGACTGACCGAAGAGAAGAAGAAGAAGAAGACTGACCGAAGGGAGATTATTATTTTAAAAATGAGCTCGGATCGAGCCCCCTCCCCCTCCTCTTCTTTTTGCGGAAATTCTGAAAGGTTCCTTTTTCATAAACTGTAAGGAGTCCCCTGCCCAGGCTACCCATGTTTGCTAAGGAAAACTATAATTTCATTCATTGGTTATGATTCCTTGCCGACGGCAAAGGAAATATACATACGATGGTGATGGGGCCATGTAAGCGGGTGTTTGTATGTGTGTAAGGATAAGTGAAGCACAAACAAATTTGGGGAGCCGATCGTACAGATGTTTCATTTTCGAAAGTGATTTTTCGCTTCCACGTCAAACTTACGTACTGCCCTCTATTACTATCAGACAATATACTTGAAGCAAAATCTCCCAGGACCATCGGCGAAATTTAGAGCTTTTGTGCGTGCGTACTATATCCTTAACTGTACTGTGAACCTGGGGTCAATCGGCTAAGTTCCAGTTGCTGTGGAGCTCACAGACGCAAGACAATATCAGAAAATTCACTTTTGTCCTATTCTGGCATGGCGGAACAGGTTGATATCGCTAAGTATACCTATATATCTTAAAATAGAGGGAACTGTGTTAAAATTATATCGTCTTTCGAGCATGCCTAACTAATAAATTCATAAATATCACGCAAAAGTCGTTATCGGTTCGCGTAACTACTACCAAAAGTATCATTGACTCAAGCCTCAAGGCTTGGTCCTTGAAAATAATAATTAATATGTTACTCTGATCATACTGTACATTATTCTTAGCATTAGAAATCATTAAAGTGACCAGACATCCATGGTTTCCATGGAAAGGCACCAGGTATCATACTCATTAGGAGGGCCAACTGTTCCCCGATTTCAAATGTCCCATGAAAAAGTTGTCTCCAAAGCTTGTAATATCATTGAGCCATTACAAGTGTTTGTGGAACTATCCCAAATTTGTGAAAAATAGCCAAAGCATTAATTCTTAGTATCAAATATCACTTCTGACTTAGAAAGTGATGTGTCTCTAGCCTAGAGGTTATGTTTACTTCACATTAATAGCATGTATCATGAATTCACCTTTTCATCAGGGGCATTGGACAGTAGAAATTTGTTCGACAGTAGAGTCAGTCACTGTGCTGTTAGCATATATACACTACGTTCACTGCACTGTGAGCAACTTCAGCCCCTCCCTACTGCACTGTACTGTCAGTATATTCACCTCCCCCTCCCATTATAGTGGACAAAATAGACCACCATTTTGTGTAAAATCTTTGTTTTTTCTTTCTCAGTCCCAGATGTCATCTCAGCCTCCACCACCAACATATGAAGCAGTTACAGGAGGATCTGCATCAAAGCCAGATTCCCACAATGTTGAACCTCAGCAGAAACCTCCGGTACGGCAAAGAATGAAGAAACGTGAGTGTAATGATGTCCCTTTGTGACTCATCAAGCAGACAAATTCAGGCCTCTAATAAGAATTGTCTGACAAACCAACTTATTCTTCTAAAACATCTGGTTTCTCCAGATAGAGACAGCCTCTAGTGTTTCTTCCAGAAAAGCAAGAATAATTTTTACAACATTTTTGCAATATATATACCATATTCCAAGAAGTTTCACCAAATGGCTGCAATAAATTGAAAGCCGCTGGTTTCATTTGCAGCATAATATTTTCAGTTACAAAACAATACACCGAAATAACGAATATTTTGTTTGTTTTTTGTGATAATATCAGAAGGTATGCTGAAAACCATGTAAAACTCTGTGGCTAGAGCTCACCGCACACTGCACAACTGATCAGGACCCGGCTCAAGCTGACCGTCATTACATGGAAACTTGTGGATAGTCAAGCAGTGTGTGTGTGTATGTGCTAAAAAGTTATGGCTGATCAAGATTCTAGCCATGTTTTAAGTCAAATCAACTTCAGTTTTCCTGACTGTCAGTCATCTGTGTGTGGTGGTTGAAGACTGACAAGAATTTTATAAATTTTAAAAGCTTATATTAAGTTATAAATATAAATGAATTCAACATTTACAAATGCATTGCCTTTTCTTTTTTTCCCTCATTTTGCAGCACCAGAGTTGCCAATATTTGAAAGACAAAACTGGTTGATCCACCTACATTATATCAGAAAGGAATACAACACTTGTAAGGTAAAAAGAAAGGGGTGAAAAATACAAGTAAAGTTGCTCTTGAAGAATTACAAAGATAGATCAGAAGAAATTTGATGAATCTTCCATTTCTAAGAAGAATACAAAAATGAACATTCCAAATATATGCATATGGAATTTGGCATTCATTTGGACTTGTCAGAGGGTGTTCAGTATTAATCAGGTTGTAAACAATATTTTGTGCATGTTGGGCAACATATGATGGAGAAAACTTTCTCTTGAGGTAATATTTGCTTCAAAACCATTTATTACAGGTTATTCAACAAAAGTGGAACAGTCATACCCCTAAAGATAGGGTTACAGATTGGATGAGAAAAGCCATGGAAATGGTTTTGAGTTGTTGGGGGGGGGGGTGCTAGGGTGGGTGTGAGGGGAAGAGAATTACATATGGAATGAAGGGCTCAGGAAAAGTGAAGTTACCTGATACACAATGAGCTTCCATGTAAGCTATGTATTGTTTTTTATTGTTCTCTACTACATGTGCAAATCAAACCAAGACTGTTTGCAATAATCTCTGCAACAGTTAAAAATTGTGATCATCTTTTTTTTGGAAAATAAATATGTATAGATATATTCCAAATCCTATTGCCTTTGTCCCTCTTTTAGGCCTTGATAAAGGAACGATTGAGTGAATCCAACGGTCAGTGCGAGTATGCTCTCTATGTCCAAGCATTGATTCTCCGTCAAGAGGGCAGAATTCAAGAATCACTTGAATGTTTTCAGACTTGCAGTTTAATTAATGCTCAGAACCCAAACAATCTGAAGCAAGTGGCGAGATCATTGTAAGTCACATCATTTACATTTGTATCAAATTTTCTTGATTTTACCCAAATAGCTCAGAAGAAGAGTGTTGTTTAAAAAAAAAAAAAATCCACTAATAAAATTTGCATTGCAGCTTTGGGAATTAAATTTTCCATATCAATCTTTGTGTACTTTACACAAATAGCTCGGACATAGCAGGAATCTTTTGCTTTAAATATGGTCACTAAAGATCCATTGCAAATTAGTTTCTCAAGTTTCTGTACAGCAAATATTGAAACTATGTTAAATATCTTGACTTTCAATCATGCAGAGTAAATATTAACTGATTGTCTGTCCTTTCCTTTCTTTCTTTTTTTCTATCTGTTTTCATTATTTGCTTAATTCGTTTAATGATTAAACAGGTAGTTTTCATATCACATTTTATATACTTACTAGTCTACAAATATCGAGCTATTAATAGAAGTATCTCTATGACCATTTCATCCAATATGAATCATTTGAAGTGTCATTAAACAAGTTAGAACAAAATGGAACATTTTACAAATCGCAGATCTCCTTTTTTTGGAGTATGTAATTATCCTTTCATTTTGTTCAAGTTAGATGGCAATTCCTTAACCACTTCGGTCTATTATAAGCCCACTGATATTCATATGTATTTACACTTTAATAGCTTTCACCCGCATAATCTTAAGAGTTCTATTGTTTACAGCCAAAATACAAGTCTAAAAGTCCCAACACACACATTCCGTTTGTTACCAGTTACAACCCCCTCATCAAATCCTTTATTCGCTCCATCGAATAGGAATTTGCTGTATCCCAAGACAATCAGTCTGTAGGAGAATCGTGTACGGTTAAATTTCTACTCACTTCCTCCAGACTCCCTCATTCATTTTCCACCTCCTCAGGCAATTTCCCTTGTGGTAAACCTCGATGCCAAATATGCCCCCATATTACCCCAGGAACCGTGGTCAAAATTCCCAATGTTGACTATAGTCTAAGACCCCCTTCCCTCTCTTGTGATTCTATTAATGTTATTTACATTTTCTACTGTGTACTTTGCAAAGAGGGCAACTATGTAGGTGAAACAGGCTCCCGTTTTACGTTTTAATAATCACAAAAAATCTATTCGTGATAATTTTGCAGGATTCCCAGTTTTCCAAACATTTCAATCTTTATAGTCATTCTCTCAAAAACCTAAAATGTATTTTAATTGCCTCGAACTTCAAATCTGCTACTGAACGTATACGTAAAGAAATCGATTGGATCTTTCGTATTAAGTCTCACATCACCGGCCTCAACGTAGACTTGGGACCCCTTAACAACTATCAGTTCTACAAGCATATGTAATCCGTTCTTTGCTCCTTAATCCGCTTCCTGTATAGTCATGGTTTGTTTGGTTCTAATTCCATCAATGCAACTTACACTTATCTAGCGTCAAACTTTCATTGTGTTACATTTTGTACTTTTCATTCGACTGCCAAGTATTGCTGACGAAGGGCCCAGGGGGATCAAAATTTGCAATATATTTGCTAAAACTTTACTCCGTATTTGTCAATTATGAGTCATATCTTATTTCTCTGGCTTTCTCTAATAATATCTATATATTAATATATCTATATATATATAAATATATATGTAAAAATATATATATATATATATATATATGAATACATCTTTTTGTAAAGTATATATTTTTAAGTAAGCTGTCTTTATATATTTCTTCCCCTATCTAGATTTTTACTTGGCAGACATAAGTCCGCCATCGATGTTTACAGTGAAGCTGCTAGATTAAGTGAGAGAGACTGGGAAATCAGCCATAACCAAGGAGTCTGTTACCTTTACCTGAAGGATTATCTCAAGGTAAAATCTCAAACTTTTTTAACTGAATCAGTTGGTAATTTTCACATCCAATTCAAGTTTTATACTCGCAATCAATGTTGCTTTTATCGTGGAGGATTTTATTACCAGATTTAATTAACTAAAATCAGTCAATAAACTTTTCATCAGTTTATCTTTATTAAAAGGTCATAGGCTGGCAGCATATCAGGTATTGAGATAAAACAAAATTAGAAGCAGTAAAAAACTATTGAAAGAAGGTTGATTGTTGATATTTTATTTTAGAATAATCATATTTTTGAGGAGTTATAAATCTGTTAAAACTTGAATGTAAGAAGCTTGGTCCTTATATCATCATTTTAGGAAGAGGGGTGGCAGAGGGTGAAGGGTTGGGGTGGAAGGGGGGAGGTTTTTTTTACATTACAGAAAAAGTCAGGGAAATTAAACTGTTTCAATCATGGTTTTCTTAACAGGCTAAGGAGTGTCTAAAGCAGGCCATTCAGTACAACAAGCATGATCTATCATATGTGATGCTGGCTAAGATATATCTCATGGAGGATGACCTTCATATGGCAATTGATGTCTACAAGAGAGCCATTGAGTGAGTATTGTAAACCCACAAGCAATGGCAAAATGTAGTATTGTTAATCCACTAACAATACAAATGCAAAATATAGTACTGTAAACACACCACCAAAAAGCAAAGGCAAAATGTAGTATTGTAAATCCACTAACAATGGCAAAATTTGATATTGTAAATCTACTAACAAAGGCAACATTTGATATTGTAAACCCACTACCAATACAAAGGCAAAATATAGTACTCTAAACATACCACCAAAAAACAAAGGCAAAATGTAGTGTTGTAAACTCAAACCCCACAAGCAAAGGCAAAATGTAGTATTGTAAATCCACTAACAAAGGCAACATTTGATATTGTAAACCCACTACCAATACAAAGGCAAAATATAGTACTGTAAACATACCACCAAAAAAAAAGGCAAAATGTAGTATTGCAAACTCAAACCCTGCAAACAAAAGCAAAATTTAGTATTGTAAACCCACCACAAACTAAGGCGAATGTAGCATTGTAATCTCAAACCTCACAAACACATGGTAAAATGTAGTATTGCAAACCCACAAACAAAGGCGAAATGTAGTAAAATTTATAAACATACAAACCCAACAAATAGGTTCCATACTGTCTGTGGTTTGATGGAGCATCACAAAAATATGAGTCGATCTTTAGTTTTTGAATCTCAGGTTTAAGGAGGTCATGCCAAATTGATGACTTACCAGTGAAGCTCTATTGTAGTATCTTTTATTGCCTGTTTCAGGCTTGACACTCCTAGAAATCATTGAAGTAGCAGTTTGGTCTTAACTATTGAATTTTTAATTTTCACTACATGTCTCAGTCTTGGTACTGCTAATCCAGACTGGAAGTGGATAATACTGTGAGTTAAGAAACCTGGGGACAAAGAAAAACATACAACATCTTCTCTAGAGTTAAATCACAAGTACTGTTGTTACTGATTATAGAAACAGTTTCTAGGTGATATCGGTTTGAAATATGTTCTAAGGTCACTTGATGAAAAAAACAAAACTCATGGAAGTAACAGTTTGGTCTTAACTACTGAACTTGCAAGAAATTTGTTGCCAGGCGCGTAGCGATGAATTTGCCAAGGGAGGGGCGAACCGTGGCAAATTATCAGAGCCGTAGATACGGCATTGGAAACTATCTAAGCGTAGCGCCAACCACAGGTTGGCGCGAAGCGTACAAGAAAATTTTGGCCGAAAATGCCTCCCAGGCCGCTGGAAATGGCACTTCCCAGGCCTTGCAAGTTGCATCTAAGCATTTTCTATTTGAAATTACTAGCGATATCATAAAAACGTACAAAAGAAATATGCTCAAGGGGGGAGGTTGCTCCCTTTGCCACCACCCCCCCCCCCTTGGCTGCGTGCCTGTTTGTTGCCAGTGTAAAAGTTTTGTTCAAATTTTTGGATTGTATCTTCTGCTTTTTACTTTCACTGCATTTTTGTTCCTCTTCACAGATCATCACCAGAAAATCCGGAGCTACTGACCACTCTTGGTCTGTTATACCTTCAGGTGACATGCGACAAAAGATGTTTCTTTTCATGCAAAACTGATTTATCTATCTATTATTTGGATAAAAAAAAACCAAAATAAAGCTAATTTCCAAGTGAGATTTTAAGTTCTAATTTTAGTCTACTTCAGTATGAAGATTAAAATTAGTGCACTATAAGTGAGTGGAATTAGAGGAAGATTGCCAAAGCAAGTGAGTTTGTAATTAGCTATCTTCTCACCCACACCCCCTCCCCTTCCCCCACCCCTCCCCTTCCCCACCCTCTCCCATTCCCCCACTTTAACAGAAAAATGAATACAAACAAAGAAAAAACAGAAGTCAAAAACATACAAAATGCAAGTTTCAGTATTGAATCTCAATAAACAATTTTAGTTTGTGTTTTGTTTAAGAATTGTAGATCTATTGTCTGTACATCTTAATATTATTGAAAAAACTATTCTAGAGTTTTGGATTGCTACTATTCGAGAATTTTGAGGATGAAGCTGCTTTGAGATCTATTTGCAGTTGCGTAGGAAGCTATCAAAAAGGAGCAGAAGATTGGTGTGGTCTACGGTGTTCACCCAAAGAATTTTAAGTTTTGTAGATGCTACAGTGGCCCAGATGAGACTTTGAAAATTTGGACTATTTTATGTCAAAATTTCTACATTTTTTCTATTTAAACAACAAATTTCAGTGTTTCCAGATTATCAACCCTCTCGTCAACACTTACTGCATGCACACTTGAAACCTTGCGATTAAAACAGTGACTTGAAGCAAGTCCAATGTTACAGTGAATAGCCACTGCAGCTGTAACCATCTTTATATGTCATTGTGTGTTTTTTGATTATCAAATTAATGTTCTTTTAATGTTTTCTAAAACATTCAGGTGGGACAGAATCAAAGAGCCTTTGAACATCTGGGAAATGCTTTAACATACGATCCTTGCAACGTTAAGGTGAGAACTCTCATATGGAGAACCTTTCACTGAAATCTAAACTTGTAAAATCAAAAATTTGTTAAATGAAAAAAAAGAAGAAGAAGAATATGGCAATCTAGTTATAAAAGACTAACTGGTGCAAGTAAAGATGACGTAAGTCCAACAGTTGGGCGACAGCCAGGAAAAAATCATTAATTGAAAAGTTCTCACGAAACCAGAAGAATCAGTAAAAGCAAAAATTTCTCAATGACGTGTGCTACAAATGGCATTTCCGGTAACTGGAACTGCTGTCCCATAAAGTCATTTATCATCTCGCACCCTAGATATCTGTTGCACTATTAGAATGTCATCGATGATGTCTGGTCTCTCGAAAGATTTTTTTTCTGGCAATCACTCATCAGATTTCTTTCTGCATCGTGTAAATTTCACAAATTGCCGGAGTCATCGATTAAGAAAACCACTTAGTCCGTGACAGGCTGCGAATTGTCACAGATGTTATTTTTTGTCCCCTTTTTTTCCCCCATTTTTTTTTTTTTTACCAGGTTCAGGGCATTCATAAGGTCAGCAAAAAGAAAATCAATTCATGTTAAGTAGTTATTTATTGCGAGATTATATCTAGGAATCAAGTACGGGCTTTGATGGTATCTAAAGAGGAGAGGGAAAAAATAACAGTAGATGTGTTTACTCTGAAAATGAGAAAGTTTTTGCGAAAAAATAGAAAATCAAGTCATGATGAGTAGTTATTTATTGCGAGATATTATTTCTAGGAATCCAGTATAGGCCTTGAAGGTATCTAAAGAAGAGGGGGAAAAAATAACAGTAAAACAAGAATGTTCAATGTCTTACACATAATTTGAATTGTGAATCATACTTAACGAGTAACATATCCTTGCAGTGAAGGTACATACAACTTAAGATATATTCTAAAATTAAAAGATGAAAAAATTTGATGTTTCATTTGATAGATGACTGGTATATATTGAGTAAATTTTAATTATGATTATGATATTTTTTCAAAAGTATTCCTTTTAGGGGAAGGGAAACTACTGCTATTTCCAAATGAGTTATCAGAATGTTGTAGAAAATTTCTGCACTTGACAACTTTCAGTGATGGTATAATGAGTCATTAATTAATCATTGTTTTCCTCCCATTCTTTCTCGTAGGCTATCCTTGCTGCTGGAAGTATGATGCAGTTTCACGGTGACTATGATGTCGCCCTCACCAAGTATCGCATCGCAGCAGCTTCCGTGCCGGAAAGTGCGTCTCTCTGGAATAACATAGGGATGTGTTTCTTTGGAAAGAAGAAACTGGTCGCAGTAAGTTCTGTTAATCAGTCAGGCTCCGATTAGATAAATGTGTCGGAAGAAATTTGCTGAACCAGATTCACAGTACACTTTTGGTGTGAAAATTCAACAAAGTGAATTTATGTACTTTGATGCACTTTAAAGTCAGTGTTTACTGGTAATTAATTTTTGGTTCTGATCAAGTTTTATAAGCTTAATTTACCTTTGTTATCAATTTTATTTACTTCCTTCCCAATTAGTTCAGGTAACTTTTGTCCCCTTTTTGTGTCTTTATACAAGTTTAAAGCAGAAACATGAACTCAAATACTATCATGAACCTATACGTTGAGAGACACCTACCCCCCCCCCCACCTCTCAACCACCTCTTAAAGTAGCCTTTTTATCAAACATTTTCATGTTTGATAAATATTAAGGAATGTTTAATATGTTCTTTTTTTCACTTAGATTTTTATGATAGAATCTAAACTTCTAGTTCAAACAGCTCTAGAAGGGTATTCATGATCTTGCTGATTGATAATAATGTGTAGGCTTACCATGGATAGCCAGTTTCATTTCGAGTTTGTTGATAATGTGAAATTAAAGTATTCCACATTGCCCTAGGCCAGAGCTAGGGGTATTGGTCAGAGGGGGCGAGAATGGTCTGTAGGGGCCCTTTCGACACTATATCTAAGCGGAGTGCCACCACAGGTTGGCGCGGAGCGTACAGAATTTTTTTGAGTAAAGATACTCCCTAGATCGCCGGAAATGACCCTTTCCGGGCCTTGCTAATTTGCAGATAAACGAAGAATAAATAGCCGTCAGAGCATTTTGTCAGAAAATTACAGCAAGAAAATGTGACAAATGTCAATAGGTAGATGAGAACGCAATAAAAAAGTCAATAATCGTGAATAAGTAAAAAGTGGTAAAAAGCTGAAAAGGGCGCCAGCAGTCCATTTGAGTCCGTCAGGGGGGCATTCGCCCCCCCTGACTGTATGGACGCTCCGCCACTGCCCTAGGCTTCTCAAAGCTGCCGGCATGTTGGTCCATAACTTTGTAGTAATCTGGTGGAGCCCTGTCATAGTCACAAATAAATGGATAACAGTCCATCTAAGACACCTATATGCATGATCATGATATCATATGGCACTTCCTAAATTAGCAAGTTATTCCTTGCAGGCAATCAGCTGTCTGAAGAGGGCGGTATACCTAGCACCTTTTGATTGGAAAGTGATGTACAACCTGGGCTTGGTTCATCTTTCTATGTCTCAGTATGCTTCAGCATTTCATTTCCTGAGTGCTGCCATCAACCTGAAGCCAAAGATGGGTAAACTCTATATGTTGTTAGCAGGTCAGTAACATTTTACTTTGTGAAATGAATCTTTTGGGGGTAGTATGGGTGGGTGTTAAATTGATAAGTTAATATGATGTCAGGTAATTAAAAGTTTTGAAAGGCACGAGGCAAAATATCTACATGCTTATAGGTACCTTAACACAATTAATTGCTCCCATTGACTTACACTCTAACTTGGTCACTTTCCAAGGTCGCTAGAGCATAGGTAGAAATTTTCAACTGACATGTCCTACCCACAATAATGATAGCTAATGGCTGGGGCTATCATAAAATATTCAATTTTTGCCACCATGACCGTTTAAATACTGAGCTACAAGAGCTCAAAGGTTAGCAGAGTGCTAACCAACCCACCTGCCAGCTCTCGCTGTGGAATCTACTTGCTTCACCCAGGAATTTCTAAAATACTTTAAATCACGTTCAATCCTCCAGATTTTTAGACCATCTGTAGTTTATTTCATCCTCTTCAACATCCAAGCATGAAAAAAAATGGTGATGACTCAAAAGTGCCAAAAATATCCCTAAAGTGGGTCACTTTAGGACTATTTTTCCCACGGTCAACCTTTCAGGTGGACGCACACTGACCTGATTGTGGTATTGTACCTACAAAGGCTGATAAGTCAAGTAATGAAGTGTTTTGTTTGGTTTTGTGGCAAAAGGTTGTTCAGACAATATAAAAGAAAAGTAAAACAAGTTATATAGATTTTACATAAAGGTTGATGCATCATTATGATATCAAAGATATATATATATATATATAGATATATATATCTATATATATATATAGATATATATTTATATATATATATATATATATATATATATATATATATATATATATATATGAAAATCGTAATGAGTTGGAAAATCAAGAACAGTGAAAAAACTTTCAGCCTCCACCGGGATTCGAACCACGGGCCTCCCGCTCTGTACGCGGACACCCTAACCACTAGGCTATGGACGCTGATTGTATGTCCAGAGGTTCGAAACCGGTATGTCCAGAGGTCCTTACCGGTTTCGAACCTCTGGACATACAATCAGCGTCCATAGCCTAGTGGTTAGGGTGTCCGCGTACAGAGCGGGAGGCCCGTGGTTCGAATCCCGGTGGAGGCTGAAAGTTTTTTCACTGTTCTTGATTTTCCAACTCATTACGATTTTCATTTATATATATTCATTTGCCTTTGTCGTTTACCTCCATTGCATATATATATATATATATATATATATATATATATATATATATCGGGTTAATTTTTAACCTTTCACAAGTGGAAGCAATAAAAAACAGTTAAATTAAAACTATTCGTGCCAAGTTTTGACATAACATTTGTCAAAGTTTCTGTGTCTTTAGAGTTGCTCTCAAAATTCAAAGAGGAATGGATTGTATTGAACAGGAATTTCTAGACCTGACCCCCCCCCAAAAAAAAAAAAAAAAAAAAAAAAACATGACAAGTAACTGACTATACCACCTTGAAGAACAAAAGTCCAGAAGAAAACTCGGACACCAACATGGAATGAGTCATTTCACTGTGCAAGAAAAATTTCTTGACAAGTTTTAATGTTCCTTAAATGAATGCTAAAGTGGCTCGTGATAAATTGCACCACTTTTGAGAAGGAAAAACACAAACAATCAACCAAGGGTGGAAAAAGAATGATGAAGGGAAAAGAAACTGTTAAAAAGCAGTGAAAACTCCTCTAATAGCAAATATCATCCTTAGAAAATAACCAGCCAATAACACACCACTAGATCAATATATCTAGGTATCGCCTTATCTTGCCTCTAATGTGACAGCAGCCAGAGAGGTGTGAAGGACAGAAGCTATAAAAACTGCTATTAAAATTTAAACATCATTTGTTATCCTCAGCATCCTTTTATGTTCTCTTAAACCTTTCTTGCTCTTATGTGAGAAACCTTTAGGGTGTGACTCCTCACCCCACATCCCCCCCTCTCCCCCTGATCTGCTATTATTATCTTCCCTTCTTTCCATTCCAGTGGCTTTAACACATCTTGAAGATTTTGAGAATGCCCGCAAGTCCTATGAACAGGCTGCAACTCTGGATGTGTGAGTAGATTTTATTCTGTTTTTTTGTAAAAACAAAACTTGCCCATAATTGACATTTACTGCAGGAAATTTGTTACTAAATGGATGTTTTATCTGATGAAAGTGCAAACTGCAACTCTAGTTACTGGGCGATGACCTATGGCTGATCCATGACAGAGCAAAAGATCCACTCAACATTTTCCTTGTTTCTTTACTTGATGTACAGAGTGATTCATAGTCGTGTACTGATGGTAGCACGGCTATAACAAGTCACTTAACTTGCTAATTGTATCTATACTTGATATAAAGAGTGATTCATAGTCATGTATATATGATAACACAGCTGTAAACAGTCACTCAACTTGCTAATTGTATCTATACTTGATATACAGAGTGATTCATAGTCGTGTACTGATGATAACACAGCTATAACAAGTCACTCAACTTGCTAATTGTATCTATACTTGATATACAGAGTGATTCATAGTCGTGTACTGATGATAACACAGCTATAACAAGTCACTCACCTTGCTAATTGTATGTATACTTGATATACAGAGTGATTCATAGTCATGTATTGATGGTAACACAGCTATAACAAGTCACTCAACTTGCTAATTGTATCTATACTTGATATACAGAGTGATTCATAGTCATGTACTGATGGTAGCATGGCTATAACAAGTCACTCAACTTGCTAATTGTATCTATACTTGATATACAGAGTGATTCATAGTCATGTACTGATGATAACACAGCTATAACAAGTCACTCACCTTGCTAATTGTATCTATACTTGATATACAGAGTGATTCATAGTCATGTACTGATGGTAGCATGGCTATAACAAGTCACTCAACTTGCTAATTGTATCTATACTTGATATACAGAGTGATTCATAGTCATGTACTGATGGTAGCATGGCTATAACAAGTCACTCAACTTGCTAATTGTATCTATACTTGATATACAGAGTGATTCATAGTCGTGTACTGATGATAACACAGCTATAACAAGTCACTCACCTTGCTAATTGTATCTATACTTGATATACAGAGTGATTCATAGTCATGTATTGATGGTAACACAGCTATAACAAGTCACTCAACTTGCTAATTGTATCTATACTTGATATACAGAGTGATTCATAGTCATGTACTGATGGTAGCATGGCTATAACAAGTCACTCAACTTGCTAATTGTATCTATACTTGATATACAGAGTGATTCATAGTCATGTATTGATGATAACACAGCTGTAACAAGTCACTCTACTTGCTAATTGTATTTATACTTGATATATAGAGTGATTCATAGTCATGTACTGATGGTAGCATGGCTATAACAAGTCACTCTACTTGCTAATTGTATTTATACTTGATATATAGAGTGATTCATAGTTGTGTACATTGATGATAATACAGCTGTAACAAGTCACTCAACTTGCTAATTGTATCTTAACTTGATATGTAGAGTGATTCATAGTCGTGTACTGATGGTAGCACGGCTATAACAAGTCACTCAACTTGCTAATTGTTTCTATACTTGATATTCAAAGTGATTCATAGTCATGTACATTGATGATAACACAGCTATAACAAGTCACTGAACTTGCTAATTGTATCTATACTTTATATACAGAGTGATTCATTGTCATATATTGATGATAACACAGCTGTAACAAGTCACTCAACTTGCTACTTGTATCTATAGTCGATATACAGTGTGATTCATAGTCATGTCATGATCATAGCACAACTGTAACAAGTCACTCACCTTGGTAATTGTACCATACTTGATATACAGAGTGATTCATAGTCATGTACCGATGATAACACAACTGTAACAAGTCATGATCAACAGACCTATAGCACAATACTCTTGCATTTTGCATGGAATGTTTCATAGTCATTCGCATTACTCAGAATCGATAAAGACATACTAATCTTTGTATCTTTCATTTTGTGTTAGAGGTCTTTCTTGTGAGAACAATTTACAAAACTCTAATCTAAATATTTGACGACCCAACAGAAAAATTACAAATATTGCAGCATAATAACATTTCTTAACTGAATTAATTTTTCATTCTTCCCTTCTTTTACAATTTCTTGCAAACTTCTGTCTTTGGAAAACAAAATATGTTCTTGTTTCATACTGTCATATCTGTATGTTGTTCAAACCTTGAGTCCTGCTTGTAAGATCAAGTGAACGAGGGGGGGGAGGGGAAATTAGTATTCGTAGATTGAGGGAGTTGTTTACTTATAGAACTGTCATGAGTAAGATGTTCAAAGAAGAAGAAAAAATCAGAGTTAAAGCGGGAAATTTACTCTCCTTGCATAAATGTAATTCCACTTTGGGAAAGGATTCTATTCGACAAGACATTAAAAGCAAAAAGGCTTAGCTCCAAATTGTGCCTTCAGGAACCTTTTCATTGACAAGCTTGTAATGAAGCAAATGTAATGTCTCTTGAAGCCTGGAGTCACAAACTCGTCGTACATTGTATGATCTTCTCGGATGTGACTGAGATTGTCATGAAACCATCATAGTATGTTTGAACTAGCCAGAGGTCTCATTTGCTCGTTTGCTTCGTCTCTGAATGAGAGAAACACCCTTGGGAATCGTGAGCTTTTGGAATTTGGGATAGTTTTTAGCAAACTTTTGCAAATTCACTGCCGAAGGTGTGATTGTATATTTACTGGATGTTATTTCACATACTTTGCTCGTATTGAGACAAACATCCATGATTAACATGTGCAATTGTTGAATAACACAGAAACGTGACTGTTCTACCCAAAAATTGTCGCCTTAAGTTTCAAACCAGTCAATGACTCCTCGCATATTGTTGTTGTTGTTGTTGCATTTCTCTCGCAGCAAAGACTCGACGATGAACCTGAATTTCTGCATATTCCTCTACAATCAAGGTGACAGAAAATCAGCCGCCAAGCAATTTTCACAGTTTGAGCAGAAATATAAAAAAATGAAAGAGTCAGCAACTCAAGACATTGATCCTGAGGTATGGAATTTTGTACTTGTATGCTTTTAGTGTTAGTGTTTGGATACTTACTATACATACATATGCATTGATATCTATATATTATGGATATAATGGATATTCATGTCTCATTCCCATAATTATAAATATTCATATGTATTTATTTGTGCAGAGAACATGAATATTCATTGTTTAATGATAAAGAAATTGAAAATATTTGCGACGCAAACTGTAGACATTGATCCTGCCCTGTCAGTCAATCAGTCAATCCATACAATATGTTTGCTAACTATGCTAAATCCCATTCTGATCAAAATCCAATTTTCAAATTTATTTGAAATATAGATGTTAACAACCAAGTAATAAGTTCTTAGAGCAAAAGTATAAGCTCATTGTTTTAACTGGTTACATAAAGCAAACAAATAACAATAATAATAATTCCTGAATAATGGGCATTTGTATTATTTATTTTTCTTATGATTTCTTTGAATTTTGATTTTTTTCATTTTTATGTGTATTGATATTAAGCAAAAGAAATATTTGAGATATATAACCAACTCACAAAGTTTGTTTCATGGTTCTGTAAGTTTTCTTTTCTCATATCATTCCCAGATGATTAACGATATTAAAATCCTTAATAGTACAAGTAATCTTTGTCTGTAGTCAAAATTGATTAAAAAAACAATATTAAAGACAATAATTCAGAGAACCGGTCACAATATGTTATGGAGTGTTAGCAGCTTGAGCAGCAAATCAAGTCAAATTTATGATCTCTGTGAGATGATGTTATGCTTTGTTAACCTTCGATCAATCTCTTACACAATATAGCTCCCCAGAAAGTACTTCAGCCTCTCAATCTCTCTATCTCTCTCTCTCTCTCTGCGATCATTTTAGACTCTCATATTCATACTTGATAAGTTCCATGGCAGAGTTCTATAAATTTATGCCTAAGTCTCTGCAGCTTTGTGGTCTGTCTGCTATAATTCAATGAAGAGATTTTCTTTTGAAAACACTGGTTGATTTATCATTGCACATTTGAAAGTCTCAGTTATGTAAAGTATGAAAATAAAGTTGGACAAGATAGGATTTTTTTTTTTTGGTTTTCTTAAATTTTGTGGAGTGTTGCAGAATTTACAGCAATAACTACAGCATCTATTAGTATGTTTGTTATTTAAATCAACAACAGATTGTCATACAATTGTACAATAGTTTTGCTGCAGTGTAGAAATGGGAAAAGAAAAATAGGGGAAAAGAATGTGGAATTGTGTTATTGGATTTAAATTGTAAAGATGCATAGGGTTGCTCTATCGTCCTGCTTAAAAACCAATTTATTATGAGACCTCTAGGAAATATTTCTGTAGTTGAATGTTAATGAACATGTTATGAAATGTCGAGAACATAGTATGGTCCAGAGGAGGGAGAATGAGTTGATGGGGGGGGGTGGGGTGGGGGTAAATTGGAAGTAGATCTATATTGCCCAATGGAAACATAGATTTTGTGAAATTTCTGATTAATAAATTGCATTTAGCCCCTAATCACAAAGAAATATTTAGTTTAGTTCAGTAGCAAAGAAGAATCAGGAGGGACACTCAAGTCCCAATCAAGGACCCTATAGGAGAGAACAAAAAGACTGAAGACACAAACACTCAGTCCCGATTACAATGCTTACAGTGCTTGTCCAAAGCATTCTTAAACCCATTCACACTTCTTGTGAAGTTTAATTCAGTTTACTTGAATAATGTGTTTTCGTTCCCAAATAAAGAAATAAAAGTTTCCTTGTAAGTCAATTGTTTGTGATTTTATAATACTTGGAAACCAAGAGAAGGCATAAACCCTGACATGTCACATTAACAACATCATTTGATGACCTGTCTCCTCCCTACTAATGTACTCTCATTTTAAAAGTTTACAAAATTTTATTTTCTTCACTTTTCTTTTTATGAGATGTTTTTCTATTGAAAAGGTTTCTCTGACTGTTTTTGATATCAGATTCCAGTTAGATTGTAATCAAAATTTTGTTGCTAACTATCTCTGCCGTCTGTTTCTATTCTGTTAATTTGTGCTCAAGATTATCGAGATTGCAAACAAACTAGGACCAGCATTACAAGTAGGAGAGAGTCTCGTCTGGAAAGCAGAGTCCTCTACCAAGCCGTATCCCGAGAGACCAGGAACGAAGAGACCGACAGATGCGGAGGCAGCAGACGTATCGAGGAGGATGGCATCCGTGCCGATGCCACCAAATCAAGATCCAGCAGAGAAGAGTATGGCCGGTGGAGGAGACAAGGTAGAAAGAACAGCCGTAGCCGAATAACATCTCTCGAGAGAGAGAGACAAAGAGGGAGGTACTAATCAATGTCACTCAGTGGTTCTCAAAAAACAACCCCCAGGGCCAACCCCCCACTTGAAGGATGTCTGTCCAACCCCCCCTCCCCCGTACACCCCACGAAGGAAAAAGAACCATGCACTGATTGGTGTAAGGCCTAGTATTGAGCACCTTACCCAATCATTAATACATTGTACAAAGAAGGTTTAGGGAGATTCTGTCTGGCTCTTTACATTATCTAGGCATTGTGTTTCCCTGAAATTCATTGAGAACCACCTATGTAGATAATTTAAAAAATTCTTTTTCTTTGTTGCATTTGATGTCATTAAAAATGTGTCTATAAAAAGATTTCAGCTGTTACAATTGTGATAACCTTACAGCTGGAAAATGTTTTCATAAAGAGATGTTAGATGTCAAATTTTGTGCAGCATATTATCTCAGAAAATGAAAGGTACTAAATCTGCTTAATTATGAATCTTTTATTTTACACTCTTTTCTTCAACAATGACAAAAAACATACATCTTAGTTCATTTGTTTGTTCCCGTATTTAAAGTGGTATGATGCCTTCCATTATCAAACACACACAAGCCGATGCATTTCATCACCGGCCTAAATCATCTAGATCTCAGTCACGACAGGTTTCCTGTACATCTTTTCTGCGGGAATTATCCCTTTTGCAGGCATGAGCTTTTTCCGCGAATTCGCGGAATATCCGTGATTTCTTTTCTACCTCTGGGACAAAAACTATTATCCTAGCACACTGCAGCAAACGCAAAACTGGAGCCTATAGCGCAATTTTTGCAAAGTTCCGTGATTTTTTTTTTACCCCAGGCTCATCCCTGCTTTTAGCAGAGGATGGGTGATTTATAGTTTTGTTTATAAGCAAATTCAAGTTTATGTAGAAGGTATATGAGGAACCTGTCAATACTGAGAGAAATGTTTTAATACTGTCATGAGGAGCAAACTGTACACGTTTATAATGGAAATACAATTTATAGGGCTTCAAATACATTATAGGGCTTTAAATTCCAAATGTCTGAAAGTATACATATTTAGCTAGATCACCTGAATGTCATGTGACCTTTATACAAAGATGGGAAATTTACATTTAACGATTGGAAGTAAGACTAATCAATAAGCAATAATCCTTCGATTATTATTGACACTGAGATAAACTTTGATGTTTCAGGGAAGGTTTCCATGAAGATCCTGAAATTAGTTTTACAGAAACAGTTGATACTTTGAAATGTCTGCCATGTGCATTACTCTTAACCATGGTTGGCCATGTAGAACAGTTTGTCATTTCCTTTAGAAATCAATTTTTGAGACATTTAAAGCTGCAGTTTTTGTTAAATATTCTACAATCTGGTGGTACAAGGGGCATTGTTCTGGACAGGGGGATAGGCAGCCCATGCCCACACTGTTATACCAAAAAAAAGCCAGTTTAAGCCACTCGTTTTGTTATTTTTTAAAAAATTTTCTTTAGTTTTTTCTTTTTTTCTTTGAACTACATTGAATGAAAGTGCGAGTTATTAAAGTAGATTAACATATGACGAATGGGTCTTGGCGAATGAGGCAAACGTTACAAGGCAAAGCAAACTATAGCTTTAAGTGATATGATCAACGCTGGTTTCGAATCGTCTTTCAACCCTAAAAACAAAGGCGAAAACATATCTTTGCTAGCAAAACATATGATTAATAGATAATCGGATTCCATTGAAGTTTACGATTGATGCGTAGTCATGGGTTTAATTTTATAATTTGAAGAAGATTGGGGAACATTTTTACTCCTGTCTCTCAATTCTCTCCTCATCCTTCTCCTCCTCCTCCATTGCATCTTGGGAGGTTCAAGGCTGAAAGTTGCATGTAGCGAACTTAAGTTAATATAAACCAGAAGAAGCTTGTAGAAATGATACCTGTTACTTTTACCCTCAAGGCAAAGATCCAGTTCCTGTGGGGAAATGAAATGTTTGACTGAAATGTTTGACAGAGTACGCATATCCATCGCTTTTCATTTGGCCCCAAAAATATTCAAGTTATTCCTCTTGGGTTCGTCTGTGGAACACTCCTTCTCTTGGCATCAAAGAAATGAAATATTTCGAAGAGAAGAAAGGTGTAATTAATGGTCTGGTTTACTCCTTATAAAATGTGTAAAATCTTCTTGCAAAGGAATTATATCTGATTTTCAAAAATCTACCAATTTTTGTTATAGAATTACAATAGTATCTAACAACTTTTTAAGTCATCCTCCCGAAAATAAACCGATTGCATATTTATAAAAGGGTAACGTTCCATATTTTGCTCCAAATCTGTCATGGATACTCAAATCAGGCGTGATGTTATTCTCCATTCCATTTTCCTTAAGATACATGCCTTGAATTATAATCACCTTGGGATATATTTGTCTATATTATATACATTCGTTTTTGTTTTTGTTTCCACTTTGCCTTCGCTCCCATTTCTTGGATGTTTTTCCTTATTATCTCAAAATCAATCTTGAATTTCCCTCATTGTCATTGAGACAGTAACCGGATCGGATGTGTCCTTTTATCTTGCGATCCGTTTCCAGGAATTTGAGGAGGTAAAACTTACCGATACAAACCCACCGTGAATATAAATAACACTAAACCAGAAACATACATAAATTACCTGTAAAGATGTCTCTCCTCACTGTAATACCTGCCATTAAAACGGATCTTAACAAGGAAGTAAAATTAGTTGTAATGTTTTCCAGTAATTTCATGAAATACGAACGAGTATTTATTTGTAAACAACAATGTCACGTGACTGACATGCACGTTTTTGTCGGCGTCACGAGGTGAATAAATTTTGCAGTTCAACTGTTCCAGATGTTTTATTCCGAATAGGCTTCTTTTTTTGGTTGTCTTCAAATAAGTGCTGCTCTTGTGAAAATTTCAATGTATCTAATTTCACTGTTTATGTTTATGCAACCACTAATAATTTAAAATAATTTTATTGGATGGGCAACATTTTTTTTCAGTCTTTCTGTCTGGAATTATCTATTCACCCACTTGATGTATTCACAATTTATTGCAAAGATTACCGGTGGAATTTTATATATTATTATAACTATTTTGCTGGTATTATATAATATTTCCCTCAATCTTGGAATAATGAATACCTTTACTGCCCCAATGCAATACCCATTTGTTTTTGTTAACCCCTGCCTTGTCTCACCATCTCTAAGGGGGTCAAATTATTCAGTCCTCATCAATTATTTATCAGACAAAAAAAAAAAAAGCCAAAGCTTTTATTTGTGGCTTAAATATGATCATATAAACAATATTGTGGTTATAGCTAAAACATTGGGGGATTCATGATTGATGATCTATATATGATTATTATCAGCTTGAAAAGTTCCTGTCGTCTGTCTTAAAAAGAACATTTAAAGGTTTCTTATTACGGTTTTATTTTTTAACTTTAAGGAAAATGTCTACGTTCCGCACGATTCGTCAAATAGTAATTTAACAAACAACGTTGGTGTATTTTGATGGGTCTTACTTTCTGTTAGGAAATAAGAAATAGAAAAATAGAAAAACTGAAGAGACTCATGTAAGGCGTTTTTGAAGTTGTACAATAAAGTAACAATATATATTCTAATGTAACAGTGGTCGGTCCAGGATTTTCTTTGTTTTTTCTTGTAAGAGGGACCTCGGGAGACAACTGTCGGGACGATATGGGAGTTAATACCGAAATATCAGTCCATCAGAAAGCATCGGTTAAAGGTAACGAATACCTGTCTGCGTTGCGTAGTGATGTTTGGTCATGTATTCATTACCTTCCACGGGCAACCCCTCCCCACCCATCCCCTCCCCTCCCTTCTGAGTAGTTCTGGAACCGCCACTGATTAATATGTCAAAGTGTCTACGCGACGAATTATTTACACTGGAATCGAGTCATTAAGTGCACAATATAGTTGACATTCTTTGATTGAAAACAATTCTGGTAAGGGTGTGTCTTAGCTTCATCAGTTTCAACGTTTGTTTTGAGTAATTATCTCGGTAGACCGGATTGGTATAGTTGTTGAAAATTTTGGCTTTTAAACGCAAATTTATATCCTCTTTTATCCAACTGTTATTGTCATTGAGATGCTAAAGACAATTAAAGATTAATTACCACAGGCAATCAATTTGAACTTGGATGCAAATATTTCACAATTCCTTCATGATTGTGTGTTATGGCACAGTAATGTTTTTTTTAAATATGACCTTTGACCCGAACATGAAGCAACGATATATTCAATCTTACTGTTTTGTTGTGTGGTTGGCTTTGTTGTATTATATATTGTTGCAAATTGGTATTATTATTATTATGATGAAATAACTAATAGTAGCAATAAAAGAGACATGCATGGTATTTTGAAAGCGATGAGTTTAACATTTTTCCTCTCTGAGATAATTTAGGTTCTTCTTTCTCTATTTTTTATATATATTTTTTTTGTATTTAAGAATATATTGACACACAAAAAAAAAAAACACGGAAGCATATGATACACATCGTTTTGCCTGCAAAAAGATGATCTTTTTCAATATGATATGTGTGGGGTGGAGTTCGGTGACATCGGTGGGATATTAAGCTGCTAATGTTAAAAGGACGGGAATTAAAGTCTCTGTCATTGTCGAGTTAAAACAAAGAACCGTCAACGATAAGTGAACTATGTATCAAGATGTGTTGATCTCTTGAGATCAGTATGAAAACAACACTTAGGGCGACATTGGCAATTTAATCTACTTTCGTCAAACTGGATCATTGTGAAGACTTCACTATGGGTGCTATTTATAATAATCACTTTACAAAATACATATAGCAAGGAATTAAATTAAATAATACATTAATTACACATTAAACACACTTAGGGCGACATCCCATAAAATAACGCTAAGAGCGATTTAATGTTATATCATCACACTGAACCATTGTTAGGACTTCAGTATGGGTGTTATTTATAATAATACCTTTACTAAATACATATTGCAAGGAATTAAATAAAATAATAATAGCATCTAGCACTTAACTACATGAATATCGTCCTCGACATGATAGATGGATGGATAGATAGAGATAGATATATAGGTGGGTGTGTGTATCGGCTTCTTGTTAAAACAGTCGGACATATACTATGTCTCCCCCCCCCCCCCTTAATTAAAAGGGAAGCTTCTAAGATTACAAATTTGATATAAGATAATTACGCAGTTGAAAGTTGAGGTAACATTCAAACAGGGAGGTATCAGCTAATGTGATTATCTTGGGAGTTTGTGTATAGGGTTTATGTGTAACATCACCGATCCTTTTCCTTCCTTCTCTAGACCACGTGAATGTCAAAGGATCTCTTTATTTTTTCTCCTTTTTTTTTCGAGTGTCAACCTTGGCAGGTTACATTTTAGTCTCTTGAGAGAATTTCAAAAACTTCGTGAAAGGTATCATGTGCTACCATGTCACGAGATCAGTTTTTCCTCGTGAATATATTAGTGTGTGCATGTAAGAAGTCCTTGGTGATATCTTTGGTTTATCTTGGAGGGTCCGTGAAGACGTTTCCTGTTAGTTCTTTAAAGCAGCCGACTAGACATTGATATCATCGAATGATGCTCCTATAAGAGCTGTATTTACTCCTCCGTGACAACCAGTATCGTCCGCCTCTTCACATGTCAATGAGGTGGTTCCCATGGTGATACTTTAAATTGTCGAAGGTATCAAATTAAAGTACGTGTGTTTCCAAAAAGAAAGATTCTCGATTCGACAGTTTTCAAGAGGAAGCACAGCTGGTCAAGTTCCAGAGATGACTTGAAGTCGAAGGTTCGAATATCGTTAAAGGAGCTTACGTTCCGGTACAAAGAAAAGGACATAGTTACGACTTGCGTGAAATCTTGCGTGAAAGAATAACCAAAACAAATTTCACTAGAGCGCTTCAGAACAAAACACAGCATATCTAATTTTATGGATTCCAAGTTCCGTAGAGAAAAAAATCTCTCGCCGAGCGTTTCAAAACGAAACATAATAAGATAAAATATTCTATTTTTAGATTTGAATTTCCATAGATACATTTTACGACTCGTATATCGTGAAATGGTCAACTAAGAGGTTCTTTGTTTGAAAATTAATGCCAGCTCGTTAAGCAGGGTGAATATGACTTGTTGTAAGTCGTTTCACCAATCGAAACTGCTCATAGGCAGATTGACACTGTCTGGGTTGGGTGTGACTAAAAATATATTTCGCTCCACTGAAAGCTTTGAGCTCAGCTATAGCGTTTCTGCCGCAATTCTGTCACTTTTCTGCAACCGTGTTTGAATGATTGCGATTTCGTCATTTTTCACACAATCTGGCTGAAATTTCGTCAGTGGCTTGTGTGAGTTCAGTTGTCATACATGCGATCATATTTTATCAATTTGAAAGTCATTTGAGGTCACGGGAGATCATTTTCTGAAAACGTGAAAACTGTTATACTCCTTCCTGGAGCGTTTGTCCAAATGTGCCGATATGTTGTGGATATAGCGTTGTGGATATAACGTTGAATGGGATGTTGAATGTGGATATAACGAATGTGGATATAACGTTTGAATGGTGGTGAACCAATTTTGAAGCACCAAAATACAGTGTCAGAAAGATGAATTACTCTGAAATTTGGAGAAAAAAATGGACTGTGTCTCATTTCTCCCCTATCACTTTAAGCAAGTTAGTGGGGGTATATACCCCACATATCCCACGCTATTTCCCGCGTCTCTATACTGTACCGAATGGTGTAAGCAGAATATATAAATAAGGGACTAAAACAAAAGAAAGGGTCAAAGGTTAAGACTGTTCTGTTATTGATATATTTTCATCACAGTTACACACTGCCGTATAGGAAACCACTCTTAGTATTGTCAACTTGGTATTGATTTGCACGTCTCACTTGGCCGGGGAGGGTGTGGGGGAGGGGATTGGGTGTGTGTTTGGGGGGACTGACATTGGCACAACCCTTACTATTTGTTGACCCCATACGGGTATCACAATGAAGACGGATGGTCACGTCTACCATGCTATTAGTGCTAGCTATATCCTAAGGTTATATACCTATGATGTTCTTTGATAATGAGCAAACATCTTCCTGGAACCGACTTCTGTTAAATCCAAAAACATAGGCTATTTGAGCACGCTAAACGTGTTGATGTCACAACCAGCCAAATAACTTCAGTACCCTTTTTCGTCAAAAGCAGAATCAATCTTCCTAGTTTAAAGACATTATGTTGTGCGTGTGAATGCTTATTTATTTATTAATAGTTCTCTCCCAACCCCAATACTGGCCTCAAATTTGTCACTCGGGAATACACGTTTACTGTATTAGTAATACTTGTATGTAAGCACAACATAAAAATCGATTCACACTTCTGCAAATTGTTTTCTTTTTTGTTAATGTGAAATACAACTTCTAAAATAATGAACTTCTATGATGATGGAATTACACAATTGAAAGAAAGAGAAGGCCTCAGATTCAAGTGAAGAATGCTGATTCCATTTAACAGAAGGCTATCACTTTTAGGAGACCCATCATTTCATTATTACATAAATAATATATCTTCATAAAAGGTATCTTTCTGTCTCTTTTTGTTCCTTTTTCCTTCGTCTTTCAATTTTTTTGAATTATTGTTATTTTGTTTTTGTTTTCACTTTAAAAGGATATGACGTGTATAGTCAATATGATTTGTGTGCGGAATAATAAAATTCGTCATTGACAGCTGGTAGAAGAAAAAAAAAATAGGGAGGAGGTCTACAGTACCGGGATATATTCTATAGATTTCTTTCACAAATTCGCACAAAGTATAATGTTCTCAATTATACACATCCTTTGCAAACGGCGAAAACCTTGGTGAAATTTCTCTATGAATTGTCAAAGACAAGGTGCCTAAGTTACGTTCGCATATCACCCTGCAAAATCTTCCCGGCAAGTGAGTCGTGTGGATAAAGACTGCCATCTTTTCCTGAACTTCAATGCCATCAAATGTTGACTTATGTTTCACTTTATATTTAGTCACTACTTAAAACTTACTAAAGTATTCAATACTCCTTTAAGGTAAACTTGGTAAAAACAAATACCTAAAATATCGTGACGTCAGTTCCTCTTGTCAAGCCTATTGGTTCACTTTAATCCCTTTTTTTTTTTTTTTTGTAAAATCAAATGACTGTCAAAAATGTCAAGAGTGACACAGAGAATCGATTATTTCCACGTAAGGCACACATCACCCAAGGAAAGAAACGTAACACCTTTTATTCACCATATCTGTCCTTAACAACTTGGCCTAATGTATTGTATAAATATGTAATTCGAGATCAAAGACGTAAATCATGTAACCACGTCTTCGCAAACTCTCCAAAACACCCACAAGCCTATTGAAAGTGAATTTCATATTTTGAAGTATAGGGCCTATATGTCTGTTTATGTAAGTTTACACACAGATGATAACATATTCATGGAAGTTGTTTCTTTGTTTTACTCTCAATTACTTTAAAATGTAAAACGCATATTACAACTTCGACTAGAAGATTAATTTTTCACCCCCTTCCGTCCACGAACGGTGAGTTTTGATTTTGGTACTGAGAATACCTTTTTTATTCAACATGAAAACAGAGAAAGAAATATTAATAAACTCATGTTCAAAGAATCTTCACAATCGCTTCCTTCATTTAACATTCCAATTTATTGTCCAGTTTTATTGAAAATTAACAAAAAAACAAACTATTTTCAGCAATATTTTCACCATAAAGTTGTCAAATAGATGAAGAATAGAAAGGGCGATTGTCACAAAACTCAATCCTATACATAGACCTATAGATCACACAGCAAAGCACATGATATCCAGAGGCGCACAGAGTCAGGTCCAGGGGCGAATCCAAGATTTTAACATGGCGAGGTGGAAGAGGAGGGTGATCATGAGGTTGTTGAGGAAAACTACCATGCAGGGGGTATGGAGTCCCCCCTCCCAAAATTATGAAGAAAAGTAAAATTTAAAAGTGAAATGGTGAATTCAGTGGATTCTGCGGCATGTTTAAACTAATATTTAAGTCTATAAGTATATCTACACGCAAGCTTGTGCTAATACCTAGGCTTTTGATTTGTTTGTGGGCTTGATAAAGGAAGCTGGTGTACCTCCCCCAGCCCCCCTGCACCCCTAGATCCGCGGCTGAGGTCAGTCACCGGAGAAATAGGTGTCACCAGACCTCTTATTGAACTCATTTTTGAATGAGTATATTATGAAAATGAAAATACACGTTTCCTCCCCCTCCATACATTCACGGGTCCCTCATTTGACCCCTGGACTCCGAGGTTGTAGACCCCCTCCCCTCTCTCCGCCTCATTGCAAGCCTGCTGATATAACATGACTCTATACGTGGTAGTTTGATATCTAGCAGCAATTAAGGAACAACACAACACGGTAGGATGGTATCCTCTGGATTGCTATGACACTTTGGGTGGTGATTCAGAGGAAAATTCATTTTGATTTGTAAAAAGTAGGAGAAAATAATCTAAGCGTGGTAGTGAAATATGCATTCATTTCCTACATGCTCTCTTCGAAATATGTTTAGTTACCTTTAATTAGTATTTTACCCAAAAAATGAGACTTTAAGCAAACAAATGGGATGCCATTGATCTAAAACTAAAAAAAAAAAGATATGTCAATTCAATTTTCTACCATAAAAGAGGCTGCATCAGAATGCAGGATATAGTCATGTTTGTTAGCGTTGCATACATATAGGCTAAGATTTTGAACTCTTGTATTGAAATTGAAATCTTATGCAATCTAAGGTCAAAACACCCTTCTCCTGGACGATATAAACATCATAACCCCTCACACTAGCTGCGCCCCTGCCGGTTAGTCATGAATGAGTTAAACCAATACAGAATGCTATGCGTTTTATTTTTAAATGGTTCAATTAATGATATATATTTCATTTTCAAAAATTCAAATTTCATCCGTCAGTTGCTTATTTTTGGTAAATCAAATGAAAGATTAGATTCCGAAGGGGTCTTTATTAGCCCTTGGAACAGACTTGGAGCAGTCTTGTATGCTATTCGAAATCAACGATAAATTATGGAGAGGTGAGGTGTGAAATGTGAACCTTAACAGTTACACATTTCTCTCCTAACCTCCCCCCACCCCCACACCACCCACGAGATTACTATACTGTGCATATATAAGTTATAAATTTAAACAGAGTGGGGTCCCAGATGACATCTTTAAAAGCCAACAACTGGCTGAAAGCCTTAATTGCATGACTTTCTTTTTTATCTTGGAAATAAGTAATAGATGATCAGAAAATAAGCTTTACATAATATTCTCGATAAACCTCTTCACACCCCCCCCCCCCTATCACCCACATAATGTCGTGTTGCCTTAGATTTATCACACGGAAAGAAAATATTGTCTCACAAATGGTTTTGCTTTAATGTTTTCCAATAAAAATCATAACCAGCTTACAGTGGACATAATTTTGGAATTTTAAGGTTTACAAGCAAATCTGAATATTTATAACGCATTAGCAATATATTACTCCGATGCATCCATTCGGAAAGAGAAATAAAACATACATAATTATATATATATATATATATATATATATATAAATGAAAATCGTAATGAGTTGGAAAATCAAGAACAGTGAAAAAACTTTCAGCCTCCACCGGGATTCGAACCACGGGCCTCCCGCTCTGTACGCGGACACCCTAACCACTAGGTTATGGACGCTGATTGTATGTCCAGAGGTTCGAAACCGGTAAGGAAGATCGTAATTCCACTGTAGGCGTTTGTCACCTGTATCGAACAATACTAGTTCTGTTTTTGGTGACATATTTTGCCTTACTGTAGAGATCAAACATGATGCTAACCAACTCGAAAATCATTTGTGATTCCTAAAGCCGGATCTCGAAAGAGATACTTTGAACAGACTTTATGTTAATGCAATGGAGGAAAACGACAAAGGCAAATGAATATATATAAATGAAAATCGTAATGAGTTGGAAAATCAAGAACAGTGAAAAAACTTTCAGCCTCCACCGGGATTCGAACCACGGGCCTCCCGCTCTGTACGCGGACACCCTAACCACTAGGCTATGGACGCTGATTGTATGTCCAGAGGTTCGAAACCGGTAAGGAAGATCGTAATTCCACTGTAGGCGTTTGTTATATATATATATATATATATATATATATATATATATATATATATATATATATATATATGTATATATATATATATATATATATATATATATATATATGCGTGCGTGCGTGCAATAAAGTAAACAAAAAATGCAATAACTTTTATTAAAAATTCACACGATGGAAGATAAAGTAGAAAGTAAATACGATGATACAATACGTCTAAATCTACCAAATATTGATTTGAAATTTTTATAAATTTCAGTTTGGATTTATTCTTCCCAATCCGTTTTCAACGTAATAACGCGGGTAAATTATCTTCTGCGCATCAGCATGATGGTGACGCCATCATGAATGAAGAGAAGATTGATCGTTGAAAACGTACCGTAGCAGACTAAAATATTGAAAGGTCAAGAATTAAAATGATTATTTGATAAAACAATAATAATAATGAGTGGCGTAACCAGCGTCGAACTAAGTTTTCCCTGTCAGCCTTCCTATACACCAACTCCCACCCCTGCTCCTTGCCAATACCAAGCCCCCTCTCTTATACCGCAGGCAGAGAGAGCATCTGATACAACTATAGATGCAACCCTTTTTCAATCCAAACCTTTTTTTTTTTTGTATTCTCAATTCATTACAACACATACGATACACTCGGAATGTCTGGTTACACCACAGCAAATCATACGGTATTGAAAGAAAAAATATAAAATGATAATTACAAACATGAAGATGACAGAAATGCATTTTCTTCAAAGAGACAGACAACAGTTAAAGAATTACAAATAGAAACTGATGCGATACCTCTACGATCACAATCTCCTTCATATAGCTTTTACAAATTTGTAGATTTTAGCGATTACATATATAATGTTGTGATAAATTCAATCCCAGATTAAACAACTGTGAATTCAAAACTCACTGCTTATATACACTCGATCAAATCAATTGTTGTTGTTGTTGTTTATTGTTATTGTTGTTGATTCTTGCGTTGTTTAATTACGAACGCTGAAATATTACATATTTTGTTCAAACGTTCAGTTACGTTAGTTTCAGTACGGCAATATGTCGTGTAATCGTGGACACACCGTATAGTGTTAGAAGTTCGTTGACTATAATTGCAAAAGGAACATCATCAACTTATTAATTCAAAACTCAAGCCTATGACAGAACTGGCATTTTCATGAAACATGTCTTGAAAAGACAGCAATTTTGACTAATTTACTGGACATAAAATAGAAAATTATGAGCATCTATTATTTACATTATGTTACACAACCTTACTTGCCTACATTGAAATAAGCAAAAAAAAAAGAAACATTTATATCATTTGCGATATCAGATTAGTATTATATATATCGTTTAATACTTATATGCAAAATTGAACACTTCAAATCACTTTAGCATATTTCCTATAGCGCCAATTCGTAAATAGATCTTGACAGTCCAATTTCTCAAATCGATTCTCTTTTGGACAAATGTTGTTTGCCTTTTTGCTTTGTTTAATAACACACATAGTTTTGTGCAGTCGGTCATAGTCACGTGTTGCACAGGTGTTTTCCACCATGCCGAACAGTCATCTGCAATTGTTGATAATCACTCGGTTATGGCGTTTGTGGTATAGGAGCTGCTATATTTATCACCTTCCTGGTTAGTACATTGCTTGGCTAAAGTCGTAACTGCAGATAACATGGTAGCCTAAGCCTGTACATCAAAGGGGTTATGGGGAGGGGTGTGTAATACATTTGCGGCTCTGTAGTTACCCGTAGTTATAACGTATCCATTACAGATTGATCGATAATTGCTGCATGGCAACCAAACGTGCGAACTAAAAGAGACCCAGATGAAACTGTTGTTCTAACGTTGCGAAACGTTTATCTAAACATAATATTATAATGAATGATATATTCCTATGACGTAAGGAACAGTTACAAATACACCAGTAGGCTTAGTAGACATAGATGTTGTGGAGGAATTGGGAGAGGGGAGAAGGTGACAGAGGGGAGGGGCAGTTTTGTGTCTAAGATGAGGTGCTTTTCACCTAGAAATGCAAACCACGTATTGCATGGTGATACAACATACATTTATTTTGAGTTAGTTGAAACTGAGGACTGTGAGGGCTTTTCATCATCTCCCCTACCCCACCCGCCCCTCCCAGTCAGACTTCTCTTCCCTGTGACGAAGGAACCTAAATAAAAAATTAACGTAGTGCCGACAGCATATTGAAGGAAAAGTCTGTAATTGAATTTATTCCATCATAAAATATGAAATTGGAGATTAACTTTTTGAATTAAAATCACATGAGGGTCTCTTCATTCAAATATACCCCTAGCCTATACGTTTTTCAACCGACTCCCCCTCCCCTCTCTTGCTTAAGATTAAGCTAGGTTTTCCTGGCCTGATGACTCAATGGCAGAGTTACGGTAGTTTGTTGCCGTCTATAATAAGTCTATAAGAACTGAAATGATTGATGCTTGGTTTATGAGAAATTTATTATAATGTAAGAAGCAAAAATAAACCGTTAGGTTAGATATTATAACTTGAGTTTTGTAAATTGTAGTTAAAAAATTAGTTTGGGAGATAAATCACTATGTCAACATAATTTTAATTTTTAACATATCCTCCAATCTATAATGCAAAAGAAAAACAGTTACGTTGCTTTGGCAACACAACGCATACATTATCAACAAAGCATGCATTTTTTTTTTTTTTTCCTGATCAACAAATGATATACGCATATATAGGCTTCTAATTTAAGGATAGCCTAGCTGTCAAATATTTTCGTTAAGTTCAACGATGGGCTGATCAGACAGTACATATCTTATACATGCTTTAACTTTAGTCGTAATGTCATAGTGAATATGGTTTGCACTGATCTCTTTTATCATTTTGTATGATAGGCTACTCATTTAACATAAATGTTATCCCTACATGGTTATCTTTTCAGTTTGATTATTCAAGAATGTTTCCTTTCTACTTGAAGGGGAGCCTAGCTGTAAGTTATTTTCTTTAAGTGCCACGGTAGGCTGATAACTATATATCTTATACATTCTTTTCATCCAGGTCGTAATGTTCTAAGTGAATAGAACTGATTCAATAACGTTTTCCAATTGGTATTGTTCCGTCTTCTATTTGCATACATAATGTTTTCATAAATTAATTATGACTCATTATACAAAGTGATCAGGCGCGATGTAGTTGTAAACAATATAGTAAATCAACAATGCCAAAATGAAGCAAAAAGGGAATAGAATTCTAGATACTCTGTCGATATTCAGTGCAATCAACTTCGTTGTGGATCCTCGGTTTGATTCTCTCACCAATTGTTTCGGTTCCTTCTTCCGATCGTGACCGTTACCACTACCCGGAGTGTTCCCGTTGTAAGCAACGAAACCGACCTCGTTGTCGTCTTCCTTTGTGTCCAATGGCCGATAGGTAGTACTGTAGTTGTAACGGCCGTGCATTTCAGAATCCATTTCTATTTCTTCCGCGCTCTCTACATCTACTTCCGCTTTTGCTTTGCCTCTGTTCCAAATAGCGATTGGCTTCTTATATACAGGCTATAAGAAAAGGTAAAAAGAAAAAAAGAAAAAAAAAGAGACCATGATTTTTACCTTGAAGAGGTACATAATTTAAAAGTGATTATAAATGTAATGTAATATGACGTCAAAGTCTTGTACGTAATGAATATTGTTGAGTAAGACGATATGATAATATTATGGCGTTCGTGTTAATATCCTGTCAAGCATTAATAACAAGTTTTCAGTTCCACTTAGAAAAAAGTGTTTAGCAAATTTTCCAGACGTTCATAATAAATAATATAGCAAGTCACCAACTTAAGACATCATTCTACATTATATGTATCTAGAATCAAATGCAGTAGGAGGAAGCAATGTTTCCAATCGGTAATAAAACTACTAATAAAATCATCGCTCAGGAAACATTTCTATATTAGTATAGGCATACTGATCGCGCGCGTAATAGAGCCAATCGGAAGTATACAATACAGTATTTTTAATGTACAGTATTAAATTAGCAAACTGCATTGTTATGTGGATTTTGGTGTTTACGAATGATATCGAAAATACGTGACCAAAGTTAACATAATAATGCTAGATAAACGCTACAGAATATAGTTACTATATGGAGGTCTTTACAAATTATAATCATCTGCATTGCCAGGTATAAACAGAACTACTGTGCCAGGAGATCACGTCTAGAAAGACACAACTGTTTTTGGCAGATGAGAAGCATTTCACCCATATTGTGTTATATATACTGGGTACGTTAATATCGCGCTTCAAAAGCACTGGTACTGACAGTATAAGCTGCATACATATCTTATTTTTATTTTTATAAAATTGGCAAATGCTTGGAACTACTTATAGTGTCAGTACGAATGCTTTGAAGGATGATTTTTGAGGGACAAGATAGCATGGTATAAGCATTAGAATCAGATATAGGTTAGGAACTGATCATACTGTCAGTATGAGAGCTTTGAAACATGATATGAGGAGGTCAGTATTGAGTGGTACCATAGCATTATTCGTAGCAACTTATCCAAACTATGATTTATCAATCACGTAAAGCATTCTGAGAGAACGAAGGGTACAACATTCAGTGCATGGTATTCAAGACATCGCGGCAAGTTAGATGGCGATCGAGGCACATGCCATAGATATAGTAAGGGAGTTTTATTGGTCAGGCCTCAGTGATGGTAGTTTGGCTCAGCGGAGGACGGTCCTGTTTAGATATCAGGATACATGAGTATTGAAGAGATGACGAGGCATTATAAGAGTAACTATATTTGAGCCATCTTTTAAAAGTTGTTACCCTTTTCTGGCTCGCCATTTGTAGATGTTTTATTTCCATATCCCGGTTCCATAGGTAATGTACTAGCGCATACTCCAGAAGGCTCATCGTAACAAAACCGAGACACATGTCAAACCATACGTCAATTGCCTGAGTGGGAATAGAGAAAGAGAGATTAAGAGAAGACAAGGGAAAAAAAATAATAGCCGAAAATATTGGTACACATATGAATCAACAAATCATTTCCGATATGCGAGACAAGAGATTAAGCGATTTCCCTGGAGAGGTATTTATTATGTTTGGTATTATCGAAGCTGAAACTTGCCCAATCTCTATAGTTGTTGTTCATATTGATTTCATGGCAATCAAAGACTGCCAACTATTTTGACGCGAAGGTAGCCGTTTTAAAAAAATCTTGTCGGAAAGAAGTATAGAATTGCTATGGAATCTACTCTCTGGTAAAATAATATACCGTCGCGGACAATTAGAAAGAATTTTTCAGATTGGTCAACAAGTAATACCAGTCTCTTCGTACAATGGTCCTGTATCGATCATTACACACATATGATTGGGTATAACGATTTTGAAAGGTTTTGAAACCTTTGGCACCATCATCATCCCCCCCCCCCCACCCTCATATTTCTTTGTCAGCTAGTTGATATAGCCATGCAGGCAATTACTCTACATCATCGCGTTTATTAAAACGGTAATTGTTAACTAAGCTCAGCTTGTGTTTCACACCAGGTAAAGGCTATATATGCACGGGTATAGTAAAGAAAGAAGCACAAGAATGTAACATAATAGATCCATTAAGTAATGCCAAATTTAGTGATGATGCTTGAACCGTGGAATTACTAGTATTTGTGATATCAAAATGGTGAGTTACACGTGATGTGTTTAATTAGGGAGTTGTTATGGAACAACTCCCTGGTTTAATAAACATATACGTCCACAGATCTATATATTGTTGAAGGAGAAGAGCTCATTGTAATATTTACAAACAAAACAAATTGTATATTGTGCAGTGTGTATATAATTAAATAAATAAATATATATATATATATATATATATATATATATATATGTATATGTATATATATATATATATATATATATATATATATATATATATATATATATATGACGGTAATAATAATAATTTGTTTATTTGTTTGCCACAAAAGTACAAAGTGGAGGGAAGTCTTCCATAAAGCTTAAAAGCTTAACAATGTGGAAGACTCCCTGAAGAAAGAAAAGAAAAGAAAAAACAAAATACATATTTATGTGTATGAATACATACATAGATATAAGTACAAATTAAATGTTCAATATATATATATTGTAATTACATACAGGTATAATTTAGTTTTAGTCAGTAACTAGCTATTATTTCCTTACAAAACCACTTCTTAAAGGATGTGACTGACTTTTTACTCTTTATATCGTTCATTAGAAGATTCCATGTTTTTGTTGCACGGTTTTGTAGGCTTAAAGTTCCAATGGTGGTATTGTAGAGATTATAGTGGGCATGATTAGCATGCCTCGTGTTATGATTATGTACATCTCTGTTACTGGTTAAAAAATTGTCAAAGGCAGCTGGTAGTAATCCATTCCAGGTCTTGTAGGCAAATAATGCAAGCTTAACTTTAATGAGATCGTGCAATTTTAGTAAGTTGAGTTTCTTAAATAGGGGACTGGTGTGCTCACGTGGGGCTGAGTGTGTTATGTGGCGAATGGCTGCCTTTTGGAGTATTAAAAGATTGTTAAGGTTGGTGTTGTATGTACCAGACCAAATAATGGAACAATAAGTGAGATGCGGGACAACCAGGGTCTGGTATAGTGTTCTGAGTATGTTTTCCGATAGATAATATTTCAACTTAGGTAATATGCCAACATTCCGTGCAATTATACTGCAAATAGTTGAAATATGGTTGCGCCAGCTAAGTTTACAATCAATATTTACACCTAAAAACTTAGTAGTATAAACTTGCTTAATTATTTTCCCATCCATACATATATCTTTATTCCAAATAAGTGTATTACGAGTATTAAAGACAATGTAATTACTTTTTTGTACATTTAGTGATAAATTGTTGGCTGAAAACCAATTACAGAATTTATTTAATTCATTTGACACGTTGGAAGATAATGTGATTATGTCGTCGCTCTCGAAGAAAATACTGGTGTCATCATCAGGTGTAATGAGTTGGAAAATCCAGAACAGTGAAAAACTTCCACTCTATAAACAAACACATACATTCTATACATAGGCTATATATATAGTGAATGTATGATACAAACAGACTCACTGGTACTATCAATACTTTCGACATTCTAACACTTTCAGATCTACTTTAGTTTCATTGACCCCAGACGACTGGGTAGAAAAGAAAAGAATAGGGAAACATTTTCTTTCATCAGCCCTCTAAACAACAAAACAACGAGCAGACTAATGGTCGTCATAGGAAATGGATGCTTGAAATAGTACCGGACTCCTCAGAGACGTGCCCTCGTTTCTGACACATAGATATAGAACAATGTATTATTCCCGCAAATAAAATGTTTTGTTCTCCTTTTTTCCTGTTTCTTATCTGGAACGGTTCCTGATTATTGATATATGTATAGTGTGCTGTTAAACACCCTCCAGTGCCGGATATGTTTGTTTGAGAGAACTGATGAGTTATGGTTGTACGTAGCGAAGAAGAATAAGCTTTCTCTCAGATTGTAGCCTAGTTAGTGTGACAAAGGCTTCGTTGATATTCACCCAGTGGCGGAGCTTATGGCAAGCCGTTTTAACATTTACCTCTCTATTCTACTTAAGTAGAATTAATTCCTCTTAAGTAGAATACAATTAAGCTTAAGTAGAATTGCATTTTACTTAAGCTTAATTGTATTCCACTTAAGTGGAATTCATATTAGCTTAAGTTCAAACGGTTTTGTCTACATCGTATTTTACTTAAGTAAAATACAATTCTACTTAAGTAAAATACAATTCTGCTTAAGTAAAATTCAATTCTACTTAAGTGAAATGCAATTCTGCTTAAGTAAAATTCAATTCTACTTAAGTAAAATGCTATTCTACTTAAGCAAAATGGCTTTTCAATTTCACTTAAGCTAAATTGCATTTTACTTAAGTGAAATAGAATTACGCTTAAGTGAAATGTGATTGGTCAATCTATTTCACTTAAGTAAAATGCAATTTAGCTTAAGTAAAATGTGATTGGTCAATCAGTATATGCTACTCATTGCGTCACTGTACTTGCCGCGAAGTCCGACTTTGTATAGGCTACTATTATAGGTACCTCACCACGTGTTCATCCGCTCAATAGGTTAACCATTGTCAGAAAAGAGGTAAAAGTACCTAACGTAAAGCTTGTTTAAGCATGTTACCATTTACTGTCATCGTTTGTTCTGCCTATATATGAAAGAGCATAATTTTAAGTACAGATGGTGTGAAAATAGGGAGGATCGAAGGTGATATAAACCATTTTAAAAATCTGGTTAAATGTTGATATTACTCCGAACGAGCATATGGAAGGGTTCAGTGTGATAAACTTGCTCCTATCTAGCTCATAATCTAAACGGTCATGATGTGGAAGTTTGCAAGTGCCAAGAACACAGAGCTCTATCATGTGGTGGGTAGGATATACCAGATGAAAAATTCTATCTATGCTTTGGCAGGTCTTGAAAGAGATGAGTTTAGTGTGTAAGTCAATGGAACAAATAATTGTGATGCGAGACCTATAGAGTTACGTTCAAGACGCACTAGTTACGTAACCATTTGCGGCCATTCCCCCATTCTGCGATACTTATCCAGCTTTCGTTGTGTTTTTACGAACATAGCACCATACTTAGCAAATGAAGCAAAGCTATATGTTTATCACTGAGTCTGAACGTTAGACATTGGTAAATGCAGCCAGCCAAACTGTTGCTGATGCAGTTGGAAAAGCACTTTTGAGGGCAAGGGAACGACTACAACACGACATACCACCAAACAGTGGTACTATATAGTAGTAGAAGTATCACAAGGCATGGTACCATGTAAACATTGCCCCCAGACCGACCACTTCTCCGCACGAGATAAATGTTATAACGGCTTGCCATATCCTTCAATTCCACTTAAGCTAAATTGTATTTTACTTAAGTAGAATTGATTTTTACTTAAGTAAAATGCAATTGTATTCTACTTAAGTAAAATACAATTCTACTTAAGTAGAATACAATCTAGCTTAAGTTAAATTCAATTTCACTTAAGCTTAATTGTATTCTACTTAAGTAAAATACAATTTTACTTAAGTAAAATGCATTTAGCTTAAGTGAAAAAGAATGACACTTTTACTTAAGCTAAATTAAATTTTACTTAAGTAGAATTGTATTTTACTTAAGTAGAATACAATTAAGCTTAAGTGAAATTGAATTTAACTTAAGCTTAAAAGAAAGTGGTAATTTTACTTAAGTGGAATACAATTAAACTTAAGTAAAATGCAATGTTACTTAAGTGCAATTCATTTTACTTAAGCTTAATTGTATTCTACTTAAGTGCAATTCATTTCACTTAAGCTTAATTGTATTCTACTTAAGTGGAATTAATTCTACTTAAGTAGAATTGAGAGGTAAATGTTAAAATGGCTTGCCATAGGAGCTAGGGGTATTGGTCAGGAGGGGCGAGAATGGTCTGTAGAGGCGCTTTCGACAATATCTAAGCGGAGCGCCACCACAGGTTGGCGCGTAGTGTACAGAAATTTTTTGAGTAAAGATACTCCCTAGATCGCCGGAAATGACCCTTTCCGGGCCTGGCTAATTTGCAGATAAATAAGGGGTTAATCAACGGTCTAGCGTGCGTTACTCACAGGATTAATGCACGATCGGGGGATAATGCAAGCGATGCACGAGGGCGGAGCCCGAGTGCATCCAGCGATAGCATTAACACCCGGAGTGCATTAATCACGTGAGTAACGTACGCTAGACCGTTGATTAACCCCGTTCATTCATACACTACCATTTGTGTGGAGGAAAAATCATAAAACAAATCATTTTTGGTTACATATAACCAGAGATTTATTAAAGTGATGCCCCGTAATTTTACCGTGCGTTACTCACAGGATTAACCACGGTCAGCTGACCTGAATGGACCAATAGGATTTAGGAATCTTTACTAAGTATGAATGAACGAAGAATATATAGGTGTCATAGCCAAATTACACCAGCAAAATGTGACAAATGTCAATAGGTAGATGAGAGCGCAATAAAAAAGTCAATAATCGCGAATAAGTAAAAAGTGGTAAAGAGCTGAAAAGGGCGCCAGCAGTCCATTTGAGTCCGTCAGGGGGGGGGGGGGGGATCCGCCCTGACTGTATGGACGCTCCGCCACTGTATTCACCATGTTTTCTTGTTTTGTTAGCAATCCTTAAACAGTCATTTCTTATGGAAATACTAAATCGGCTGACTATGATATTAACAACTTTTGGCTCAATGGTTTGAAAAATGTTTTAAACCGTTAGTTATCTAAAATTTGGCAAATAACGACGGTATAACAGTAGGAACGGAATACACAACTTGGGGCTTAAAGGTTACACATTGAAAACCTTCATTCTCACTTCTACCTTAAAATATGCCACATTTTATATATATGATACGGTAGGATAAATAATAAATAAATAAAAGCTTCTAAAAACTCTTCTGAAATGGTTGATGAAATTAAGTTTATCAGCAATACAGACGCCCGTCCGTCCGTCCGCCCGCCTCGCCCCCACCCCAAGAGAAGAGAGAAAATACATTGCTTTGTGTACGTAGTACGAACGACATCATATTCATTGAATTGCGATTTGTAACCTAGTTTTGATGAAATGAAGCCCATGTGTTTATTATCGATTTCAGAAACCATCGCTGTCTCGATGTCCGATGAAAGGTATATTTAAATCCTCTCTGACGAAGTAATTTTCCATTTAGTCATTCGTGAAACTTCCCGCATTTAATGACCTGTTACAGCTGATTACTGGAGCAATACTATTAATTGAAAACAAGTCAGTAACTAAGGTCAAGGGCTTGTACTTTTTTTTTTACTTCTGTTCACCCTTTGCGCTTGACGACGGCATGTCCGGCGCGCAGTCATTGAAGAGACCTGTGACATCTTGAAAACCTTAAAGACGTAACCATATTAAAAAGAATGACATGCAATAACCAACTTAATTATAAACTGTAACTTTGCACGGTGCTAACCTTGGTGTACGAGACTTTCGGTAATCCGGCGGCCGATCCAAAACCCGTGGTAGTGGTGGTCATGGTGAGTATGATGGTTACTCCGAGTGATACCCTAGCAGGGGCCTGGGTTATATCGATCCAGAAGGACACCCACGACATGAGGACCAGCAGGGAACTCGGGAGGAATGTCTGTACCACGTAGAAAGCCAACTCCCTGGCAAGTATGAATGATACCTGGAGACAGGAGAACGGACCTGGTGGAGGGAGAAAAGAAGAATATGATGAGGGTGTTACTATTAGTATTATAATCATGGTTATTATAATTATAATTATAATTATTATTATTATTATTATTATATTATTATTATTATTATTATTATTATTATTATTATTATTATTATTATTATTATTATTATTATTATTATTATATTATTATTATTATTATGATTATTATTATTATTATTATTATTATGATGATTATTATTATTATTATTATGATTATTATTATGATTATGATTATAATAATTATGATTATGATTATTATTATTATTATTATTATTATTATTGTTAATTAATCCCCCCTGCATTTATTCGAAATATGCTTCTGTTACAGACTGAAAATAGAACATAACGTAATACTAACATAATACTCACAGTCACCAATGATCATGAAGAGGCACAGCCAAAGGCTTGAATGGACATGCAAATACAAATCACTACAAACACAAACAAAATAGATGTAACAACAGCTAACGAAATAAGTCAACACAACTATCAGAGAAAGCATTTTGAAATTTGCATAAAATTAACTTTGTTCTTATTCTTCTTTGTTGTCTTGAGGTAAATATACTTTTCAACGTTTATTGCAACCTTAAATATATAAAAGAATTCCTCTATACAAAGATTCTTTGTTTGGCGACTAGTTTGGTAAATGCAATTCCTCAAAAAAATTAATAAGTTATATGGATGGATATATCCATTCCCAAAGCCAAAAAATATATCCTTTTCTGTGAAGAAAATTGCTTTCCTAAAAAAATTTTCCACTTCTAAAATGAATTTGATGTGAACTGAATTATTTAAGGAGGGCCAATACAGACAGCTATGCCCCCCCCCCCCCCCGCCCGAGCCTCATCTCTGCCTCCATCATCTGTAAAAGAAATACTTCACAAGTTACAAGAGATCATTATTGTACAACTCTTTCAATTGTTTAAATTGAATCTCCAACTTAGAATTCGTGGCTACCGGAATGCTTATAGAAAGAGGTAGGCGCCACCTCGAAGGAAACATACATACCGATAAGAAATGAATTAATGTACCACAGAGAATGTTTACAAGAAACCTCAGTTTTCGTTTAAAGTACCCGTTGTCTCTCCGAGTCTTTTAAATAACGTCACTGTTTACCTAGTATTCATCGTCTAATATTGTCTAAATATTAATGATTCAAGCAAATACGTAACGAGACAACCAAAAAATACTTTGGGTGTGTCAGAATGTTAATTTTCATAGTTTATAGCAAAAGGGAGGGGGGGGGGGTGACAAACTTGAGTACTAGTGATGTTTCTACAGCTTTCTGGTTTTCAAGGTATTCACCTTTAAAATATGCTAAATCTCTGAAATGCTCCTTTAAGGCTAAATTGATGATGACAACGGCTTCTCAGTGCTGACCTAAATGTTAATGTTTATCCATTGTTTTATAATAATTAATAACTCAGCCTTACACATTATTTTGACTTCATACAAACAATAGACGCATTTGCATGACATTCAACATCATTTGTCAAGGAAACATTTGTTACTTCATTTTAAGCATGTCATCTGAGACCATAAAAGTTATATTATTTTTTCCCATTCAGCTTCGTGTTGCACCCGACGAGCTGACATTGGGCCTATAGCTGTCTGATCAGATTAAAGGGTCATTTCGCAACAAAAAACAACAAAAATAGGAGTGTTATTGATATACCAGTATGTGTTTATTGGCGGTCTATAAGATATCAAAATTAATTTGGTGCCTATAAAGTCATCTTTTAATCAACCATTCTGTAAATGTTCACATAATATGGATTTTTTTTTAGATATGATAATTCCGTTTTTCAATTTCCCGAGGGATCTACCCACGCATTGAATATAAAGTGAAAGCATACAGTTATTACATTGAATGAGATGAGGCTGGTAGTAGGGAAATGTAATTAAAAACATAGAGAAGATGGATCCCGTAAAAAATATGAGAAAACATAATTGATATCAATAAAGGAGACAGCTGACCATACTTTTATGAATGGGATTTTTTTTACATTAAATATGGTTTTAAATTATGTAGCCTTGTGCGTACTTATAACGTGGCTTGTTTCATTGGCGTTCGCAAGGAACGGGGAAGGGACGGGGTGATGGCCCCCACCCCAATAATCAATCGGGGGAAAACGTTCAGTCGGGGGATTTATCAAAACTATCTTTGTCACATCCTTGCATTTAGACCGCCTAATTATATAACTAATATATAGTTAAAATGTGGTTTAGAATGCACCATTTGACCTCTAAAGTTTGATTTGTTCTCTTGGGGGGAGGGTGGGGGTGGGGGTGGGGAGGGGGTGGGGGTGGGGGCATACTACTGCCATATATACATAGGAGTCGCATCCAACAACCGCACAACCACAAGCATCTCATCCCTATCACTTACCGTCGAATATCGCATTCTCATCAGTGCAAATAGAGTATGTGAAATTGTCACTTAGTTTATATTGTGGTAAGTTGAACTTCTTGATAACTTGAACAGGATCCTCCTCAAACCAATCGAGTCGTAATTCCGAGTCGGTACTTTGATCTGAGAGAAGAAAATGGAATAATATGCAAAGTAAATGTAAAAGAACGGGTTCTGCTACGTTGGCTAACACATCATTACAGTCTTAACAGCAACATTATTCATGCGGTTTTGTTTTACCAAGTTTAATCACCTCCGTTGGTTGTTATGATTTGAAAAAATAAAAAAAAGATAAAAAAAAATGACAGATTCTGTAGTTTCTTGTTCATCTATGGATGAGCAAGTTTGGTTATCTCTATTTTCACGAAGACGGTTTAATTCTATACAAACAGTGATGAATTCATTGTTACACAATATGTGTGAAAAGAACAAAGGGGTATTGTATAAAATAAAAAATGCATCTTTTGTAACGTCAAGGTTTTCTTTTCTTTTTTATCAAACCTTGGCGGTGTCACTCTTATCGGGTCAGGAAAGGGAAACTCATTCTCAGATTTGGTTCCTTTCGCTATTTGTAAATAAACCTTTCATACAATTGATATAAATATTAAATAAGAAAATCTAATTTAGCTGTAAAAAATAATTTCTCTCACTGATAGAGCTTTCATCACATTCATTTTTTGAAAACTTATTTTTTTTTTAACCCCTGCAATCTTTAGAATCATGTGTGTTGTTACGGAATTTATTCTTTTTTTTTTAACCAATAAATTTTGTTTTTCCTACCATAATTATCTTCATTGGGAGTTCCATTTTGTTATCAAGGAAACTGTTTCATGTAAACTTATAAGTTACAAACAATGATAATAACATGCATGACATCTGTATGTCTTTGTGGGATATATTAACAAAGTTATGAACGACCTATTTTGCAATAAGATTAAACCATCCAAAGCATATGAAACATAATTATCAGGTTTTTGAATCACACGACTCATTATTCACGAAAACGTATAAAAAACCATGTTAAAAAAAAAACATGTGTTAAAATGAGAACTGCATTATCCCACTAATTTGTTTAACAAACCATCATGTTCCTTCTGACGGAAACAAAAGCAAACACAAAAGCAAAACAAACAAATGGCATTGATGATATTTTAACTTAAAACATCATCTCGGGTAAATCAGCGGAACGTGTTCCTGTTGAAATTAACTTTCGTCTTTCGGTGATCCAAGACCATTAAATATTAATTGTTTGTGACTGATGTTATCTCGTATCCATCTTAGTCAAAGTATGCCCAAGTTACATATAGTTCAAAGTGACATCTAGTTTTAAGTACTTTTCCGGTCTTTTTTTATTTTTTATGTGTGTGCGTATAAAGTTGCGTAACCAAAATACAGCAGCATATGGACTTAGCCTGAAATACCGCGCCCATATACCAACATGCTGTGGCAATCCCCTTGAAGACCGTTACTATATGTGTCCGATCAGAACAATAGCATACTGGAGTATAAAGCAGACGTTCCCTCTAAAAATCGTTATTATATACCCCCATATAACAATTAGATATTGGGGACCGGGTTCTCGAGAGGAGAGAGATGGGAGAATGAGAGATGGAAGCGGGAGGGGGGGGGGGGGTCATATAGGCCACAGCGACGAATTAAAATTTAAGGGTTGAAATATTATTATTTCTATACATAAGATTTATTGCGCATAAAATGTTAGAATTTTACAATCTATATATACAAAAAAAGGAATAAAACTCTCCGATTAATGTTATCAGGCAAGCCCTTGATTTGATCGAATTTATTTTAATCAGTCAATTTGTTAAATTGCGCTTTCTGACTGTTTAAAGGGACTTATTAATCCACAAAACAAGCGTTTCCATACACAGTCATATAGCACCGATGGAGAGTATAATATATATATAATACATATCTCCCCCCCCCCCCCACTTTCGTATAGTTAGGCCTGTTTTATATACATGACTGTGCTGTTCGTTAGATGTATACGATATTTCTCCGCTCTTTCCCATCAACCAATCCGCTTATCAAACCAATATCCTATTGCGTGTGGGTGTTTGCGTGTGGGTGTTTTCTTTCACATATTTGCACTGCATGATAACAAATATATATACAAACGCTTGCTGAATATCAAATGTGATGATCTTATAGTTCCGTTTTGTCTTCAGAGTTGCATCATCGCCAATCAGGTTTTCTTAAAAAGAGCTAGAAGTGTGAGTAATGTTAAGATTTTCCTTCGTTTTGTTAGTTTCTCTGATTCTGTTTCGACATTTTCAAGAACGCGTAGCCTTCACACTTCATTGGAAATTTAGATCACCGTATATTTCTATGCTATCTTTATTTCCCAACACCCCCTACCCCTACCCCCTACCCCCTACCCTCCCCACAGTTCGGGCTATACAGTTTGTTGTTGTTGTTGTATTGTTAATGGAGTGTCTGTTAGTTAATATGCATGATCTACATTTAGTATATTGCATTATCCAAGAATAAATATGTCAGAATATTACAAGTTCAAACTTTCAAGAGTTTTCCTACGTGCTGCATATTATATATGCAATAAGCATATCATATCCTCGGAAAGTTCTTTAAATGTCCTCTTATTTCGCGCTATTCGACTAACAGAACACGTGTTTAAGCGATTCCTTTTTGTTTTTGTTTTTGTTTTAATGAAGACCTGACAATTATCATAAACATGATTATCAATCAGACACAAGGTCTATCTCTGGAATTACGATTACTCAGTCATTCATTTTAACACATTCTCGCCAGCTGTTAGAATAGTTTGGAATTGCTTGCGATAGTTTAGTTCTAAAGCTTCCAGGCTTCTTCGATCAGTAGAAATGTTATTCATCTATCAAACGTGAAAGCACTTTAAAAGTGTTTTAAAGTGACAAGAATCTAACACAAACGCAGTCGAATTTTGCAGCGTGCCAGTGAAAAATATACCAAGCTACCGGAAAGCCATCTGGCTGCTTCTAAATTGGAGATCGATCCGTCTGTAGACAGTGACGTATGTTATGTGAAGGTGTAGGGGGGAAGAAGGGAGGGTTGCTTGCCCCACCTTCCATCATCATTCAGTAAATGGTTTCAGTGGGGGGGGGGGTGGTGGGTGTTACACTCAGCAGTCCAGCCGGGGAAGAATTAGACAACTGCTTTGTTTGTGCACCTTTTTCAACCTCATAAAAAAAATCAAGAGTAATTATTAGCACAACCAACTGACGTTTATTTTTCTGGGGCAGAACCCAAACCACTCCTCCCCCTTCAAAGACCCAAAGGTATCACCCCTTATCCTTCATTCGCCCTTATACTTCATTTGCCTCTGTCCCTCCCATAAAATCTATCTCTCATAAAAATTTCTCCCATAATAATATGAATTGCTAACGCAAGATAAAAAGGTAATAACATGTCATTATTTAATTATGCGACACGTATACTTATTCTTTTGTTTTAGTTTTAGGCTCGTGCATTCTTTTATAAATTAACGTTGTCATATTAATTGATTTAACTCAGAGGAGTATTTTCTACATTTTTTGGGTTGTAAACGTAATAATCTCACGTTATGCATGGACATTTGCTTCCCGTCCAAAAAAAAAAAAAAAACAATTACAAAATGTTCATTAGCTAATTTCGAAAAGCCGTTTATGTCTATATTATGATTGAAAATCACGTAAACACATCTCAGTTATTCAGATCGCGATGAAACTGCCGTAGTGACTTTCGTATACGATATATAGCTTTGATATCGCTCATTCTTATAATACCGCGATTTTTAACGTCGAAATATGTGGGGTCTTTAAATATGTATGTATGTATGTATGTATGTATTTTAGATCCTCCTGCAAGCAGGAACTCGCGAAGAAGCCATCATTGGCTTATCAAAGCCGCACGCTGACCAAAGTCAGTCTCTTGGATTCATATTTAACGTCCATGATTATGAATTGTCAATTGTCAACAACTCTGTAACTGGACGACATACATTTATCTTGGAGTGACTCGAACTCGGGACGTTATGATTGAAAGGCACCGGCGTTAACCACTGAGCTAACACTCCTAGATAACACTCCTAAATAAGGGGAACCGGGGCCACGGCCCCGCCATGGATCGGTACTGGAGAAAGAGATATATTGTAGGGTAATTCAGGAGCCCTGTTGTCATCATCATAATTATTCTTATTTTTATTATCATTATTAATAACGTACGGCACTGTTCGTTCACGGTATCGCGTTACGTACGATGCACCTATATACAGACATGACCGGTCACCATGACTTCACCAACTGATATTAAAAATCAATTTCCGATGATTGAAACTTCTGTATTGACGAGATATAAAATCCCCCCGTGGCCAATAACTCACTAGAAAGCGGAGGTCATTACGCCTTCTCTACGGATTAAAATTCGCATAACCCTGCAGCGAAGGTGTGTCGTAACCTAAATAATAAATGCAGTTCATTTAAAGCAACACAATCATACTTTGTGTTTGTTTATGTATTTTAGTCAACCATTTGTTGCACATTTCGATAATAGAACACGTTTTATTGGCCTATTCTACTAATATAATGTAAAGCAGTTTTAACCACCTTTTAAAGACGAATAATAATGCACGCCACATAATTATGAGACATTATAATCTATAAGTACGTCGTATGGAGATGGACTTTAAACCATCTTAATGCGTTTCATTGCTCAAGCGCGAGACTCTGTTGATCACCCACCAGATATGTCACTGTCTTGCACTACAGTTATGAAGTGATGTGCAACATCAAATATCTCCTGCCCCTCCCCCACCCTCTCCCCACAACTAATTGTTTTCAATTCTTTGAGAGGCTGGAAATGCTACGGTGATAACACATCAAACTTCTTTAAGATTTCTCAATTTAATTATAATTCTTATAGTTCTTAACGGACTCGTATTAAACAATCTTCTGTGAGACCAGTGACCTCATCCAATTAGCCAATCATTAATTGCGATTGTGTCGTCTGTTTTTTTTTTTTATCTCTCTGCTTTTTTTTATCTTTGACTGAGAGTTCTATCTCGTTATGCAGTTTTATTACATTTGTTTTATTGTTTTTTTTATGACTTCAGTAGTCACATGCCGAGATTGTAATAGCTCACGTACCAGACAAATCTACGAAGAACTAAGGAATGAGTGCTGAAAAAAAGCAAATTAATAACATCAATCTATAAACATGAAGATGAATTACTTTCACCGCTTTGTATCGATTTTCCTTTTTGTCTATGTGTTGTATTTCCGTGAGTTAAAGGAGATATATACATATATATATATATAAAAAACACATATATGTGCTTGCAACGGTTATATGTTTTTAACCCAAATTTTAAGATATAAATCATAAGTTTTAACGCTCGTAATACGATAGTTTTATAATTTGATTAGCCTCGATTTTAGATTTTTAATATATATTACAGACAAAGGTAAGCGTCTTGTAATAAAACCATTATAAATGTCGTGGAGTAAAGTGCTTACTTTTCCTACTCAGTGACGTTCAAACTCAGCATACATGGCGGTATCATCTTCTCAGCCATTTGGTGGTAAACTCATAGTATCTGTTCTTTCAGATAATTCATGCAAACAAACTATGCTCCGCATACAGGATCTTCATTATTATCACGTGACCACAGTCCTGATATTAGAGGAATTGGACTGAGAAAGGTCACTTTGTTGTGATTTTGTTATTCTGGGTCATTGCGCCTTTTTTTCGACTGACCATTGTGGTCAAGGAAATGAATGTTTATAGCCGACCAATGCAGTGTATTCGTTGCTCCCTTCTATCCGCACCTGTCACTTTATTAATATTAACATCTTCTCATTGGTACGCAAGGGAGGAGAAGGGTGATGGGGAAGGGTGAGGGGGAAGGAGGTGAAGGAGAAGGTGAAGGAGAGAGAGGGGGAGGTGGAGATAGGTGGAGAGAGAGGAAGAGAGAATGTGCCCCACCCACCCATCGTTACCACTTCTACACTTGGATATGAAGAGGGTTGGAAGGGTTTGGTGAGGTGGGTTTTGAGTGGGAGAGGATTGAAGGTACACACTGTGTTTTCAAGTATTGCTTCGTTAAAATGAAACCATGACATCCGTCATTACCGTATCTCAAATATATCTAAGCTTCTTTCAAGGTATGGGAATAATGTTCAGCTATATAGTCAAGCTAGAAACGACTATTTATTCCCAGTTCACGCTATTTACACCTAGCATAGTGTATTATATATACGCCCTGTAGACGAATGGCTGTATCAGCTATCCAAACAAGGGTCTTGATTCGAACATTCACATTGTAAAAAAACAATCGCATTTCCGTATCCAGGCAACGTTGTTTGTTATTGTTGTTGGAAGTAAAAGCTAGATATGTGAGACATTACTTTCAATAAATTAGGACGAAATTTTGCAGACGTCGCTGAACAATTTATGGCACTTAATTCACACGACGTTTACTACTTATGAGAAAAATAAGAACCATTATATTACGCGGACACGAAATCTTAATTTAAGAGACGCACGTGCATGTCTTGCACAGTGGTAAGTGACTGTTTTCTTAAGTATTTCCTTCTCTACAAGCAATTCACTTCATATGTTTACGACCTTTATTGCTGACATAAAGTTGTTAATGAGAGTTTAAATATTTCAAAAATGCATTGTTTAGAAAGTAATGTCATGGAATTAAGGTAAGGTTAAAAGTAGATGTATAATGGGCGCGATGGAGTCATATATATATATATATATATATATATATATATATCAGGGTTCTGCCCAGGGTGGATTGAGTGCCGGCAGGACTGTCTAAGCGGAGCGCCACCATCGGTTGGCGCGGAGCGTACAAGAAAATTTGGGGTTTTGGAAACCCCCAGATGGCCGGAAACGGCCCTTCCCGAGTATTCTGAGCCACATGTAGACAGCTTTGAAATGAGATCTCATGTCTGGAATTTTTCATAATTAATGAAAACAGTTAGGACAAATATCTGGAGCACCAGAGTACAGACCAGCCGGTGGTGCCTATTAAATAAATCATTCAGGCTGAGATGATAATTTAAGATGGACAGTGAGTGAGAGTCCACTCCCAAATAAAGACGAATCATAATGAATTATGTATTCTCTCTCATTTATTCAACATCGGGCCTATGAAATCGGTCCATTGAAAGAGTAAACTAGTGAATAACTCCGATCAACTCACGCGATATCATGCAGTGAACCTTCGAACAGCGTTTATTACTGCAGTGTTTAACCCTACCCAACTACCACGGTACATGTGCTGCGAATTTTCCCAGGTACCTTGCCAAACAACTGTGAGCTCATCCCCTGTCTAACACCTGTTTGTTAACATTTTTTGGCACGTTGCCAGGGAACTTTTCATGGAGTAAACTTTTTTCGTTCCACTCTAGAATTAACTAGGTCAGTCAGTAAAGGATCGGTAAAGTTATGCGAAATGATATCTTAGACGTTCAAGAAAAGTAGGTAAAATATTCCCGTTACATTTACTGTAGGTAAGTAAAACACACCTCAAGCCAACTGACTCCTCCGCATGCACACCCCATGAAACACGAGGCACAGTCCATGCATACACGCATAGCACGATATCAAGGTCCCTTGCTATGGCCATCTTTATGAAAGTTACCCTTGTAATCACATGTTTTAGGCCACTTGGCATGATTAACTCAATGCTAAATATTGTTTCCATGTTCTTGTAGAAAACGTAAACTCCGCAAAATACTATTAGTTGTGATTTTGTAGTTAATAAAGTGCCGGTCGGAAAAGTCACTCAGGCAGATTGTGGCGGTCGGTAATTCAGCGTGCTGGTCGGGCCCGACCGGCGCCGACCGGCAGCGGCAGAACCCTGATATATATATATATATATATATATATATATATATATATATATATATATATATATATATATATATATATATATATCAATTTGAGGGACAGTGAATGCTACATATTTTTTTCACCAAATTAATGTTTTTGAGTACTTAATTAAAATGATGCCTCCCAGACACAATTTAGTCTAGCAGAATATTTATCACATAATCAAATCAATCATGTGTAGGGACATTAAAATAATTACATATGACGTCAGCTCCGCCTCTTTCTGGTGACATTGAAACCATTGCCGTGCCTTATCTTGAACATCTCGAACTTGGCCTAACTACAGGCTCAGGTTTTATCTCTCAATTTAAACTAATGATGCAGTTGAACATTGCCTTCATACTTCCCGGACAGGATAAGAATGTCCATCCATCCATCGAGACTAGTGAGTTGTATTTCTTAGTAAAGGGGAATCAGACCAACACATCATTAGTTGATTGAGCAATCGCGGATCAAATGATATATTGTCCTGGTTTTCTTGTTAAACAGGATACCATTTCATCCCCTGTTGGTTTAATTATATACTAATCTCTTTATCTTCTGGAATGCCTTCCGTACAATCATCCAGTTAAAACCAATGTTGAATGTCCTCACGTTATAGCACAAGCCATTTGCGAGTTATTGATTTTCAGCGGTTCAACAGCCATCTGGTTCTTTGCCAGACGGCCTCATCTCAAAACATATCCTGATATAACATGTTATAAGAACACTGCTTATAAGAACGAGATAAAATCACGCGTGCCCTTCGGAGAGTAAACATTAACTTATTTAATTCACTGATCCAGTTCTTATTTTTTGCGATTGTGACCTGAAATCATACATTAAACTCTTTGTATTTACCCCCCCCCCCCCCTCCCGCTCTTATTGAAGAAAGAGCAAAAACTGTTTGGTAATATTATCATATTACCGGTCTTAATTCAAAGTACAAACAATATGCATGGATGACATAAACGTTAGAGGAATGTAAAAGAACTGAAAGAGAAAAGCCTTAGTTTAAAAAAAAAGTCTTAAAAGGTATAGTCAAATTTCTTTCGACGTTCAGTACAAAATCATGTTGGCTCATTCATCTGCATGTACACTGAAAAAATAAACTAGTCAATATTGCCACGGACTAACGTTAAATTAGTCTGTAACGTTAGCCAATGCACACGGACTACCAAAAATCTTCGTTTCATCGCTGCTTCTTAGTCAGTTTACACTGACTAAGGAAAATATAATCGCAGCTTAGTTGGTGGCGACGGACTAAGGTATTTTAACCCATGGACTAAGACCGATACGGACACCCGATTTACGCCATAATCGTAGCTTAGTCGGTGTCGACGGACTAATGTATGACGGACCACTTCGATTCACTTCAATTTGGAAACCGAGAGGCAACGGCAGCTTGCTGGACTTGGCATAGTTTCATACGATCACTCTAAGCAACTTTCAACCGTAAATCACCCAAGAAGGTCTTTAGAAGAATGGAGGTATTAACTGCCATCGTCGGCCTACCTGTTATTCCTTTAACTTGAAGGTAAAATTAAAGTTAATTGTTAGGCCACTGGCACTAGTACTGTATTATGGTTAGTGTAACGCTACCGTTGTAACGCTACTGTTGTCACGCTGGCGTTTCGCAATACACAAGTGCAATGACAGTGAGTAGCCTATAGGCTTCTATTGGGTACTGCAGTGCATTCTCAACACTAAAGTGTGCATTCTAAACACCAATTAACAATGTGTTATGTGTGTATTGGGCTAGATTGAACAGTGGCACATAATCTTCTAATTTATTCCCAAACAAATGCTGGAACTATAAGTCTCAATAGTTTATTTGAAGTCTACACTCATTTGGTAAAGATTTCCTGTAATTTCCCATGTGAATCTAAATGGGTAGGCTTTGTGATATTGAATAAGCAAGGCTAGACCTTCAAACGTACAGTCACAGTAGGCTGAACAAATTATGTTGGCTAGTCAACGGTATTATATGTTGCGAGCAGTCAGGATGCACGCTTCAGTTCTATTTAACCTTCTCATTTATCATATTTTAGTATTTAATTTCCGGTCACACCCAGGAAACAATTGCGACATTCCTTCACGGTCGACTTGTTTACTGTAAGAAGTATTAACCGTTTTTTCTCAGGAAAGCTTGATAGTCTGAAGTTATTATAACATGTGCTTTTAGTATACTGCCAAAAGAGTAAGTTGTTGTATTTGTATTGATATTTTATGTAGAAGTAACGGAAAATTTAGTATGTTTAGTTTGGTCTAATTGCACGTTTTTTTTCTTCTGTCCAATGTAGTGCAGGGTTCACTTGCGCGAATTCAAATTATTCTGTTTATGTATATGTATATGCATCGATTCGTAGATTATGATGTTTTTTTGACATTTATTTGTAATTCAAGCATATCTGTTTAGTAGCAAAGTTTAAAGGTTAAGATTAATTAGTTTTCTCTTTTTGATCCTAGATTGAATGAAACTCATTGACGTAAATAATTGATCAGATCATACAGTTTAACGCAGTTCCTAAAACTCTGGGTATTCTCTAGTCTTCGCCGGTCCATTATATACTTTAGTACTACTAGTAAGAATAAATCAAAACGACCGAAAGACAAACTTAGTGTAACAAAGTACTGATTCTCCTCTAGCCTAGGTCTAAACAGGCTTGTTATGTGAGCAAGCAAAATAACAACTAAAAACGATTATGCCTATAAATAAGTTGGCTCAGTGCATTTCTGTTTCTAAAATTTTATATTATTAAAGATCATAAAAACAAAGATTTAGCCCATGTTTTATTATCTCTGTATTCTGGGCATTTGATTCTGGTTGCAATGGTGATGACACTCTCGTTCAAATTTTCAGCTTTATACAGTCTGCTTCAAACTTTGGGATTGTTTTTTGAGACTATAGTGGAAGCAAATCTCACATAACTTTGTGGTGACAACTTTTTTTTTGTTCTTTTTCAAATGATGAATACTTTGCTGTTTTTTTTTCCAGCAGGAATTGAAAAGCCAAATATCTAAGTCAACGGTGAGGTTTCCTGTGATGTACGACACCAGTGTGGAGGCAACAACAGAAGAGGAGAACTGTGTTATATATGCTTAAAGACATGTTTTAAGATGATATATTGGTACCCTTCGCAGAACAAAAGAGTTTATCCAAGAGTCCAAAAAGCAAAGGAACAAGTACCGTAGAGAAAAAAGATGGAAGAGTGAGTTTAATTATTGTACCCAACTGTTTAATGATATTAAAGATACTTTTCATAACCTGTTTAAAAAAAAAAAAACAGTCTAGTATATCATTTACGTGCAAGCTTCATAAGTTTGGTCAAATTTTCACTGATCTGTAGAGCGGGAGTCCAGAGGGTTTGGTTAGCTGGGAAGGTAACCAATTGCCTGGTACATCACAATGTTCACAATGCATTCCTGTATATGAAACCTGACGACTGGCAAACCGACTGTGGTGGATGTGGCTGGGAGAGCAATTTAAAGTCACCTACCCTGTAATAGCTAACCTAGATCAGCTTTCATGGTAACCACATCAAAGTAAGAACAATGTGTCATGTATGGCCCCAAGAGCAACAAATGGCCATCGCCAGTAATTATTGGTGGTGGGGTACCCCTGCCAGTGATCTATAATTGACCCCTCAAGGCTGACCTAGGTCAGCTCATGAGGTAACCACTTGAAACCTACTGGAAAATGTTGGTTAGGACTTCAGATAAAAGGGATGGGCATTGCCAGTAATTTTTATTGGTGGGGTACCCCTGCCAGTAGACCCCCAATATGCCCATCCCCTCATTGACCTAGGTGAGCTCATGATTTGACCAGTTGAAACCTACAGGAAAATGATAGGTATCACTTCATATGTAAGGATGGGCATTTCCAGTATTTTATATTGGTGGGCCACCACTGCCAGAGTTCGCCCATCCTCTACATATAGAATCCTGTCAATCATTTTCCAGTAGTTTTCAACTGGTTAAATCATGAGCTGACCTAGATCAATGAGGGGGGGGGGGCATTTTGGGGGTCTACTGGCAGGGGTACCCCACCAATAAAAATTACTGGCAATGCCCATCCCTTACATATAGTGTCCTGCCAATCATTTTACAGTAGTTTTCAACTGGTTACCTCATGAGCTAATCTAGGTCAATGGGGGATGGGCATTTTGGGGGTCTACTGGCAGGGTTACCCCACCAATGTAAATGACTAGAAATGCCCATCCCTTACATATGAAGTGATACCTATCATTTCCAGTAATTTTTCAACTGGTTATCTCATGAGCTGACCTAGGTCAATGAGGGAATGGGCATTTTGGGGGTCTACTGGCAGGGGTACCCCCCCCCAATATAAATTACTGGAAATGCCCATCCCTTACATATGAAGTGATACCTATCATTTCCAGTAATTTTACAACTGGTTATCTCATGAGCTGACCTAGGTCAATGAGGGAATGGGCATTTTGGGGGTCTACTGGCAGGGGTACCCCCCCCCCCCAATATAAATTACTGGAAATGCCCATCCCTTACATATGAAGTGATACAATTTTCCAGTAGTTTTCAACTGGTTACATCATGAGCTCATCTAGGTCAATGGGAGATGGGCATTTTGGGGGTCTACTGGCAGGGGTACCCCACTAATAAAAATTACTGGCAATGCCCATCAGTTGTATCTGAAGTCCTAACCAACATTTTCCAGTAGGTTTCAAGTGGTTACCTCATGAGCTGACCTAGGTCAGCCTTGAGGGGTCAATTATAGATCACTGGCAGGGGTACCCCACCACCAATAATTACTGGCAATGGCCATTTGTTGCTCTTGGGGCCATGCCTGACACATTGTACTTACTTTGATGTGTTACCATGAAAACTGATCTAGGTTAGCTATCAGGTGACTTTAAAATTGCTCTCCCAGCCACACTCACCACAGTCGGTTGCCAGTCGTCTGGTTTCATATACAGGAATGCACTGTGAACATTGTGATGTACAAGGCAATTGGTTACCTTCCCAGCTAACCAAACCCGCTGGGCTCCCGGTCTATTGGGATCATTATTAACATGATTAACATAATTATTAAGCTTTGAAAAATAACTTGGTGTTATGCTGTTCAAAGCTAATAATTATTTGGTAAAGCTGCTATTCCTGGCTTATAATTTGAGGGACCTAGATTTAAATGTATACCTCCCAATATGTTATAAAATTTTAATGTAAATGTATGTTTATGATAATGTGAGTTATCATGTGCTATATCTGTATCTGCGCTTACACGTATATCATATTTTCTGTTCACAGGTCAATAATGGTGCAGATTTTGGCTTCCTGAAGACAAGTGGGAGGCCATTTGTAGTTAAGAGAAACACTCTTTGTTCGTGAAGACTTAACTGGTGTCGATTTGGGGTACCACTTTAAAACGAAAGTCATGAGGAACCCTTGCCCAAGATTCAACTTTGCATTATTGTGCAGTGCTATACTTTTGCGATTCATGTTTGATCCATGAACTTGTCTTAACTTTGTTGGAATAAAATCATATTTTCAGATTTTTGTTTACAGTGATTTCTTCTCTATCTGTCGAAAGTCAGCCTTGTAGACATCAGAAGTTTTATCAGAAATAAATACTGCCAACGTACACATTATTTGTGTTTCTTCTGCTCTCTTTTCTTTCAGTGATGCTAGTCAGTGAAACTAGTCGGGTTTAAATCTTTCAGTGATTCTAGTCAGTGCAACTAGTCAGTCGATACCGACTAAGAAAGGTTAGTCGGGAGAGGCACCATCCTGACTAATGTAAAACCTGCTATAAACTAGTCGGTGGCTCATATAACTTAGTCGGTAAAGACCGACTAATGTCACCAACTAATGTAACTGACTAATATACTTTTACCGACTAAGAAATTGTTGATCGACTAAGCTGACGGACTAAGATGACCTACTAAGAAATCCAACTGACTAAGGAATAAATTAGTCGGTATAGCAAGTGACTAAGGCTATGTTAGTCGGGAGAGGCACCAGATGGACTAACGTTATGTTAGTCGGTGAACCAATTTAAGTTTTCAGTGTATAGGCCTATAGCTTACGCTATAGCTTAATGGGCATTTTTTTTTGTGACGCAAATCTACACTATGCTCGAGGTAGGATCATTGTCTTTTAAGGTTTAACTCATTGATACATTTTACAAAAAGAAAATGCCAATAAATATAGGCCTATACACGATTTCAAGCTTCAGACTTCGAATGATAGTTGTAATCTACTAATTGTAATTACTTGTAATTAGGAACTAACAACAAATCACCTGCGAAAGATTATAGTGCGGTTGCGAAAAGGGTTTAGATTGCCGACGGGTTATGTTTGATAGAAAGGCAGACGACTGACTTTTTACCGACAAAGGCTTTAATATCCCACCCACACTATATGTATATGTATATATATATATATATATATATATAAACATATATATATATATGTATATATATATATATATATATATATAAATGAAAATCGTAATGAGTTGGAAAATCAAAATCAGTGAAAAAACTTCCAGCCTCCACCGGGATTCGAACCCGCTCTGTACGCGGACACCCTAACCACTAGGCTATGGGACGCTGATTGTTGTCCAGAGGTTCGAAACCGGAATATATATATATATGAAAATCGTAATGAGTTGGAAAATCAAGAACAGTGAAAAAACTTTCAGCCTCCACCGGGATTCGAACCACGGGCCTTCCGCTCTGTACGCGGACACCTTAACCACTATGCTATGGACGCTGATTGTATGTCCAGAGGTTCGAAACCGGTAAGGAAGTTCTATATATATATATATATATACATATGGGTGGGGGAGGGGAGTTTGAAGTCTCTCTCTATATATATATATACAATTTTATTATTGTTATTATTATTCCTTTTTTGTGGGGGGGGGGGTCATAAATAGGGCTCATAAATACTGCTACCACCCAGTGGCGACGCCTGTTTTATGTAAATAAAGCACGTGATTCTACTCACAGCTTTCAATGATAGTGGTACATTTCTGCCGATCCATCGGGAACTTAGCAAAGTCCATTGCGCAGGACAACACCAAGCTCAGTCTGTCGAAAAAAAGAAGAAGAAACTTCGTTTTGGAATCAGTCTAGACAAGTGAGTTAGGAAATGAAAACAATCAAAGATGACATCCGTTCCTTTGATCAAATGAGACAGTCATCACTTTTGTTAATTTGTTTTCTCTGACACCCTCTTATAAGTCAGAAGTGGTGCATATGTTTTGATTTGCTTTTGAACCAAACTTGTTAATAATGACAAGAGATACATTAATAATATACGCCTACTGACATCTGACCAATGTCGAAAGAAAACAAAGCAACATCAACATTATCAAACACAAAACGGCTGATAAAAGCTTACTTCATACTATAGAAGACGGTACCATTTCTCTCGATACGGACTAGTCTATTCGGAACAGTGACGTCATGAGTATGAGCCTGTTTCTCGTTGGAGAAGATTATGTCCGGTTGCCAAATACTGTCAATGTAAGAAGCCGATTGTATGTGGGATAGATTGCTAAACTCCTCGAAGCTTAATCGTGGGTCGGACCATTGTTGTTCCAGAATAATCGTCATTTTATAATCCTACAAGAAAAAGAAAAGAAAACAACAAAGAAAGAATAAATGTCAACAAAAGTTACAACTAATTATAAATCAAATGCAGGAACCGATGCACCACATGATCATTATGAAAGACAAAGAATTATGCGATGTGATAAACCTATATAACACACGTTCTTGAAACATGTCATACGGGACTTTTTAAACGAAGCAACAATAAAAAAGAACAAACAATAGAACGAAGGAAGGTGGAAAGGAGAGACCTATTTCATTCGTCTTTTATTTGTTTCTGTAATCTTTTGTTCGTTTTGCTTTCTCCGTTCGCTCATTGGTAAGATTTTGTTTGTCTGTTCGTTCGTTCGTTAGTTTTGTTCCTTGGTGCGTATGTGCATTTGTTCGTTCGTTCCTTTGTCTTTAATCCTAATTAATGACCAGATTAATATCTTATAGTTTTATTTGAACTTGCATTACTTTTGCAATCAAGGATTTTGTCTACGACGTGTTTCCTTATCTGCTCAACTCGAAGCTCAACATATATACCAGTGGGTTGTGAGTGAGCTCTTTCACATTTCCGATACATGGAAACTATTAAGTCTTGTTTCTTCTTAGTGTCAGAATTTCTTTAAACATTAAAACGTGTCGGCATATTGTGGGATCATTATAGACTTTACAAATAACACAAAATGTATGAAGAGGAGAAGAAGATAATGATGAAAAATGCGAAATAAAATAACGAAAATATAACAAAATATTTGACTAGTTTATTTTTTCTCTACTTCGAACTACACTCTTGTGTGTTTGTTTGTGGCGAGTAGACTTGCATTGTGGATCCGTACTGGTGTTGGTATTCTAGCATGTATGTAGCATGATGGTTCTCGCTTTCGTAGACTTGTAAACGTACACGCGCCATTTTGCAATCTAGCATATCAATACTAGTGCAAGCTAAAGCACGTGCACTCGCGCATGGAGTCTTCTATATAACCCGTACTAACTGCCAAAGGGATTCCTATACTCGTTTATTTCGCACTAACACGCTTCTGATCTAGGACATGTATGCACTGCGTATAGGTTATTACTTTCGACATTCGGAGCGTTCCACAGCTATTTCTATGAATGACGTTGAGGATGTGCCAATCGAATCTGGCAAGTGATCCTCCGCAGAGAAAATATTCCCTGTATATTATATCTTTCTTTAGCTCTCTAAATGTTATATGTGTATTTATTGAGGTGATCTTATAGTGCAAATGTAAATTGATGTGTATTAGTTCGTGCTACATGGTGCGTAGGTTGAGATATAACATGATATAAACCATTGCAAGAGGTGACATAAACATAACTGCACGCAAAAATGCACTACATTGTGCCAAGTACTCAGTAATGTCATTCTTCATTAACAATAATAATAAAACGATATGGTTTGCTATATTATGTTAACACAAATTAAGCCTGGCGGCAGGTTCTTAACGCAGCATTGACGAAATACACCAGACGGGCATAGTGATGTCAAACACATAGCGTGTACTTTTATTATAGTCACATATGAATGCCAGTATATTCAATGGGGAACGGTAAGGGTGGTGACGTCGGATTTGATGGGTACCTCTCACCCCCCCCCCCTACCTATCTTCATGCAGGCTCAGTCAAATTCTGCAGCTCTTTTCGTTTAACTTTACCAGACTCAATGTTGGCAGTTTTCTCAGTGCAGCAAGATTCGGTGTTTAGTTTATTGTTGTCACGTGATGACTTCAGAATACTATTTTAGTATATTTTATGTGTAATTGTGTACTATAATTATTGTTCTGGTACTGCTTTTATCATTGTATTATTATTGCATGTGATACTGTACTATTGGCTGTATCACTACCAGAGCTCGAACAGAAACAACTTCCGAGAATCTGACAATTTGGGTATCTCTGGAGCTAATTATAATTTTTTACCACTAAATTTCCTTTCCCGGTGGTCCTTTGTTGTTTCTCTGGTTCAAAACGACTGGATTTTTTTAGAACCCTGATGACTACTGAATCGTTACTGCATGCATGTGATTTAGCACACTGTGTGTTTTTTTATAAACCAAAGACATTATACTTAATGGAACAGCTGATATTGCTCATGCCAATACCATCCTCGTTTTCGCAAACACAAAACCGAACAGATACAGTAAACAGAATAACATTATTATCATTATTTTATGCATGTTTCAGCTGATAATTATGGAGAATAAGGTTGACAGAGTCCGGCATTAATATATCCTAAATTAAGATTAGTTTCGTACATCAGCATCAGTGCTTAAAGAAATCTGGTAAAGGTTGTCTTGATGTGAATGTATGCCACGTGTTTATTAAATAATGCATAATTTAAGTTTACATATAACTATAGGCTAAACATAATGAAGGTTCACTGACACTTTATACATGATATACTAAAGAGCCAGTTCCACGAAAACTTTGTTTATGTTCTTTGTATTTAAATACTTCAACATTGCCAGGAGATGAACCCATCCGGACGATAATCTACGTAATCCTGCTAAAGTCAGGATTAACTATGTTCTTAAATTAAGTAAACGTTTTGATTACAAAAGAAAGCATGAGCGGAGGGATTAATGATAAAATCCATGTAATTAGGTCACCGTAGGGTTATATATCTGTATGTTTTGACAATGTTTGTCAGCAGAGGTGATTACTTGAGCCTCCGGTATCCCAAGTGGATTATTGTACCGTTGTCCAAAAAATCGGAAGAAAAGGGGAATTTCCCGATATTTGTTGGGGGAGGGGGAGGTGAAAAAAATTAAACATAAAGTATCACAACCGTTGAACAATATAACAACATTTTACAACCAAGAAACGATAATCATATTAAAATTTCTCAAAGGGGGAAGGATATACCTCATCTCTATAGACGTCGTTCCTACGCTACCACATCCACCAATGGGCGGGAGGGGGGGGGGGTAGGTGGGTGGAGGTGTTAATATTCTGCAGGTTAAATTTGGGATCATCGAGCAAAAAACAAACAAATCCAGCTATAACGAACATAAATTGCAAGATTCTCTGATCATTCGTTGATTGCGGGATTAATAATCCCCGTCGCCCCTTCGGGAATTAATCTTCGAGTGAACTTGTCAATTTAAATGTAAATTAAGATGTTTAAACCATTGAACCTGCGTGCGTTTCCGGCGTATGCATGCGGGTGTTACAAACCATATAATATCCTTAATTTTGCTCCATGTAAGGGATACTCCAGTGGCTGAAGTTGATGGCTTAACAAATTTGCTGGATATGCTCATAGTATTTTTCATTTGCGAAGAAACATGAATTTGAGAAGGAGTCTGCACTTAACGGTGTATAGAACGTTTTTATTTATTTCTATTTCACTAAAAAGTTGTAAATGGTCTGTCAAGTACGGAAATATCCCTTTATTAAAAATCGGGGCGGAAGACAGTATCAAACAGTATAAGTGCGTGTGGAGTATATAGTGATCGGATGAATTTTATATAGTTACACTAAAAAATATCTCTAGTCCCCAAATGCTCAATGTGGGGTAAATTCATCAAAAATTATGAGAATGAGAGAGCCAAAGAGAGAAAGAGAGTGAGAGAGAGCTGGGCCCTTTTGTGAAATGCAAGAACGCCCTCTAATACCCTCAAGTGACATTTTTTGCGTCACAGAAAATCATTCTTTACAAATGGTTTTCATACATTGAAACTTTCAATGTAAGTTTAATTCTGTAATACTGAAGATGAATGAATGAGAACATTTTATCTCCACCTCTCAATCTCAACCTCTCGAATGAAAACAACTCACTCACTATCCATCGTGGCCTCTGAGAAATAAACAGCTAGTGATAGATGCTAATTCTTAAGACAAAAAATGGGTCGCAAAACTTTTCGATGGGGCGCGGAATGTTTCTACAGCTTCTGAAGCTTGCCGAGGAATGTCGATCTTTGGTTATATATTATTATAATTATTATTTTGTTTAAAGTTCAAGTCCAGAGGCTGTTAAGTTAGTTTTCATGGGTTTCGAGGGGTTTGTATGCATCTGGTAGGTTCAAGCCGTTTTCGTCATGGAAGATCCTCGGTCCTGGACCTAACGTTTTAAGACTACTGGTCGGTCTTTAAGTGCAATCATTGTTGTACAACTGTGCGTAAAACAGCTATACCTTCATGAAACAGCTCTCGTTTTCAAAAATAAAATTTCCACCGGTTAAAATCTCATCTTCAAATTTGCTGTTGATTGCTCAGGGTAACTTTTTGTCAATATTTTATACTGAATATCCTTGGGGAATCTATATGCAATTTTCTTTTTGGATGTATAATAGTAGGATACCCTATATGATAATATATACATACACTGGATGCATTGTGTAAACGTAGACACTAACCTGGAAAATTACATATAAGTATTTGTCAAAATTTTAAAATACTATATATTAACTCTGGTTGAATATTTAGCAGTAAATTTTAAATCATTGTTCAGGAATCTTGTTGCCAGTACTTTCTTACTGTAAAGTTATGGGCAATTTCCTATACTCAAATACAACAAATATAGCAAGAATTAAACAATTTTTTTTTGGAAGTAATGTTTGCTTTCTATATAGACTGAAGTCCCAATATAATGTCAGTCTGAACTTTGTTTCGTATACAAAGCGATCCTCTGTTTTTATCTGTATTATAATGTCTCTACTGAAGACAAATTCAACGAGAGTGCCTCTCTTGCAATTTTAGATTTATCCGAGGACGCCCGTAGGCTTACATCAATTTAAACATTTTCTGCTACCTGAGAAAGTTAACATTACAAAGGTTTAGGCTTTGTCGTTCAAGACAAGTAATTGATATGTCTGTTATGCGGTTGACAGGTTATCTTAATAGCATTTATTTGAAAAGTTCACCTGACATTTCTCCAACGTGACGAGGTAAACAAACAATAATATAAAAAAAAGCAAAGGGGGGTTGGTGGGGGGGGGTGAGGTGGGAAGGAAAAAGACAGGCTTACCATTGTGACTTCTGTTACAGAGTCAATGGAGATGATTTTCAAACGGCATAACACGGTTGTCGGTGCATCTGTGAATTATTAAAAAGAAAACATATATTGATTGTTATTATCGTTAAAAAAATACTTAAAATAAGGAGTGTTCATATCCATAATGATCTGCATTTTTTGTGAAAAGAACGACAGATGACTAATAAGGTAATATGAGAAATTTCAGACGTGTCAGTAAAATAGAAAATATGAAACAATTAGAATAAGTGAATTATACACATGCTTAACTGAGTTTGAGCAACAAAACGCTTCGAAAATGACTGTCACCACGTGACTCATGAATATTTATATACGCCTAACGGGGGTATAGTACTGCTGGGTATATAATAGAGCAAATGGTGACGTCACGTGTCTGCTAATCATTACATACGCGAATCAACTTTACAGAATAAACATTTAACTGTTTATTGTAATCGTAAGCAATAAGCTTCTGTTCAAATTTGACGTTAACATTTTCGTTTTTATTTTAATTTGTTAATAACCTAAAACAGACAATTGTGTTGACAAGATTCCCCAGTGAGAGCCAAAGAAATTGACCAAGGTCAAATTCATTTATTAGAATTAATGGCACGTTTGGCGTGCCATATTATAGGTTGCACAATGTACAGTTAGGAACCCTCAAGATTTACTGCTTGATACGCTGACGTGAATGTGATTGTCCAGGTCGTACAAAGTTTGGAATGTTTAGCTTTACATATCGTGCCATTAATACTTGGCATGCTATATCAGAAAACATTAAAATGTTAAAGTCTGCTTCACTTTTTAAAGAGTATGACAACTGACCGATGAATAGAACATGATTAATATTATATTTTTCATAACTCTGTTTAAGCTTATAAATGGTACTCATATTATTTATCTACATAGCATCATAACTAATTATATAACGGTCGATAAGGCATTCATAAATATTAAATTAATGTAGTGTAAATTGTGAGCAAATGTGTAAATAAATGAATGTAAATTTTTCTTTAGTATCTTTTTGGTTGGGAGTGTTCTACTTTGTTAAACCATTTTTGTGTGTGTAGGTTTTATAGAAGACTTCGTTCGACACCTGATTTATACACATTGTTATATGTTATGTTTAATGTATTTCTATATCCTGTGAAATTGCGAAATAAAAATTTTTTTTTTTTGAATTGAACTAAACTGAATTGAATATGCTATGATGTAATTCTTACCCCACCTCCCCTCCCCCTCCCCTATACACTTGTACATGTCTAATTGACTATTTCTTGATGAATTACGACAGACTCATGTTCTTGTTCTGTCTCTGGTAGTCCCCTGGCATTAAAGCCGCTCAAAGTATATTCAAGTCGCCTCCAAACTTGACGATACTTTGATGGTTGGTTATAATGTGCCTCTGTCTATACACTGTGGTAATACATTATTGAGTTAAGCGTTCGCATTTTCCTTTTGCTATCAATCACCGAGCAGACTTTTGATACATGAAAGTTTTGAAGTTGTCTGGTAAGATTTCTGTCGGACGAACATCTAAGGGATTGATAACCCGTACATCAAAAATTCCACCGAACCGTTCAAAAGTGCTGATCACTGTTATTCGGTGGATGGCATTCGGTATATAAACTTGTCTTTAGACTGCAACAGAATTTATAGATGTGTATATATCTGATGGAAGTCAAACCTATTCGGGGAGAGTCCCTTTAATACAGCGACCCCAGTAAAGTGACCTTCTGCACGTTTGCAATGATATCATCACTATGTGTAATGCCTGGATGTTTAGTACAGGATGAAATAAACTACCCGAGATGGGGTCAGGTTCGGAAGGATTGGAGTTGATCGAAAAAATCATGTTTAGAAAATCTTTCACCTCTTGTCGCCCAAGATCAAAATGCGTCAAGGTATGGAAACTTGCAAGCGCCATGCTAATCCAAGTCATCAGCTATCATATGGTGGCCGTATGATATGGCAGTTGTAAACTTTATATATATATATATATATATATATATATATATATATATATATATATATGTGTGTGTGTGTGTTTATAAATATATATATATATATATATATATATATATATATGAATTCCTTTCTTCAATTATTCTTAAAAGCATTTTATTGGTCGATAACTATGGACGTCACTGCAAATAATCAATGGCGTAGGCTATTATTTTCACTTAAAGTTAAAGGAATAAACATTCATCGGTCTCTAATTCATCTATAGACACTGACAGACTTTGTGAGCCTGTTTTCAGAATAAATACCTCTCCAGTGACCATAAAATTTCAGTCGACTGGAGATGTTTAATTTTTCTGCTCTCTTAAAATAAACTTGAAGGATCCATTAGTAATCAACCCATTTCCCCATTTATCAATTTAAAGGTTTAGTCACGTCACCAAAGGTTGTAATTTGTTTGAGTAGACAATGCCATAGCCACAGTTATAAAAGCATATACATATACATATGTATATATATATATATATATATATATATATACTGAGCAGTCGATGGGTCTATTGTATCCACATGGCCTTAAAACTGTTGATTGGATTCAGAATCGGTGGGGGGGGGGGGGTGGTGGGGGATTGTATATATGTTTATTAGCCTACGTCATCCCCAATGATTACATGGGTAGTTAAGTACCTCCCTTGTCAATGTTATATTTATTTTCTTTCCTTTTTCAAAGAATGATTGGATGGCGTGTCATTGTATATACGCAGTTTATCATTAGAGTAGCCTATCCTAACGCATTTCTCAGTGTTACAGGATAACAGAGCTATTCACGCAATACAGAAACCTTTATAGTAACTACCATGCCGTAGAGTTTCAGGGCAAAGTTGTTCGCATAAACAGGAAGAAGAAAACCTCGTCTCGCATCTGGAAGCAATTTTTCTCTTGCCACAATCCATAAACGTTGCATACAGTTCGTCTTCTTTGAAAAGCAGCACTGAAAATGCGCGTATTATAGTTCTGTAACGATAGATTGGAAGTGTTACATCACGTGATTTGGCCTGACCGTCAATTTTGATTGGTCAGGAGGATGATACAATGCATCGTTCTTAATATCATGCTAGTAACCCAACGGTAGGTTGTTTAGCCTATCCATAACATGTTAGTATCCAACCATGCATGCTTATTACTGCAGGCATGGATACGTGGATTCTCGGAATATTTTATAAAGCTAGCCTATGTCGTAACCCAGTTTACGATGTTCTCACGTATTGCAGGGCGTGTTTTCAGGCACATTGCAAATATTATAAGTAGACAGTGTGTTTATTACTTGCAGTACAGTTAGAGGCTCCAAAATGTCCCAATTATGATACATGTGATGCCCATTAAACTTTATAAAGACAATTAAAGCGATTTCTTTGTATCGTAAATGTCGCCGGTTGGTTATTTATTTCTATTAACATTGAAAAGATAGGTCGGGTCGGTTTTTTAATATAAAAAAAAATAACCATGATGATGAAATTTGCGTCTTTAGTACCATATCAAATCGACTGATGTGTTTTTACGATCTTAACCCTGTTTGTTATGGTTTGTCTCCTACATCGTTTGACAAGAATTTCCACAAAAAAGGTAAGAAACAACTCCTAAATTAATTCTTTGTATATTTCGTTGTTTATTTTGTATTTTAATATAAAAAAAATAACCATGATGATGAAATTTGCGTCTTTAGTACCATATCAAATCGACTGATGTGTTTTTACTATCTTAACCCTGTTTGTTATGGTTTGTCTCCTACATCGTTTGACAAGAATTTCCACAAAAAAGGTAAGAAAACAACTCCTAAATTAATTCTTTGTTTATTTCTTCAAAGGGTGTAGCACCCTTTGTGAAATAACATAAATGCAAAAAAAAAAAAAATAACCATGATGATGAAATTTGCGTCTTTAGTACCATATCAAATCGACTGATGTGTTTTTACTATCTTAACCCTGTTTGTTATGGTTTGTCTCCTACATCGTTTGACAAGAATTTCCACAAAAAAGGTAAGAAAACAACTCCTAAATTAATTCTTTGTTTATTTCTTCAAAGGGTGTAGCACCCTTTGTGAAATAACATAAATGCAAAAAAAAAAAAAATAACCATGATGATGAAATTTGCGTCTTTAGTACCATATCAAATCGACTGATGTGATGTTTCTACGATCTTAACCCTGTTTGTTATGGTTTGTATCCTACATCGTTTGACAGGAATTTCAAAAATGGCAAGAAAACAACTCCATAAATAAATTTTTGTTTATTTCTTCAAAGGGTGTAGCTCCCTTTGTGAAATAAAAATAAACGCATTTTTGTCCTCGAACCATACATAACGAACTTTTTGAAGGGAGTATAGTTTACCCAATCGAAGACACATGACACTGTGTATATCTTAAGGGGAAACTATGGATTAAATTAAAGTCTCGGGTGAACAGAGGCACTTACAGATTTAATAAATAAAAATGTATCACATTCTTGCCTCAGGTACAGACAATGGTTCAGTGGTCATAGTTTGTCCACAGATAATGTTTTTTTTTATAAAGTTCGGAGGTATAGAAAAAGGAGGCACATGTAACAACTCTACAAGCCATCTACCCACTACCTCAAGATTTCTAATGGAACGTATACGCCATGCAATAGGTATAAACTAGATTATCTGGATATAGTTTAATAAAAGATTTCATAAACTTTAAAGAATTGGAAAAGTGTATCTGTTTATATATATATTTATTTATTTATTCTCAAGGGCGGCGGAACCGGGGGGCACAGGGGGCACGTGCCCCCCACTTTTCCTCAGGTTAAAAATGTGCCCTTTTTCTACATAAAAATTGAGGTGTCTCAAGTTAGCAATTAGAGGCCAGGGAACCAGAATGAACACTCGGAAGGGCCGTTTCCGGCCATCTGAGGGGTTTGTAAAACCAAAAATTTTCTTGTACGCTCCGCGCCAACCGGTGGTGGCGCTCCGCTCAGATAGTCGTGCATACAACTTTGCAAATCCTGGCTACGCCCTGACTTTTAATGAATTTCTCGGTCAAACTCAAAGCTAT